>NC_090445.1:1569592343-1569896444 GCF_031143425.1 Pleurodeles waltl | reverse complement strand
CATCTGTTTGTAATTTCTTCATAATACTTGGGATTCTGTAATCCCCATATAAACACCAGTATCTAATTTCTTTATAATTGGCGGCTTGTGACACAACTAGTCGCTGATTATAAAGAAATTATGTCAGAACTCAACTATTATAAGATATTACAGTCGAGTTCTGATGTCACAATGTATGCTGCCAGAGCCAACAGCTGAGGTGAAAAGAAGGTCTGTTCATGTAGCATAATTAAACCAGCTGTTTAAAGCAACTGTTGATTTTCTTTATGCAGCTTTATTTTTTAGTTTACAATGACAAGTAGAAAGAAGATGTTTAGTGTTGCCACTCCTAAGATAGTTATAGAAAAGCTATAATCTTTTGGCATGTTTCTACACATTGTGGGCTACTGCAGCTTTTTTTTTTTAAATAAACTGACATGTGGAATTGTTTCTAATATCTGTTTGCAGCAAATATCTAAAAGGTTTTTGATTTTTCACTAGAGGTTTTATTTCTATTTTTCATATTTGCAAATATGCTCGCTCTTTCACATGAAAGAGCTATGCAGCAAGTTTTAAGAGGTTTGTGGGAAATGTGATGGTGTGACCATGTATTTTATGGGATAAGTACTCCCTGGTGTACATGATAAGGATACTGCAAGTCACCTTGGAGTTACATAACATTATAGAGGAACGAGGCCAAAGGCTATTGAACTTCTTGGGGACTTGCAATATCCTTATAATGTGCATCAGGGGGTACTTTATCCCTTACATTATAGTAAATCGTGTTGTCACAACGAGAAAGTAATAAATACAAACAGAAAAAGGTTTTTTCAGTGGATTTTTAGGCTCCCATTTATTAGAAATTATATTAGTGCTCACAGAAATTACAACTGTTTATAGTTAGAAATGGAATGGGCAAGATAGTCCTAAAAAGAAAAACAATTTGATGAAGTTTTATGGGCGCAGGGAATTGTCTGGTAGAAAAGTAACAGCCCTGATTTTACCTCCTGAAGGTCGTTTTAGCAGTGGGAATGTAGTCTGAACATTGCAAAACTCTAAAGTCCACATCACCTCGTAAAATTGAGTAATGTCAAATCTAATAATGTCTGTTTGCTGGTTGGAAACAATAGACTCGCCATAACCCTTGGCGTCTTGCCTCCTTAATTGGCAAGCTGCCCTATCTGAAAAGCTGCCCTATAAAGAAGGTGTTTGCGTAAAAACCCAAGACGATCACTGCCGAAAGGGAAAACATTCTACGTGTGCTCGGGAAATAGTGCCGTGGCTTCGGGTGGCGAGAACGAATACATTTGCACCTGCCGAGGAACATTGGGCTCGTGGCTGTCCAACTGCCTTCATGGAAAACAGGCCACCTGAAGACTGCCAACACCAGGCGAAGTTTCCAAAAGATGACGTTTAAATGACGGAATCCAAATATGTGAGTTCTCCGCCAACATCTGTATGTTACTGTTAGCCTGGTTTCAGAGAGACTTAAATAAACACCCTATCTGTTCTGCTTGCGCAATCTAGAGAGCCATTCAGTGTTTACACTAAACACATTAATGCTTAGGGCGTGTTCCAGACATGACAATAGTCGACACAAAGGATGACTTTGTCCTCCAGATTATATCATTTTATGCCTGTGCCATCCACTTCAGTGCAGACACACCTTCATTTATTGTTTGATGTATTTTTGGTATGCTATATTGCAAGCCTACGAGGTTCACTAAAGTATTAATGGCATGGCACCCATTGCCTAATTTATAAAAAAATGAAAAGTAATAATAATAAAATATGAGGCATTTTAGGACCCAAATGTCTTCTACACACAGTCGCATAACAGCATGCCAGGTAATGGCTAAGTTGTTTAATAGATTACCTCGCACCTGTTGGAGTGTGACTTTTATAATTAATAATAACGTGAAAAGCTTGCAATAATGTGTAATGAAGCCGCATAGAAGATGTATTACCTTAGAAGAAAATTAATGTACGCGTTTGAAATGTGCCCACGGGGAGTGGCCACCAATATATACGATGATTAATGAAATTGACTAATGATGAATTAACAACATACTAATGTATGACTTTATATTAGTATTAAGAATTATGTATTAGGGTTGCTAAAGTAATCACTAGGCCTTAGTTAGCAAGGGTCTGGGCCTAGCTTCCTGGTCTCATATTAACTGTGTTTTCTAATGTGGAATGTGCTGTTTCCTGAAGGACACGAAGCTGTACTTTTCCAGAAACTAGACATGTGTGTAGCTGTAATAAATTCTTTCTCATGAGACCCGACTTGCTCAAGGAGACATTCTTGATTCGCAACAGGTGCAAGGTCACCTGGACTAGGAGAAGACAATGGAACTACTGACTGGAGCGACAAGTGTAACTTTTCTTACCTGACATTCTACCCAGTGAAGACGTCAATCACAGGAGCCAATCAACTGCATGAGAACTGTTTTAGGTGAAAATTCTAGTAAGGTGTGTGATGGATTATTGGACAGAGATAACGATGCACCAAATATTGCCCAATGGGAAATTAGAGACTTGTTCGACAAGTTCAATATAACGACGTGACACAAGGAGAAACCAGCCATTACTCGCCTTTACCCCGCCACTCCTGAAGCCATTATTCTTCCTAGCCATCATTCTTGCTACTCTAAGAGACTTTGGTGGTCATTACAACCCTGGCGGTCGGTGTTAAAGCGGCGGTAAGACCGCCAACAGGCTGGCGGTAAAGATTTTGCAATGACGACTGTGGAGGAAACCGCCAACAAAGACAGCCACTTTAACACTCCGACCGCCACGGCGGTACAAACAAACAGCGTGGCGGTCACCGCCAACAGACAGGCGGAGGACAATGTACCGCCCACAGTATTACAACCTACCAATCCGCCACCTTTTCCGGGGCGGATTCACAGCGGATAAAAACATGGCGGAAACAGGATTCCGAAGGGAAAACGCTCACCTCTACACACCCCACGAGGAACTAGGACACCATGGACCCGGAACTCCAAATTCTCCCTGCAATAGTCTTCCTGCTCCTCTGCCAGGAGCACGAACGCCGGCGGCGAAGACCACAGTGAGTACTGCACCTACGACACAGGGGAGGGGGGAGGGGAAAAACAGGGACACACACAATCAACACCCCCACCCCCACCCTCACCCACCACAACTCACACACTAATACATATTGATACATCACAGTTACACCCCCCAACCCCCCGGAAGAATGCAAAGACAATAGAAAATGAGTGTAACCATTGTAATATATTAAAATCAAGTAGGCAAAAATATATATATATACCATTAACAAAATATACACCAAGCATAGTAGTCCAGATAGTGCTCCAATTAAGTCAGTGGAACACTGGGCCCACACGGTATGGGTGAGGCCCACACAAGATCCCCGACCATGACGGAGAGAACACTGCAGGGGCATCAGAGAGCAAGAAAACAGGCACCTCAGTGGGAGGGAAAGGGGGGCACCTCAGCCGCTTGAGTGCACGACGCCAAATCCACGAGAGGGCCACATGCCCACTGTTCCATCCTGGGGAGTGCAAAGCCACAGTCTCTCAAGTCTCACAAGTGGGTGGTCTATCCACTGCCATATCCTGGGGAGTGCAAAGCCACAGTCTCTCAAGTCTTTCCAGTGGGTGGGTTGCCCACTGCCATATCCTGGGGAGTGCAAAGCCACAGTCTCTAAAGTCTTTCCAGTGAGTGGGCTGCCCACTGCCATATCCTGGGGAGTGCAAAGCCACAGTCTCTCAAGTCTTTACAGTGGGTGGGTTGCCCACTGCCATATCCTGGGGAGTGCAAAGCCACAGTCTCTCAAGTCTCTACAGTGGGTGGGTTGCCCATTGTTCCATCCTGGGGAGTGCAAAGTCACAGTCTCTCAAGTCTCTACAGTGGGTGGGTTGCCTACTGTTCCATCCTGGGGAGTGCAAAGCCACAGTCTCTCAAGTGGATAACAGTCTCCACTGGTTCTGGAGGGGGCCTTGTGCCCACAGTGCTTCATCTTGCTAAGGACAGAGGTAGTGGATGGATCTCTCCACTGGTTCTGGAGGGGGCATGGTGCCCAGAGTGCTTCATCCTGCTAAGGACAGAGGTAGTGGATGGATCTCTCCACTGGTTCAGGAGGGGGCCTTGTGGCCAGAGTGCTTCATCCTGCTAAGGACAGAGGTAGTGGATGGATCTCTCCACTGGTTCTGGAAGGGGCATGGTGCCCAGAGTGCTTCATCCTGCTAAGGACAGAGGTAGTGGATGGATCTCTCCACTGGTTCTGGAGGGGGCATGGTGCCCAGAGTGCTTCATTCTGCCCCTGACGGACTCAGTAGCATCAGTGCCCTTGGTGCTCATGGGCCAGCGTTGCTTGAGACGGCGGTGCCCTGTTCAGCGGTGCTTGAGACGGCGGTGCCCTGTTCAGTGTTGCTTGAGACGGCGGTGCCCTGTTCAGCGGTGCTTGAGACAGCGGTGCCCTGTTCAGCGGTGCTTGAGACGGCGGTGCCCTGTTCAGCGGTGCTTGGAGCGGCGGTGCCCTGTTCAGCGGTGCTTGGAGCGGCGGGCTCCTTTGCAGTGACTCAGCTGCTGGCGGTCCTCTCTAGCCCAGCGGGGTTTGTGCTGGCGGTCCTCTCTGTCCCAGCGGGTCTTGTGCTGGCGGTCCTCTCTAGCCCAGCGGGGCTTGTGCTGGTAGTCCTCTCTGTCCCAGCGGGGCTTGTGCTGGCGGTCCTCTCTAGCCCAGCGGGGCTTGTGCTGGCAGTCCTCTCTGTCCCAGCGGGGCTTGTGCTGGTGGTCCTCTCTGTCCCAGCGGGGCTTGTGCTGGCGGTCCTCTCTGTCCCAGCGGGGCTTGTGCTGGCGGTCCTTCATGGCCCAGAGGGGCTTGTGCTGGGCGGTCCTCTCTGTACCAGTGGGGCTTGTGCTGGTGGTACTTCATGGCCCAGCGGGGCTTGTGCTGGCGGTCCTCTCTGTCCCAGCGGGGATGATGGCTGTGGCCTCCTGGGCAGCTGGGCTGGTGCTGGCGGTGGCCTCCTGGGCAGCTAGGCTGGTGCTGGCGGTCGCCAGCTGGGCAGCAGGGCTGGTGGCGGTGGCCTCCTGGGCAGCAGGGCTGGTGGCATTGGCCTCCTGGGCAGCTGGGCTGGTGCTGGCGGTGGCCTCCTGGGCAGTTGGGCTGGTGTTGGGGGTCGCCTCCTGGGCAGCAGGGCTGGTGGCAGTGGCCTCCTGGGCAGCTGGGCTGGTGATGGCGGTGGCATCCTGGGCAGCTGGGCTGTTGCTGGCGGTGGCATCCTGGGCAGCAGGGCTGGTGGCAGTGGCCTCCTGGGCAGCAGGGTTGATGGCGGTCTTCTGCGCCGTGCTGCTTTTCCCAGACTTGCTGAGTTTCTTGTGCCCCTTCCCCACCTTGGAAGGTGTCGCAGCTGACTCCACACTCCCACCTGTACCCCTGGGAGCGGCTTTGGTGGCTGGAGTCTTCCCCCCTCTCCCGCCGGGCACTGGCCAACTTCTGATGCTTGACTTGTGGGGGACTGTCTGTGCTGTGGCTCCGTGCCATACTGGCTGCCCTGGTAGTCACTCCAGATTGCGGTGACTACAGGCACCACTGGTCCCGGAGATGTTGTGGCTGAGGTGCTAGTTCGGGACCTAGGAGACGGACGGGGTGGGGGAGGTGTGGGAAAGAGGTCAAGGTTGGACAGGAAAAGTTTTTGGGACACACTGGGACGGGTAGCTGGAGGGGGTTCGGGAGTGGAGGAAGAGGTTGTGGTTGTAGGAGGTGTTAGTTTGCTGACTTTGGGTGAAGGTGCATCAGCTGGAGCCTGTCGTGAGGTGGATGGCTGTTGGGTGGGTGTGTTCCTGCGTTTGTGTATCTTGGGAGGGGGCGTCACAGACACACTGGGAGAGGACACAGGGGAGGTGTGAATGGTAGTGGGGGTGGTGACTGGACGTGAGCGGGGTGTGGTGGTGGGTGTGCTGGTGATGGTAGTAGTGGCTGTAGAGGTAGTGCATGCAGGTGTGGGTGTAGACGAGACTGGAAGGGAGGAGGGAGACGAGGAGGAGGGGGACACAGTGGAGGCAGTGGATGTTGGTGTGTCTGCATGTTTCTGATGCTTGCGTGAGTGCCTGTGGGATGTGTGGTGCTTATGTTTGCCTGAGCTTCCCTTGTGTGTTGACGTGTGTGCATGCTGGTCTAGAGGTGTGCTTGGGATAGGCTGGGGTACAGGGGATTAGGTCTGGGTGGAGGAAGTTGGAGGGGGAGGCTAGACACAGGGACTATGGCTGCCATCAGTGCTGAGGCCAGAGTCTGAAAAGCTTGCTGAAGGGCCGCCTGACCAGAATGAATGCCCTCCAGGAATGCATTTGTTGGTTGCAACTGCCTTTCTACACCCTGGATGGCATTCAAAATGGTAGACTGCCCAACAGTGAGGGACCTGAGGAGGTCAATGGCCTCCTCACTGAGGGCAGCAGGGCTGACTGGGGCAGGGCCTGAGGTGCCTGAGGCGAAGGTGATGCCCACCCTCCCGGGTGAGCGGGCACGGGGCAAAGGCTGAGGGGCTGCTGGGAGGGTGGTACAGGAAGGGGGGGGGGGTGGCGGCTGTACCTGTAGATGGGGAGGGCACAGATGTTGCCGCCACCACAAGGGAGCTCCCATCAGAGGACGAGTCCGTGTCACTGGTCTCAGCTCCTGTCCCCACCCTGGAGCTCCCCTCGCCCTCCGTCCCACTGGTGAACTCCGATTCTGTAGTGTGGCCCTCCATGGCCATGTGGGATGCAGCCCCTTCGTGCTCCGGTGCCACTGCTCCTCCACCCGATGATGCTAATGCACACAAGAACAGGGAGACCTCAAAAAGGGGGGGGACGACAGAAGAAAGACATGTTGAGTGCATGCATTACCGCTACCACTGGCGGACACGACAGACACAGAAGGCCCCTGCACTACGCCGCGCTCTTGGGCTCCACTGTTCAATTCCTGGGAAATGGCCTACTAGGCTATGGATGACATCTGCACACATGGATGACACAGGTGCATGACTAGGTTTACTTGGCACTCTACAGAGGTGCGGTGGGGTGCCACATGGCCTGCCTTACGGAGGGACCTTGCCTACGGAACTCGCCCTGGCCTATAGAAACCCACAACCCACCTCCCCCACCCGGACCCCTCCACTGTGCGCAAAATCAGCAGAATGAGAGTGTACTCACCCCCTTGTGGCTGCTGTGATGCCCTCAAGCGCCCATCCAACTCCGGGTACGCCACCGCCAGGATCCTGAACATCAGGGGGGTCATGGTGCGACGGGCACCCCTCCCACGTTGGGAGGCCATCCCCAGCTGAGCCTCCGCCATCTTCTTGCTCCAGTAGCAAATGTCCTCCCATCTTTTTCAGCAGTGGGTGCTCCGTCTGTGGTAGACCCTCAGGGTCAGGACGTCCTTGGCGATGGCACGCCAAATATCTTTTTTCTGGTGGGCGCTGACCTACATGAGTTGTACAGGGGGAAGAGAAACTTATTACCAACTGCACCGGCAAAGTGATTGGCCCCCATCCCTACCCTTGCCATGTGGCACATGCACTCACCGTAGTTTCATGCACGCCGCACTCTCCCCCCTTCCTCCTTACATCCACCCCTCTCCACTGGGGCATAGCCCATACAGCATGCTCACAGTGTACTTACCTGTTTGTCTGGAGGACCGTAGAGTAGCGTGTACTGGGGGAGGACCCCATCCACGAGTTTCTCCAACTCCTCTGATGTGAAGGCAGGGGCTCTTTCCCCAGACACTCGAGCCATTGTCTCTTCCAGACCGAGGTCACAGAACCACTTGCAGTGTAGGTCCTCTCCTGTCGAAGATCAGTTATCGAGTGATTGAACAGATAGAAAATGGCAGTCACATCCGCGGCGGTGCGTACCGTCACCGCCGGAGTAGATCGTCATTGGCTCCTGGGACCCATAGGGTCCAATGTTAACCAATGCAGCATTGCATCGCGGTCTTCGACCGCCCACCGCGACAGTGTAGAACGCCAGCGCAGTTACCTCACATCCCATTTTCCCACTTTACAGGTCAGGCAGCTGCCATTTCAGGGGCCCACATGGCTTCATTTTCAACTGCGTCACAAATACCTAGGCCTAGATTCAACACACATACAGGCCACTTTGTAGATTATGATTGGTGTTCTGTGTAAGCTGTGGGTACGTACCTCTGAGTTGTTTGACTCTGTGCTCGCTGTTGTCCTTCATAGGCACCGTCCGCTGGGACATTTGAGGAGATGGCGGCATCCTCCGGTGTACGGACCATTGGTGGACCTGTCGACAATGGAGGAAAGATATGTGATAATCACATGCAGGCTTGACCGTGCCACACTGTGTACCCAGTAGGAGCCAGACCTGATATCAGCTATCCGCTATCCCACAGGAATCCCCCCTCAAGTGCAGGTGCTGTCAGTGCTCCATTTCCTTGCAAGTGGGTCATTTCAAACAACAGTGGCCATAGCATCAGGGATGTCCCAGCCCATGTTTTCCAACATGTTGTCCAGAGTGTTGTCTGCCCTGCTGAAACACATGCAGAGCTACACCGTTTTCCCTCAGGTAGAGGATTTGCCTACAGTGAAAGGTGATTTCTATGCCCTGGGACATATCTCCAACATCATAAGTGCCATTGATGGGACACATGTGGCTTTGGTACCCCCCCACAGGAGTGAACAGGTGTACAGAAACCGGAAGAGTTATCATTCGATGAATGTACAGATGGTATGTTTGGCCGACCAGTACATCTCCCATGTGAATGCCAAGTTCCCTGGCTCAGTGCATGACGCCTACATCCTGCGGAATAGCAGCATCCCTTATGTGATGTGTAGGAAGTTGGCTCTGTATTTACTATTTCAAAGTAAGAAATAGCATGCACAGAGTCCAAGGGTTCCCCTTAGAGGTAAGATAGTGGCAAAAAGAGATAATTCTAATGCTCTATTTTGTGGTAGTGTGGTCGAGCAGTAGCCTTATCATAGGATGGTGTTAAGCATTTGTTGTACACAAAAAGACAATAAAGGAGGAACACACACTCAAAGACAATTCCAGGCCAATAGGTTTTTATATAGAAAAATATATTTTCTTAGTTTATTTTAAGAACCACAAGTTCAAGATTTACAAGTAATACTTCAAATGAAAGGTATTTCACTCAGGTATTTTAGGAACTTTGAATCAACACAATGGCAGTCATTACAACATTGGCGGTAAAAGCCGCTTACCGCCGTGCAGAAGACCGCCAACATACCGCTGCGGCTGCGAAAGTCCGCCACAGCTATTATGACCCACATCTCGAAATCCGACAAAATTCAGACACCCACACAAGTCCGCCACACTAAAGGTCAGTGATAAACTGGCGAAAACAAAACCTCCACCGTCACGCCAACAGAAATACGCCCACACTATCACAACACACTAATCCACGCGGCGGTCTTTCAACCGCGGTATTCCGTTGGCGGTACACACCGCCGCGATCAAAATACACACACACATACAAAACACCACCACATTGGACAATTCGAACTACCCACATCACCCACAAACTCCTACGACCACTATTATAGAGAGAAGGCCAGAGAGAGACACCACCATCCACAAACTAGCAGCCACAGGCACTCAACACCATCACCCACACAACTTCAACGCACAAAACACCACACACCACTACATATCACCACACTTATCACCACACACACCACCCTACACATCACCTACACCACCCCATGGCACGGCAAAGACACCCCAGGTTCTCGGAGGAGGAGCTCAGGGTCATGGTGGAGGAAATCGTCCGGGTAGAGCCACAGCTATTTGGATCACAGGTGCAGCACAACTCAATTGCAAGGAAGATGGAGCTATGGAGAAGAATAGTCGACAGGGTCAACGCAGTGGGACAACACCCAAGAAATCGGGATGACATCAGGAAGAGGTGTAATGACCTACGGGGGAAGGTGCATTCCGTGGTATCAAGACACCACCTGGTGGTTCAGCGGAAGGGCGGCGGACCCCCACCTCCTCCCCCACAACTAACAACATGGGAGGAGCAGGTGTTGGCGATTCTGCATCCTGAGGGCCTCGCAGGAGTCGGTGGAGGAATGGACTCTGGTAAGTCAAAGCTTTACTAATATATCCCCCACCCTTCCTGCATGCCATCACACACTCCTACCCGTACCCTCACCCTCAGCACTCCACCAACTCACATATACCCCACTATCACAAACCATCCATCCCAACACCAAGCCCTGCATGCATCCCCAACGCATGGACACCCATCACTAAAGCATGCCCACTGCACATACCCATACAACCCCCTAAACCATCATCACACAAGTCCCCACATAGGAATGCAAGCACTGGGGTACACCGGTCACCCACCCATTGCCCACCATGACACACACAGATGCAATAATTAAGCTTTTTTCACCCCTGCAGGACCACTACCCAACGTCACCTGACAGGAGGGTCCAGACATCTCCACCCCACCCACAGAAGAGGCCCACAGTGATGACAGCAGCTCTGTCCAACTGGATCCAGATGACCAGCCCAGACCATCGTGGGCCTCGGTCCAGTCGGTTCCCCTCGCACAGGCACAGGCCACCACAGACCTTCCACCCTCTGGTAACACCAGCACAGCATCCACCCAGCGGGCCCATACCTCCGTACCCAGGACATGTCAATCAGCTGTATGTCCACCACTACAGGGAACCCAGGATAATCCACCACCCCAACAACAACAGGGACCTGGGGGCAGTGGCAGTGGGCACACGGTCCAGGGGATGGAGGCCCAGGAACACAGGGGAACTGGGAGGGCTGCTGTGCGACAGGGGGCGGACAGGCCAAGGGAACCCACTCTCCACGAGGCCCTCTCCTCCATCATGGGAGCATACCACCACTCCCAGGAAACGATGGCAACGGTCCTGGCCAAGTTTCAGGAGACCCAGTGCATGCAGGAGGAACAGTATATGGGCTTCAGGGAGGAACTCAGAACCATCAGCTCCGCCCTGGGCACCATCGTAGGGGTGCTGAAGGAAATACTAAACACCAGGAGGGACACTATGGCACTCCAAGGGGCCCCTGACACTAGCATGAACGATGAACTGCCCACAACCTCCGCCGGCGCTAGTGGACAGGACGCCCGCCACAGGACCACAACACCAGCACCCCACCCCCTGCAGATGGAGAACCACCCCGCAAGCGGTCCCTGAGATCCAGGAACAAGACAGAGCACGATGCCAAGACACCCGCCAAGAAATGAGACCACCCTGATTGTCAACCCACTGTCCCAGCCTGTCCATATTGGAACTGCCACAGCTCCACTTCCTATGCCCATATGGGCAATGCACCTATGAGACAAATAGACTGGACTCTGCCATGGACACTCCTCCGCCATCACTCCTCACCATTTAACTTCCCCCTCCAATATTTTGCTATTAAATAAACACACCTAAAGCACAATAATCTGGAGTCTGTCTGTGATTTTGAAATAGTGTATTTGCAATTACAGTGACAAAAGTTCCAGGAATTAGTAATGTTAACATACCTATGTCACACAGCTCTACTCCATGAGGAATCTAAGCAGATGACACACGTTGGGACCCACACCTGTGAAACTGTAAGGGAAAGTGACAACTCAGTGATCATACACTGGGTGAAATCGACAGACAGGATAGAGGTAGAAGTGTAAAAGTACGTGTAGTAGGCACGAATGCATTCTCACCTGTGTTTCACTGGAAATATTGCTGGATGACTGAGTCCCTGTTGTCAATGTCTTCTTCCTCTGCTTCCTCCTCATCACTGTGCACAGGCTCCACAGCTGCAACAACACCGTTATCTGGACCATCCTCCTGCAGAAAAGGCACCTGTTGTCGCAAAGCCAAGTTGTGAAGCATACAGCAGGCCACGATGATCTGCACACCTTCTTTGGTGAGTAGAATAGGGATCCACCTGTCATATGGAGGCACCTGAACCTGGCCTTCAGGAGGCCGAAGGTCCGCTCGATCACCCTCCTAGTTCGCTCATGGGCCTCATTGTAGCGTTCCTCTGCCCTTGTTCTGGGATTCCTCACTGGGGTCAGCAGCCATGACAGGTTGGGGTAACCAGAGTCACCTGCAAATGGCGAGGGACAACACACTAACCTGGAGGGATATCCCAGACCCAGACAACCATTCCCACTGACTAGCTTCCAGGTGCTCACCTAATAGCCACACACGGTGCCTCTGGAGTTGACCCATCACATAAGGGATGCTGCTACGCCGCAGGATGTAGGCATCATGCACTGAGCCAGGGAACATGGCATTCACATGGGAGATGTACTGGTCTGCCAAACATACCATCTGTACATTCATGGAATGATAACTCTTCCGGTTTCTGTACACCTGTTCACTCCTGTGGGAGGGTACCAAAGCCACATGTGCCCCATCAATGGCACCTATGATGTTGGGGATATGTCCCAGGGCATAGAAATCACCTTTCACTGTAAGCAAATCCTCCACCTGAGGGAAAACGATGTAGCTCCGCATGTGTTTCAGCAGGGCAGACAACACTCTGGATAACAAGTTGGAAAACATAGGCTGGGACATCCCTGATGCTATGGCCACTGTTGTTTGAAATGACCCACTTGCAAGGAAATGGAGCACTGACAGCACCTGCACTTGAGGGGGGATTCCTGTGGGATGGAGGATAGCTGACATCAGGTCTGGCTCCAACTGAGTTCACAGTTCCTGGATTGTGGCACGGTCAAGCCTGTATGTGATTATCACATGTCTTTCCTGCATTGTAGACAGGTCCACCAACAGTCGGTACACCGGAGGATGCCGCCATCTCCTCACATGTCCCAGCGGACGGTGCCTATGAAGGACAACAGCGAGCACAGAGTCAAACAACTCAGAGGTACGTGCACACAGCTTACGCAGAACACCATTCATAATCTAAAAAGTGGCCTGTATGTGTGTTGAGTCTAGGCCTAGGTATGTGTGATGCAGTTGAAAATGAAGTCATGTGGGCCCCTGAAATGGCGGCTGCCTGACCTGTAAAGTGGCACAATGGGATGTGAGGTAACTGCGCTGGCGTTGTACATCGTTGCGGTAGGCGATCGAAGACCGCGGCGCAATGCTGCATTGGTTAACATTGGACCCTATGGGTCCCAGGAGCCAATGACGATGTGCGCCGGCGGTGACGGTATGCACTGCCACGGACATGACTGCCATTTTCTGTCTGTTCAATCACTCGATACCTGATCTTCAACAGGAGCGGACCTACACTGCAAGTGCTGCTGTGACCTTGGTCTGGAAGAGACAATGCCTCGAGTGTCTGTGGAAAGGGCCCCTGCCTTCACATCGGAGGAGTTGGAGAAACACGTGGATGGGGTCCTCCCCCAGTACACGCTACTCTACGGTCCTCCAGACAAACAGGTAAGCACACTGGGAGCATGCTGTATGGGCTATGCCTGTGTGGAGACGGGTGGATGTAAGAAGGAAGGGGGGAGAGTGCGGCGTGCATGAAACAACGGTGAGTGCATGTGTCACATAGCAAGGGTAGGGATGGGGGCCAATCACTTTGACGGTGCAGTTGGTAATAACTTTCTCTTCCCCATGTACAAATCATGTAGGTCAGCGCCCACCAGAAAAAATATATTTGGCGTGCCATCGCCAAGGACGTCCGGACCCTGGGGGTCTACCACAGACGGAGCACCCACTGCCGGAAAAGATGGTTGGACATTCGCAGCTGGAGCAAGAAGACAGCGGAGGCTCAGCTGGGGATGGCCACCCAACGTGGGAGGGGTGCCCGCCGCACCATGACCCCCCATATGTTCAGGATCCTGGCGGTGGCGTACCCGGAGTTGGATGGGTGCTTGAGGGCATCACAGCAGACACAAGGGGGTGAGTACACTCGCATTCTGCTGATTTTGCATGCAGTGGAGGTGTCTGGGTGGGGGAGGTGGGCTGTGGGTTTCCCTAGGCCCGGGCGAGTTCCATAGGCAAGGTCCCTCCGTAAGGCAGGCCTTATGGCACCCCACCGCATCTCTGTAGAGTGCCAAGTACACCTAGTCATGCCCCTGTGTCATCCATGTGTGCAGACGTCGTCCATAGCCTAGAAGGCCATTTCCCAGGAATTGAACAGTGGAGCCCAAGAGCGCGGTGTAGTGCAGGGGGCTTCTGTGTCTGTTGTGCCCGCCAACGGTAGCGGTAATGCCTGCACTCAACATGTCTTTCTTCTGTCGTCCCCCCCCTTTTTGTGGTCTCCCTGTTCTTGTGTGCATTAGCATCATCAGGCGGAGCAGCAGTGGCACCGGAGCACAAGGGGGCTGCATCCCACATGGCCATGGAGGGCCACACTACGGAATCAGACTTCACCAGTGGGACGGAGGGCGAGGGGAGCTCCACGGCGGGGACAGGAGCTGAGACCAGTGACACGGACTCGTCCTCTGATGGGAGCTCCCTTGTGGTGGCGACAACATCTGTGCCCCCCACATCTACAGGTATAGCCGCCACCCACCCTTCCAGCACCGCCCTCCCAGCAGCCCCTCAGCCTTCGCCCCATGCCCGCTCACCGGGAGGGTGGCCATCACCTCCGCCCCTGGCACCTCAGGCCTGCCCCAGTCACCCCTGCTGCCCTCAGTGAGGAGGCCATTGACCTCCTCAGGTCCCTCACTGTTGGGCAGTCTACCATTTTGAATGCCATCCAGGGTGTAGAAAGGCAGTTGCAACAAACAAATGTATTCCTGGAGGGCATTCATTCTGGTCAGGCGGCCCTTCAGCGAGCTTTTCAGACTCTGGCCTCAGCACTGATGGCAGCCATTGTCCCTGTGTCTAGCCTCCCCCTCCACCATCCTCCACCCAGACCCAATCCCCTGTACCCCAGCCTATCACAAGCACACCTACAGACCAGCATGCACACACGTCAACACACAAGGGAAGCTCAGGCAAACATAAGCACCACACATCCCACAGGCACTCACGCAAGCATCACACACATGCAGACACACCAACATCCACTGCCACCACTGTGTCCCCCTCCTCCTCGTCTCCCTTCTACCTCCCAGTCTCGTCTACACTCACACCTGCATGCACTACCTCTACAGCTACTACTACCATCACCAGCACACCCACCACCACACCCCGCTCACATGCAGTCACCACCCCCACTACCATTCACACGCCCCCTGTGTCCTCTCCCAGTGTGTCTGTGACTCCCGTTCCCAAGATACACAAACGCAGGCACACACCCACCCAACAGCCATCCACCTCAAGACAGCCTCCAGCGCATGTACCTTCACCCAAAGTCAGAAAACGAACACCTCCTACAACCACAACCTCTTCCTCCACTCCCAAACCCCCTCCAGCTACCCATTCCAGTGTTCCCCAAAAACTTTTCCTGTCCAACCTTGACCTCTTTCCCACACCTCCTCCACCACGTCCGTCTCCTTGGGCCCGAACTAGCACCTCAGCCAGAACATCTCCGGGACCAGTGGTGCCTGTAGTCACCGGAATCTGGAGTGCACCGGCCACCAGGGCACGGAGCCACAGCACAGACAGTCCCCCACCTGTGAAGCATCAGAAGTTGGCCAGTGCCCGGAGGGAGAGGGGGAAGACTCCAGCCACCAAAGCCGCTCCCAGGGGTACAGGTGGGAGTGTGGAGTCAGCTGCGACACCTTCCAAGGTGAGGAAGGGGCACAAGAAAGTCCCTTCCCCACCTTGGGAAGAGCAGCACAGTGGAAAAGGCCGCCATCATCCCTGCTGCCCAGGAGGCCACCGCCAGCACCAGCACAGCTGCCCAGGAGGCCACCGCCAGCACCAGCCCAGCTGCCCAGGAGGCCACTGACAGCACCAGCCCAGCTGCCCAGGAGGCCAGCACCAGCCCCGCTGGGACAGAGATGACTGCCAGCAAAAGCCCCGCTGGGCCATGAAGGACCGCCAGCAAAAGCCCCGCTGGGCCATGAAGGACCGCCAGCACAAGCTCCGCTGGGACAGAGAGGACCGCCAGCACAAGCCCTGCTGGGACAAAGAGGACTGCCAGCACAAGCCCCGCCGGGACAGAGAGGACTTCCAGCAAAAGCCCCGCTGGGCCATGAAGGACCGCCAGCACAAGCCGCGCTGGGACAGAGAGGACCGCCAGCACAAGCCCCGCTGGGCCATGAAGGACCGCCAGCAGCTGAGTCACTGCAAAGGAGACCGCCGCTCCAAGCACCGCTGAACAGGGCACCGCCGCCTCAAGCACCGCTGAACAGGGCACCGCCGTCTGTAGCACCGCTGAATAGGGCACCGCCGTCTCAAGCACCGCTGATCAGGGCACCACCGTCTCAAGCACCGCTGAACAGGGCACCACCGTCTCAAGCACCGCTGGCCCATGAGCACCAAGGGCACTGGTGCTACTGAGTCCGTCATGGGCAGAATGAAGCACTCTGGGCACCATGCCCCCTCCAGAACCAGTGGAGAGATACATACACTACCTCTGTCCTTACCATGATGAAGCACTCTGGGCACCAAGCCCCCTCCAGAACCAGTGGAGACTGTCATCCACTACCTCTGTCCTTAGCAGGATGAAGCACTCTGGGCACCATGCCCCCCTCCAGAACCAGTGGAGTGATCCATCCACTACCTCTGTCCTTAGCAGGATGAAGCACTCTGGGCACCAAGCCCCGTCCAGAACCAGTGGAGAGATACATCCACTACCTCTGTCCCTAGCAGGATGAAGCACTCTGGGCACCATGCCCCCTCCAGAATCAGTGGAGACTGTTATCCACTTCAGAGACTGTGGCTTTGAACTCCCCAGGATTGCGCATTGGGCAACCCACCTACTGTAGAGACTTGATAGACTGTGGCTTTGCACTCCCCAGGATTGGACAGTGGGCAACCCACCCACTGTAGAGACTTGAAAGACTGGCTTTGCACTCCCCAGGATTGCATAGTGGGCAATCCACCCACTGTAGAGACTTGAGAGACTGTGGCTTTGCACTCCCCAGGATTGCACAGTGGGCAACCCACCCACTGTAGAGACTTGAGAGACTGTGGCTTGGCACTCCCCAGGATTGAACAGTGGGCATGTGGCCCTCTCGTGGATTTGGCATTGTGCACTCAACCGGCTGAGGTGCCCCCCCTTTCCCTCCCCCTGAGGTGCCTGTTTTGTTGCTCTCTGATGTCCCTGCAGTGTTCTCTCTGTCAGGGTGGGGGATCTTGTATGGGCCTCCCCATACCGTGTGGGCCTAGTGTTCCACAGACTTAATTGGAGCACAACCTGGACTTCTATGCTTGGTATATATTTTGTACATGGTGTATATATATATTTTTGCCTACTTGATTTTAATATATTACAATGGTTACACTCATTTTGTATTGTCTTTGCATTCTTCTGGTGGGGTGGGGGGTGTAACTGTGATGTATCCCTGTTTTTCCCCTCCCCTGTGTCGTAGGTGCAGTACTCACTGTGGTCTTCGCCGCCGGCGTTCGTGCTCCTGGTAGAGGAGCAGGAAGACAATCGCAGGGAGAATTTGGAGTTCCGGGTCCATGGTGTCCTCGTTCCTCGTGGGGTGTGTAGTGGTGAGCGTTTTCCCTTCGAAGTCCTGTTTCCGCCGTGTTTTTATCCACGGTGAATCCGCCCCAGAAAAGGTGGCGGATTGGCCTGTTGTGATACTGTGGGCGGTACTTTGTCCTCCGCCTGTCTGTTGGCGGTGACCTCTGTGCTGTTTGTTTGTACCGCTGTGGCAGTCGGAGTGTTAAAGTGGCTGTCTTTGTTGGCGGTTTCCGCCACGGTCGTAATTGCAAAATTTTTACCGCCGGCCTGTTGCCGGTCTTACCGCCGCTTTAACACCGACCGCCAGGGTTGTAATGAGGCCCTTAGTCTCTCGGTTCTTTCTCTTACTGGAGACGCTCCGCTTGCCACGTTGTGTATTTCCTGCTTTTCCTCCTGGCAGTAGGACAATTTTGTACACGCCGGGGGGGTGTCTTCAGTGTTTCTCTTCAGAATTAACCCTGTAATGTCCAGTTTTCACTCAAGTGTCTTTATTCCTTTTTATATTGGGCATTATGGAATCTAGCAGCTCTACTTCTCTTCAGATGGATCCTGACAAAGTATCTGCAATAAAACAGGACATTAATGTTTTTATTCAGAACTCTGTTCATTAGGCAGTGAACAGCTCCATGCATAATTGTCAAAGAATCTGGAATCTTCAGTTTTAAAGATGCTTAATAAGACCATTTCCCCAGTCTGAGGGGGAATGCAGACAGCACCTTTCACCTATTTCAGAGTCAAAAAATTCTCAAAAATTGGCGCTAAAGGTTTGTGAGGTTCCCTCACCCATGGCAGAGGATGTGGTTCCTCAAAAGGCTCCAGGTAAGGAGAATACAAATCAAGACAATTTAAATTTGTCTCAAAAACGTAAATCAAAAACAAAACACATTATGGGGGTCATTCCGGGACCGCGGAAGCACCGCCAACAGGCTGGCGGTGCTTCCTGGGCCATTCTGTCAGAAAAGGGCAACCAGCGGTTTCCCGCCGGTTTACCCCTGGCCCAAGGAATCCTCCATGGCGGCGCTGCTTGCAGCACCGCCATGGGGATTCCGACCCCCTTCCCGCCATCCTGGTCCTGGCAGTAAAAACCGCCAGGAACAGGATGGCGGGAACGGGTGTCGTGGGGCCCCTGGGGGCCCCTGCACTGCCCATGCCACGGGCAGTGCAGGGGCCCCCTCACAGGGCCCCATAATGATTTTCAGTGTCTGCAAAGCAGACACTGAAAATCACGACGGGTGCCACTGCACCCGTCGCACACCAGCAACTCTGCCGGCTCCATTCGGAGCCGGCTTCATCGTTGCTGGGTCTTTCCCGCTGGGCCGGCGGGCGGCCTTTTGGCGGTCGCCCGCCGGCCCAGCGGGAAAGCCAGAATGGCCGCCGCGGTCTTTTGACCGCGGTGCGGTCATTCGGCGGTAACCGCATGGCGGGCGGCGGTGGAATGACCGCCTATGTCTCCTTTGATAATTTCTTCCATTCCAGACACTGACGATGATATGCCTGATGCCGATTCAGATGCTTGCTCCTCTGACCAGGATGATTTTCTTTCTTCGCCTATTTAAAAAAAAAAAAAGTATCCTCCTTTGAGTCTTTCACTCCCAAACCGCTCTTGGATTGCGAGGGTTTACCTATGTTTGACCTCTCCTTGATTCTCCATCCCAATTCAACTGAATGGTTTCCAGCCTCTCATGTCGGTGATTATGTGTCTGCCAAGCTATTCTGTCCTTTGGATAAGCAAACACGAGCCAGGCTCAAATCAGAATGTCCACATCCTTCTCTTTCCCACAAATCTACCATTACTCCTTCCATCGACCAACCCATTTTGACATTTTTCACCAAATTTGGCAAAGACCCTCGGAAAGGAATCGATAAAGCCTGGTCCTCTTGCCAGGATAAACTGTTAGATGTCATTGGCCCACTCACTGGAATTTTCGATGTGGCTGAGTCGACCAGAATCGATGGCTCCTTTATTGATCCGGAAGAACTTTCCTTATGGGTTCAGAGGACTGTCTCTCTCCTTGAGAATGCTAATGCTGCTCTTTCACAGGAAAGGTGCAAAGGCCTCCTTCTCAAATTAGACCCAAAACTTGTTAATATGGCGACAATTCAACCTCAAATTAAAACTGAGGGTTTACTTTTTCGTGACACCTTTATTAAAGAGCTGGGCAAATATGTAGCCACTTTTACTTCTCTGGACAAGGCTCAACAGTCCTCAAAGAAAATGTTTAACCTGCGGGTTTTTGCCAGGGCCGGCAGAGGCAGGAGCCACTTTGCCGGCCGCGCATTCTACAATCAAGGTTCCCGTGGCACCTACAACTCATCATATCAGGAATTCAGGGCACAGTTTTATCCACAGAGGGCCAGAGGCTTTTGGTTCAGAGGCTACAGGAATTCCAGGACTCCCAATCAAACAGGTAAATCTATCCTTTGGTCATGTCCCCGTGGGTGGATGTCTTTGTCACTTTTTCCTGAATTGGTTATCCATCACCTCCGATCCTTGAGTTCTAAACACGATTCAAGGCTATATGATAGAATTCTACTCAAACCCGGTTCAGGTGCCTACTCCCCCTCTTCCGTGTTTCTCTACAGAAACGTCCAATCTTATTTCCTCGGAAGTTCATTCCCTCCTACAAAAACAAGCTATAGCAATTACCCATCTAGATTCTTCCGGTTTCACCAGCTCCATTTACTTGGTTCAAAAGAAGAACAAGAAAATGTGACCGGTTATCAACCTCAAGTTCTTCAACCAGTTTGTTGTTTACCGTCATTTCAAAATGGAAACTATCCTCCATCTCAGAGACTCTCTTCTCCAGAACGACTGGATGGTTCTGTTGGATTTACAGGACGCATATCTGGTTGTCCCAATCCACCCAGAACACAGGAAGTTTCTCCAATTCCAGTGGCTCGACCAATTCTTTCACTTTACATCTCTACCTTTCGGTCTCTCATCAGCTCCATGGTGCTTCACCAAGCTCATGAAACCAGTGGTAGCGTTCCTCAGGGCTCAGGGCATAAGACTTATCATTTATCTGGACGATATTCTCCTTATGAGCCAATCGCCACAGTCTCTAATAACCCACCTAAACTTAACTTGTTCTCTTCTATCAGACTTGGGTTTCATCATCAACAAAAAAAAATCTCTTCTTCTTCCTACCCAAATTATAGAATGCTTAGGTTTCCAAATCAATTCAGTTTTGGCCACTCTGCTTCTTCCTTCGGAGATTCTTCAGATATTACGCCACTCTTCCATTTCTCTAAGATCTCTCGCCCGTGTCGTTGGTCTTGTTTCTTCTTCCATGCAGGCCATATTTCCAGGTCCTCTACATTACCGGGCTCTTCAGCGATTAAAGATTCAACATTTGCACAAAGGACTTTCGCATGCAGACATTATCCCTCTTGATCACGACTCTCGTACAGAGCTTCAATGGTGGATAGACCACTTAGATGCCTGAAACCGAAGAACTATCTTTGCATCAGCCCCAGATCTTGTATTAGAGTCAGATGCAAGCCAAACAGGCTGGGGGGCCGGTTGTGGTCCAATCTCGACTGGAGGTACATGGTCATTAGAGGAGTCCAGATTGCATATCAATTGTTTAGAGATGCTTGCAGGCTTCTTTGCAATCAGAAGCCTGGCAAAGAACAAAGTTTGTTGTGCTGTCCTCAGAATGGACAATATTTCTGCAGTCCGTTACATAAATCATCTCGGAGGCACAAGATCCAAACCACTAGCAGAACTAGCAAAAGGCTTTTTGGAATTCTGCCTTTCAAACCAAATTTCGGTTCATGCAGAGTATCTTTCAGGAACCCTCAACTCCATCGCTGACTGGCATTCTCATCATCTCCGCGACTGAAGCAACTGGAAACTCCATCCTTCGATCTTTCAATTAGTGCAGAACAAATGGGGCCCCTTGACGATCGATTTGTTCGCGTCTCGCCTCAATTCGCAGCTTCCTCAATTCTACAGTTGGCATCTGGATCCCTTGGCAATGGCCTCCGATGCATTTCTTCAAGATTGGTCCAAGTCCCTCTCTTACGCTTTTCCCCCCTTTCTTATGATCAGCAGGGTGTTAGCCCAAGTACGACGTCAGCGGGCCACTTTAGTTCTCATAGCTCCATTCTGGAAATGCCATAGATTTTCCTTTCCTCATTCCTCCTTTTCCAGATCTCCTCTTGGACCTTTTACAACGTCCTCACAACCTTGTTCTGGACAACCTTCTTTCTCTTTCGGCATGGAAAATCTCGGGAATTCCCAGCCTTTCCCTGTCATTTCGTCACAAGCTTCGGAATATATCAGTCAATCTTGGGCGCCTGGGACAAGAAAGGCTTACAAGTCAGCTTGGTCTTTATGGCACAGCTGGTGTCTGGGAAAACACGTTGATTCCCTTTCAGCAGATGTCACCTTTATCATGAATTTTATTGCTGCTGAGGCTAGTAAAGGCAAAGCCTTCCGTACTATTCATTTGTACAGATCAGCCATCTCTTCTAATCATGTGTTCGTCAACGGAAAACCTGTGGGTGAACACCCGCTTATTTGCCGTCTTTTAAAGGGAGTAGTTTTCTAATCCACCATTACCTAAATATAGAATCTTGTGGGATGTTAATGTGGTTTTAAATTGTATTCTCTCATGGCCTGGTAATTCTTCCCTTACATTGAAGGTGTTATCAGCCAAACTCACTATGCTGTTGTGTCTTATTTCCATTAAACGTCTATCCGATGTTAAAGCTTTAGATATTTCTTCTAGACAGTTTACTCCTTCTGGTGTGTTATTTACTGTGTCTCGTTGAACAAAAACAAATCTACAATATGTTTTCTATCCATATTTTCCAGATCACCCCAAACTGTGTTGCACAATGTTTGAAAGTTTACGAACAGATGACTGCTCATCTAAGAACGTCCTCAGTTCCCCAACTCCTTATTTCCTTCAGGAAACCTTATAAGCCTGTGTCTTCTGCTACACTAGCCCACTGGGTTAAATGGATTATGTCACTAGCGGGGATTGACACCTCCAGGTTTGGAGCACACTCTTCCAGAGGAGATACGGCATCTAAAGCCTTTTGGACGGGTTCCCGTCTTGAGGACATTCTTAGATCCGCAGATTGGCCTAATGATAATGTTTTTAGAGTTTTTTATTGTAAACCAGTTGATAATGTTTCTATGAATGTCATTAATTTGCTTTAAACAAGCATAATAAGAGCCTCCGGTCTTGTCAGAAAATGTAGATCTTCCTAGTTTTAATGACGGAAAGTCTTAATTTTATTAAAGACACGGAGGCGAGTATTATCCCACCACTTATATTGGTAACTTTTGTTTGTTTTTCTCTTTTCTCCCATCCCTTCAGTGTCAACATCCTCTGTTCAACCTTCCACGTAAAAACATCACCTCATGATTTGGATGCTCCACCAGCGTCTTGTCTTTCTCCTTCTCCGCCCCTTGGATTGGTGGACCATCAGTGTGCTTCTCTTCATCTTCAGCTTCCTGGATTTATGAACTTTTGTTCGGACTTGTTATCCTTTATTATGGCAGTTCTAATTTTGGCTTCTGTTGTTCCTTTATTTCGTTCTAGCTGACTCTTAAGCGCAAGAAAAGAGGGCTGTTCGCAGTCAGGTTACATAATAATAGCATACATCTGTGCTGATTGGTTGTTATGAATGTACTACACCTTGTTTCCCACTGGCTCGTTTTCTCTTCGCTTTTGGGATTTGTAGTTTTCTTCACTTGCTGCTGTTTAATTAAAGCAAGAAAAGAAACCCATAATACTCGCCTCCGTGTCTTTAATAAAATTAAGACTTTCCATCATTAAAACTAGGAAAATCTACATTGCTCATCACTTGTCCGCACTTCCAAGAGCAACCAACTGCTTACTTCAGCACACTATCCCAACTCTCAAAAATAAGGGCTGATTCTTTTAACCTGTAAACACTAGCACAAATTAAGCACTGAGCCAGAGGTCATATGGCAAGGTCCATAGGTGCAAATCTGAGCAAGACCTACAGAATGTCCTGACTCTGGGGCCAGATAGTCCATGGAAAAGGCGCCGGAATTCCCACATGCCTCAGACTCCAGAGCCATGGATAAGCCACTCGTTTATTAATTTTGCACAGTGCAACCAAACTGTTTAGAATACAAGATGCCCTCCCAAGAACCCGTTAAACAGGAAACAAGATGTAAACAAATGGGTAGGGGACTTATTCATTGTAGGAAACATTGTGAAAAACTCAAAACATGCTCAAAAGCAGTTCTAGAAGAGCCACGAACGTATGCCCATAAATATTTGCAGTGTGTGTTTTCATATATAAAACACACGTTCATGTCCGTCTATCTGTCACAGTGAGAGTTTAAGGCAACAAATGAGCTTAGCCTTTCAAAAATAATGCATGTGTCTATAAGCATTCGTTAATGCCTATCATGGAATTAAAAAAGAACTAAGGAATGGAAATGTTCTCTTAAGAAGTAATGCACTTCTGCTATCCTTCATACTGTATCTCATCAAGTAAATATCAGTAATGACCTGGGATGTTTAATGCGCGTATTAATGATGCATCACACAAAGTGTGCCATGGTACATGCAGGATTCTCAGAGGTTTGTCATCATGTGTTTTTATTAGTGTTCTAAAGCAGCTTCCTGGTAGTGCTAGCGCTATACAGAATGTCTATAATAAAGCAGATTTTTTCAATGGAAATGAGAATAGAATATTTTAAATATTTTATGTATTGCAAATCAAGTAGTTTTTCAAGTTGCCATTACACACGACTCAAAATTACATTTTAAAAGAAAAGGGAAATAGGTTTGGTTGGAACATTTATAAAGGACTGTTCCTCAATGAGTAAAACTGTGATTAATGTTATAATCCTTGTTGGCAACGCTCTCATAGCAGTGAGGCGTCTTTCAATTGCAGTCTTACATATGTTTTCAGCTTCTCCCATCAGCCTTTAGATTCACTTATTATTTGTTTAAGATCGGGTCTTTGGAAAGCAGGCACCTCCAAATGCATCGAGACTGGGGCAGGTCCTGCTAGGATAACAGTGTCAAAGGGCCTAGCCTGACACCTTATTCTGCTAACATTGGAGGGGCTTGGGCCCAGGAGAAGATATAATTTGGATCAAATGCTATATTGTTATTGTGTCCTCGACGAGTATCTCATGGATGCTGATACCAGATAATGCCAGCGGAAGTGACATCATGCACCTTTTAACTAACGATGACATTACATTGCCTCATCCTAAGCTCTTGAACAGCCATATTGGAGTTGAGTGCCTAAGGGAAAGAAAAAGAAAAAGAATGAAAGTTACAAAATGTAAACATGGCTGTTAGAGGTCAGTTTTCAGTCTGCCCTATGCCAAGGGTAGTGCAGAAAGTAGGTGATGCTGTAATGTCATTATTCGCTTATCATAAACTTTTAAGCACCTGTAGTGGTGCAGTTTTATTACTACATGTGCATTCCGACGTCAAAAGGCACCCGCAATAGGAAAAACATCACCTATTGAAAGGTATCAAATACTTTGATGAAAATATAGGGACCAATGGCTGCCTGCCTATAGCAGGCCATGGAACTTATGGTGACATTTTAATCTTCTCAGTGTGTACTTTTGGGGAATTTCATTCCTTAGAATGCATGCTTGTTAAGTATATTGAGAATAGAAGTACAAAGGAGAACTATAAAAGAATCTTATATTTTCAGACACATATTGTACGTGCAATATGACACGTTTATGACATCGGCTAAACATATCGAATATATTATTTTTCAACATTGTGCTTCAGTGAAAATGTTGTTATTGAGGTTTATAATCAGGCAATCTTTGTTGCTGGTAAAGCGCACATATTTTTTTCCATGTTTACACACCAGGAACAAGGCGAGCTTTTCCAAGAATGCTCTGTTGCGACAGCTTGGAACAGAGGTCTCATACGGAAACAAAGTGAAGTTAGGGGACTAAGGGAGATATGTTGGCTCCTGTTATGGTGCGGTTTTGCCTAGGAATTTCCTTCAACCCTGTCAGTCTAATCTATTAAATGAGCATTTTCCTGTTTTACCTTAGGAAATGTCTGCTGACTGCTTACTTTAAGTTTGTGAAAGAAGTAGCGAGCCTATTTAATCTTTGTGTCAATAGTGACCGTGGCTGCTGGCCCACTGCGATGTCACTAGTCACCTGTGCTTAGAGGTCACTAGTGACATCTGTGTATAATGCTAACAGGGCGAATTTGGTGCCTACTTGGGCAATTCACAATACCAAAAATCTACCCTTTGTAGTTTACTAGGCGATCTGAGTACGTATCTGACGTTTTGGGAATAACAAAATATCCAGGGTAGTCATGGAAATGTAAGCAAGTTAACAGATTACTAGAAGTAACCATTCCCCTACATTTACTCCTCCAGATTGCCCAATGGGCTACCAATGTACAGGAATATGTAGAGCAATTTTTATTTTGTTACCTGGTGAAGAAACTTTTTTCTGTACAATATGCATGAATTTTGTGGTTCGGAGATGTTTCTATAGATTGCCGGCCTTGGAGACACAGTGAATCTTACTTTCTTTTGGAGTAGTTAATGTTTATTTCCGGGGTGAGAAAGGCATCCAGAATATTTGTGAATAACCATAAAGGTCTATGTAACAATCATAGCAATCTCTTAACACTCCTTTCCCCAGAAGATGAAGTTGAAAGGAATCGTTTAAAAAAAATATCATTCCTGAATGGTCAATCCCACCCTTGACTGGCCTCAATGGGGTGTCCACTATATTGTTAGTTGCGAGGAACTGAAGGACGAGAAGGAGAAACAAGTTAATCCTACCACCTCTGACTAACTTTCACTAATAGTCTAAAAGGTTTTAGGCATTAGGATTTTATAAACCTAGTGCCTGATTATGAAATTGGCGGTCTGACTGCCGGGCAGTCGGGAGGACGCCACCAAGCAGGCAGCCTCCACACCGCTGTATTATAACACTACCGCTGGGCTGGCAGTGTCACTGCAGTGGCAGGCTTTGACTCATAAAATGAGCCAGAAGTGTGCAGTGCCAAATGCACCTTGGACGCACTGTGTGTAATGCACAATACTGTGCATGACAAACAGTGTGCACTGACAGTCCAGGTATAAGAGGGAGCAACATGTGCCCCCAGCCACACTGCCCAAATGGGCAAAATCGTCCTGGGGCCCTGTTTGTGGCCCCTTCTCTGCCTTTCCACCGAGGTTTTCATGGCGGGGTCTCTGTCATGAAAAGCTCAGCGGAAAGGCAGGTCATGATCCGCATGGTGGTGCCGTCCTCAGCACCTCCGCCACTGATCACGGCTACCACCACCAGATCCATGATCCTGTCAGGTGTGGCGGTTTTGTGGGTGGTTCAACCGCCAGCTTCCTAAACTGGCGGTCTGACTACCAAGGAAGCGGTGGTCAAACTGCCACCATGGGCATGGAGTCCCAGGACCGTTGTTATCGTAATCGCCCCCCCTAATGTGGAGAATCTTTGTGGTGTGGGGATTAAGGGCCTGATTTAGAGTTTGGCGGAGGGGTTAATCTGTCACCTACATGACGGATATACCGTCCAGGGCATTCTGGTCTCCATAGACTATAATGCAATCGTAACATGGTGGATGGGATGTCTACCACGTTTTTGATGGAGTAACCCCCTCTGCAAAACTGTAAATTTGGCCCTTAAGTTGGAAAGCCTGCTCATGTTTTCTATTGGTTGAGAACAATTTGTAAAACTGGACATTGTGAGTCACAAAGGCATGTACAATGACTCTTGAAGAAATGCGATTGCAGTGTTTGCACTTGCAAAGCCTGCAATTCTTTGCAACACAGACTTTGTGAGCAAAAGGCCTTTGATACATCTAGGCCTAGGTTGCTCAGTAAAAACAATCATTCAAATGTACCAATCAAGTCTAAGTCATCTGTTTTAAAACATTTTCACTTGGATTCATTTTTTAGGTGTTACCCATTTTTGTGAGCAAATAATTGTGATTCACAAGAATTAAAACTAGTTGTATGAGTTCGTTTGACATTTGTGAATTTTGTAGATTGCTCACAAGGTCAGGCGGCTATTTCAGCGCACTAATAGAAGCCACTTCACTCCCAGTACACCACCTGGGCGGTCTATTGAAATCTCCTGTATTTTAGGGGGCATAGCAGCGTGCAAGCGCTGATTTTTAGACGTGATGGTATGTATCTGGCCTTTTAACAACGCACACTGCACACCCTTCACTACCACTCGTTCGTGGGCTTGCCCTTCAAAAATCCTTTGATGGCATTGGTGAATGGTTTACATTTGTCCCTCCTTGGGGTGGTTTTGTTACCGCCTTGACTATCTCACCCGTTACATGGCTAATTGCACTTTTGCTGATTAGTTTGACCGCGAGCGAACTTCTTTTTTCTTTTGTGTGTCTCTTCACGCTGATGCTCAGGTCGGCAGTGGCGCTGTCAATTGGCTCGCTTGTGTGAAACGGTTTTACTTTTCATTTTCGATTGATGTGGCAAGAAAAGTCCGGTTAGTAGTTTACAACGCTAATTACACTAATTCGAACAAATGCTAGACCCATTGTTTTGCAAATACTTGTTTATACCAGGAGTCCATGGCATAAAAATACTACCATTCTCCACATACGCTGGGGGAAATCTCCAGGGGTCAGGGACATCTGCTGTGAAGTATGCCCTGGCACAGCATATTTGAATAACTGTAGGATTTATTGGTGAGGAATCTCAGCTCCATCAGAACGACTGGTCCAAATGGGAAACTAAGATTGACTTACAGCTGAATTCAAACGGTGAAGCTGCCACCCCAGAACATTTTTATTGACAGAGAATGATTCGAGTACAATAATAACTGTAAAGACACAACCAAAAGTCACATCTGCCTTTCCTCATGGCAGAAAGTAAGCTTATGGTATAAGTGAACAACCGAGCGAAAGAGCAATCCAGCGGGAAGATTTGCAAACTAAGAATGAAAGGAAAGGGGATCAGACATGTAAGAAATATACTACATCCTAATTAATACTGAACGTAAGAAAATTAAAAACTGTGCTGTAAGAAATGGGACTCCTTAGTCATGATTACCAAATTACAATCTGGACTCTTTTCATGCCTTCTCCTAATACCCTCAGCGATGCTAATTTTACATTCTTACAATCAAGCCTATGACCTGATTGTGACCGAGACAATGAAGCGTGAGCCAAGGAGCTGGGGTAACAAATAGAGGAAATTAAAGCAAGCTAAGATGTTTAAAATGTGGGAACTTAAGACATATATCCCTAAAGGTGATTTGCTATGCAAGATACTAAGGGCCTGATTTAAGAAAAGTATTGCTGCACCCAGTGCAGTGCCACTTTTCTTGCGCTCCTTAGCGCCCCCCTACCGCCACCATGTGTGCGCCGTATCTAAGATACAGCGTACCATGGCAATAGTTAGGGAACTAGCATCAGAATTTTTGATGCTAGTTCAGAGTTTTGCAGGGTTAGTGTAAAAAATGTTGATGCTAATCCTGCAAAGCCCATTGAGTCCCACTGTAAACAATGATGTGCCTCCTTTTATTGCCTGCTCTGAGCAGCTGTTAAAAGTGCCTTAAAAAAATGACACAAAGAAATCTCTTAGATTTAATTGTGTAATTTTTTCGGCCCCCCTAACGGGGGAATGCCACCTTTGCATGCATTATGCCTGGCGCAGGCATAATGTAATGCAAAGGGTTACAAATTGGCACAATGCATGCATTGCACCACTTTGTAAATTTGCTGCAGCGATTTTGGCCTCATTGGGCCACATTAGCGTAAAAAAATGGCGCTAATGTGGTGCAAGGAGGCATTAGGGGCTCTTAAATCTGCCCCTTTGTGTGTTGCAAAAAATGACCAATAGATGAAAGTGTGTAGGTAAGGTACAAGTGGAGAGTGGTAATGACGATGGAAAAAAATTGTTTTGCAAATAAAGAACATTAAAAGTGATTAAATGGGTTAGGTGACCACAGACCTGCCAACTCAGTCGGTCCTAATGTGTGACACACAATATTAGCTTTCATCACACGGTGAGGGGCCAGAATCACATGGCGGCAGAGAAAACAAGCAAAAAAAACACTGTTTACAGTGGTTTTCTGCTAACTTTTGGAGGCTTTTAACTACTGTTGTCCATTAATGCCCTATTACTTACCGGTAATCTTCATTACTCCTGGTTCTGTAGTCCTCGTCCCTTTCATTTTGAGTGGAGATGTCTATCTCCATGACAGAAAAAAAGAACCTAAGGAATGGTACACGCTCCCCCCACCCCCTCCGCCTGGGGGTACATAATGTGTACTTACCCAGCATTCCTTCTGAACATACAAAGCCCAAAAAAGGAAGGACGGTCCAATGGGAGAGAGAGAGGGGTGTAATGAATGGGACGAGAACTACAGGGCCACGAGTAATGATGATTACAAGTAAGTAATAGGACATTAACCCAGGTCCCTCCAGTCCTCGTCCCATTCATTACGAGCGGAGAATACCAAAGCCAGAAAAAACAGCCTTCCCCAAAAGCAAACACAACAAGGAACCACAAAAGGAGACCAAGCTGACAACTGCATAATCCAAAAGTGATTTATTCAAAGGACAGGGAAAAGAAAAGAACAGCCCACAAGCAGCTTAGGAGCTAACAGCATTCAGAACCGCCAAACCAAAATTAGTATCGTCCCCCATAACATTTTGGAGACGATAATGTTGAACAAAAGTTTAGAAGAAACCCATGTAGCAGCTTGTCAAATGTCAGCAATGAACACCCCTCCTCATTGAGCACAGTAAGCAGACCCCCCCCACCCCCGGGTTGAACGAGCCTGCACCCCAACTGCAGGCAGAACCCCAGAAGCAGAATGGGCCAATTCAATCACCTGTTTAAGCCACTGAATGATGGACAAAGAGGAAGCCTTCTCACCTTTAGAAGAAGCCCCAAAAGACACAAACAGGGACTCAGACTTCCTGAACGGCCGGGTCCTATCCAAATAAAGCCTCAGAGCACAGGAAACATTCAGCAAAGACCAATCCAGGACACCGTCCATGCCCACACCTGGTGCTATCGCCGGCAAAACCAACTCCTGGGAACAATGAAACTGGGAAGCCACCTTTGGGTCAAAAGTAGAATCTAGCCATAAAACCACACCATCAGCAGAAAAGGACAAAAAGGATTCACAAGCCATAAGGGCTCCCAACTCCCCAGTCAGTATGGCAGAAGTAACTGTGGCCAGAAAAACACTTTGAAAGTGACAAATTTAATAAGGTGACCGGTACAGCTGACAGACCCAATACCTCCAGAGCCAAAGATTACAGCGCCACCACCCTGGGAGGCAGGAGAAACACCCAGTTGATATCCGCTTGGAATCAAGTCCCTAGGAATGTCAGATATTGGGAGGGAGCAAGCTGACACTTCTCCCAGTTGATCAGAAACCCATGGGCCCGGAGAGCACAACAAAGTTGACTGGATTTCCTTGAAGAACCAGGTCCCTGCAGGGGACATGAATCAGACAGTTGTCCATTTATGGGTACAGGTGAATCCCCTGAAGATGCAGACAGGCCACAAGAGGAACCACCACCTTGATAAACACTCCTGGGACTGACCAGAGGCTGAACGGAAGCACCATGAACTGGAGGTGGGAACCGTTGACACAGAAAATCTGAAACTGCTGGATGAATTGGGACATGATAGTAAGTGTCTTGCAGCACAGAATGCACATCAGTTGCCCCTTGACCACCAACGGAATGATCCACTACAGCGTCTCCATCTTGAAGGGGACATGACTTACAAGCTTGTTCAAGGCCTTCAAGACCATAACAAGCTGGAAGCCCCCGGTGGACTATGCTACAAGGAAAATGATGGGGTAAAATCCCTTCCCTATCTCCAAGAGAGGGACCTCTCAGCAAGAAGAGAGTGAATCCCCTGGGCCAAAGCATTGCACTTCACAGAATTGGCAGGCCAATGGGTTGGCCTCACCCTTGAAGAAGGAGGGAACACCCCAAACTTGATCTTGTAACCATACTGAATGATGTCCAAAACCCAGGAGTCTGAAGTAGATCCCATCCAGGTCACTATAAAATGCTGCAGACAACCTCCAATTTCACCATACTGCTCCACCATATAGTCAGGAGCAAAGTTTCGGAGGGGGTATTTTGGTTTCCTGTCATTGCCCTGTCCCGCTGAAAACCGCCTCCTGGGAGCAAACAAACTAGCGCCTGGAAGGATGACACAGAGGAGACTTGCGTTTGGAAGGCTGGCGGTCCCCAGGCAAGGATTTAAGAGAGGAGGAATGTTTCTTCTCTTTAAAAAGCTTATGAAGCTTCTCCTCCAGTTCAGCGCCGAACAAAACCGATGGCTGGAAATGTATGCGAAGAGCAGAGGATCTCTGCACAGCATCCGTCATCCAATTGCACAGAACCAGATTACACTGAGCTGCCACAGAAGCCTCTCCAGAGCGTGCCGAGACCCTCACAACATCAAAGGCCACATCCAACAGAAATGCCACCTGGCGCTCAATGCGCTCCAACACCCCAGAGCAATCAGATAACTCATCCAAGGCACGATAAAGAGACTTCAAATCCGAAAATCAGGGACTTAGCCATGTATGTGCCATAAATCCCTGTCTGAAGAGCCAGATGGGCCCCCGAGTACACCTTCTTCAGGGCGCCATCCATTTTCTTATCCACATAAACCCTGATGACAGCATCCTCAGCCAGAGAACCGCGTCCCACCAAACTGGCCACAAAGAAGACAAAAGAAATAGAGTCTGGCAAGTCCTTAATCCTGTCTTTCAAGGGATACAATTCTGCCATAAATCTGGGCATCATGATCTTATCTAGATCCTTCCACCCCTGCTAAGAACCTCCTGAATGCAAGGGTGGACAGGTACATCAACAGGAGTAGTACACTGAAACTGGCGTAGCAGGGAGCCAGAAGACATCTCAGGCACTTCATTTTCTGGAAAAACCATATTCTCCTTCACATGACGAATGAGGCCAGACAACATGTCCCTGGAAATGTATTTCCCCCTTCAGGTCCTCAGGGAACACCTCCTCCTCTCCTGAACCGGATGAATGGGATGCCACCACAGGAATAGCACTCTTAGGCCTGCCACCATCCACCGTCTCCATAAGTGTCTCCCTAATGAGATGCTTGATGTGGGCATCATCAGACTCCCTCCCCTGCTTAGACTGAAGGGTAGAAGAAGAGTCAGAGGAGTAAGAAGTGGAGACCAAAGGCTCAGACTCCACATGCCTTCATTTATGGGTGTGTTTCCCCATCGTGCACAACACACACTACCACACCAATCAAGGACAAAAGTTGAAAAAGAGCTAAATAGTCAGCAGCACAACAAGTCAACTATGCAGTACTTAACCCCGGATCCCCCGGTATATAACTGCAGAATATAGAGTAAAAAATGAAAGCGGAAGTCAGGCAAGCACCACTGTGTCTGCACCACCCCCAAGCCTCCATGTAGCCTAGGAGGCGGGCAAACCACCAGTAAACCCCAGAGGACATACTGGACCAAGAGACAGAAAGTTCGACTAGTGGCCTACCAGTCCAGAGAATCCCCTGCACCTCCCCACAAGCCTAGCAGACACAGAAGCAATGAACACAATGAATGGAATGAGGTCTGGGGGGGACTTGGGGGTAATGGGTGTGAAAACATCCCAGGACATTGGAAACAGCCTCAGCAAGCTTTTTCTTTTTAGATGAGGGGGTTTGGGGCCTGGTGGGGGCAAAAGTGCCTCTTAAGTGCTTCTTGACATGAGGCCATACCCCCCTCCAAGGCCCCGTCTCCTCACACTGTGAGATTCTCCTTGAAACTGGCAGGTCTGTGTCCATGCTAAAATGTGAGATACATTGCATGGAAAAGGTGTAACAGTGTTACCACGTTCAGGATCTGTTGTGTACACATTCATAAAACTGTTTGGGGACAGGAAGTAGAAATAGACATCAATCCCACAGGGTAGAGTAAAAAACTTGGCCTGGTAGTAATAACCTCTATGGACATTCTGTTTAACCGAAGAAAAACTGTAGGCAAAAACTATATGGAAAAATGTGTGAAAGCGTATGAGATGACTGTAAAAGTGCATTTTGGGCTGAGGCCTCCAAAGGCCACAACATTGCGTGTGGAATTGTTTCTTGGACTTAAGGAATGTTGTTACACTTATGCTTTTTGGGAGCTTGACGGAATATTTTATGTGTGATCAGCTAGTAAGGAATCAGCAGTCTCAAAGTGGAAGACAAATTGCTCATGAGAAAAGCCAACTTAAAAGACACAATTGTGATAGTTGAAAGAGCGGAACACAAAGAGATCAAGAAAGAAGGGAAATATTGTGAATTGTGTGCCAATCAGCATACATGAACAACAAAAGGATTTATTAAAGATAAATTCCAGCACCTTTAAAATTAACTGTCCTGTAAAGAAGCTAAGGTCAGTTGACAAAAGAGTTCAAACAGCGGAACCACAAACACATTCCTAATGATATAGAATGGTCCCATTGTGTTAACAACACCAGCACCCATTGAACATAAGTCAAAACCATAAATTACAAGACAATAGCTTTTTGTTTAAAAAAATGACTGTAGGAAATTCACCTTTTGTGTGTGCACGCCTGTAAGGAAATGCCTCCATGTTGCAATTACCCCCCACTTTTTGCCTGATACTGATGCTGACTTGACTGAGAAGTGTGCTGGGGCCCTGCTAACCAGGCCCCAGCACCAGTGTTCTTTCACCTAAAATGTACCATTGTCTCCACAATTGGCACAACCCTGGCACCCAGGTAAGTCCCTTGTAATTGGTACCCCTGGTACTAAGGGCCCTGATGCCAGGGAAGGTCTCTAAGGGCAGCAGCATGTCTTATGCCACCTAGGGACCCCTCACTCAGCACAGACACACTGCTTACCAGCTTGTGTGTGCTGGTGGGGAGAAAATGACTAAGTCGACATGGCACTCCCCTCGGTGCCATGCCAACCTCATACTGCCTGTGGCATAGGTAAGTCACCCCTCTAGCAGGCCCTCCAGCCCTAAGGCAGGGTGCACTATACCACAGGTGAGGGCATAGGTGCATGAGCACTATGCCCCTACAGTGTCTAAGCAAAACCTTAGACATTGTAAGTGCAGGGTGGCCATAAGAGTATATGGTCTGGGAGTCTGTCAAAACGAACTCCACAGCTCCATAATGGCTACACTAAATACTGGGAAGTTTGGTATCAAACTTCTCGGCATAATAAACCCACACTGATGCCAGTGTTGGATTTATTAAAAAATGCACACAGAGGGCATCTTAGAGATGCCCCCTGTATTTTACCCAATTGTTCAGTGCAGGACTGACTGGTCTGTGCCAGCCTGCTGCTGAGAGACGAGTTTCTGACCCCATGTGGTGAGGGCCTTTGTGCTCTCTGAGGACAGAAACAAAAGCCTGCTCTGTGTGGAGGTGCTTCACACCTCCCCCCTGCAGGAACTGTAACACCTAGCAGTGAGCTTCAAAGGCTCAGGCTTCGTGTTACAATGCCCCAGGGCACTCCAGCTAGTGGAGATGTCCACCCCCTGGACACAGCCCCCACTTTTGGCGGCAAGTCCAGGAGGAGATAATGAGAAAAACAAGGAGGAGTCACTGGCCAGTCAGGATAGCCCCTAAGGTGCCCTGAGCTGAGGTGACTCTGACTTTTAGAAATCCTCCATCTTGCAGATGGAGGATTCCCCCAATAGGAATAGGGATGTGCCCCCCTCCCCTCAGGGAGGAGGCACAACGAGGGTGTAGCCACCCTCAAGGACAGTAGCCATTGGCTACTGCCCTCCCAGACCTAAACACATCCCTAAATTCAGTATTTAGGGGCTCCCCAGAACCTAGGAAACTAGATTCCTGCAACCTAAGACGAAAAAGGACTGCTGAGCTGAAAAAACTGCAGAGAAGACGGAGACACCAACTGCTTTGGCCCCAGCTCTACCGGCCTGTCTCCCCACTTCTAAAGACACTGCTCCAGCGACGCGTTCCACAGGGTCCAGCGACCTCTGAAGCCTCAGAGGACTACCCTGCATCTAGAAGGACCAAGAACTCCTGAGGACAGCGGCTCTGCTCCACAAAGACTGCAACTTTGCAACAAAGAAGCAACTTTGAAACAACACACGTTTCCAGCCGGAAGCGTGAGACTTTGCACTCTGCACCCGACGCCCCGGCTCGACTTGTGGAGAACAAACACTACAGGGAGGACTCCCCGACGACTGCAAGACCGTGAGAAGCCAGAGTTGACCCCCCTGAGCCCCCACAGCGACGTCTGCAGAGGGAATCCCGAGGCTCCCCCTGACCGCGACTGCCTGCTTCAAAGACCCGAAGCCTGGTAAAGACACTGCACCCGCAGCCCCCAGGACCTGAAGGATCCAACCTCCAGTGCAGGAGCGACCCCCAGGTGGCCCTCTCCCTTGCACTGGTGGTGGCTACCCCGAGGAGCCCCCCCCTTGCCTGACTGCATCGCAGAAGAGACCCCTTGGTCGCCCATTGAAACCTATTGCGAACCCGACGCCTGTTTGCACACTGCACCCGGCCGCCCTGTGCCGCTGAGGGTGTACTTTTTGTGCTGATTTATATGTTATTTTGCTAATTCAAAGTTCCTAAAGTTCCTAAGTGAAATACCTTTCATTTAAAGTATTGTTTGTGAATCTTGAACCTGTGGTTCATAAAATAAACTAAGAAAATATATTTTTCTATATAAAAACCTATTGGCCTGGAATTGTCTTTGAGTGTGTGTTCCTCATTTATTGCCTGTGTGTGTACAACAAATGCTTAACACTACCCTCTGATAAGCCTACTGCTCGACCACACTACCACAAAATAGAGCATTAGAATGATCTCTTTTTGCCACTATCTTACCTCTAAGGGGAACCCTTGGACTCTGTGCATGCTATTTCTTACTTTGAAATAGTACATACAGAGCCAACGTCCTACAACGCCCCAGTGCTCTTTGCTTTTCGCTGGACACTATGTTTTTGCTGACTTTAGAAATCTGTGAACCTTACCCCTGCTAATTAGTAGTAAAGTGCATCTGCTCCCCCTTTAAACATGGTTGAATTGGATATTACTAAATCTCATATTTATCTTACTTATAAGTTCCTAATATATGGTATAAAGTGTACCCACAGCTTGCAAGTTAAATGCCACCATGGACTTCAGCATCTATTGTGCCATCCACTACATTGGCGGTACACTTATGGATTCAGACCAACCCTATGTAGCCTAACTAGAGAGGTGTAAAAACTGCAATTTGATTTATTAATGTCACCTCTATGTAGGCTTTGTAGACCAAAAGGGAATATGCATGGTATTTAAAAGTAGGACATGTACAAATTACTTATTAACATGTCCTTACAGTGACTACCACCAAAAGCTACTATGGAAGGCCTACCTGTCCTGTGTAGAAAACCGGAGTACAGATGAAAATCCTAATACTGTATCTTGTGAATGTGACTAGCTAGCAATTACACAACTAATTGTAATAGTTATTAAAAATCCAATTCAATGGTGAAGGTGGATTTCAATAAATATTAAGGAAATTTAACTTTTGGAAAGTTACCGTTCCCTGCCTTGGGCTAAATTGGATTGCTTTTCAACTTCTCCCAGTTAGTAATTAGCATTTGATTGGGTGTGAATGAGGTGCAAACTTCCTCCCAGGAGCTACATAATAGGTCACTGTGATTTACAGGTTTACTGAATGGTCGGAGATGACTTGTCTGAACATCACAGAATATGCAGAGTGTGGCCATGGGCATCCCTTTTGACATTATAGTTTCGAATCCTGCTGGAGTATCAAATCCTGCTTGACAAGCCTCCTCTGATTTGGATATGATACTCAGGGCAAACTGAAAAGGAAGAAAATAGGATGCCAAGATAATTCTTGTATATCCACTGTATGGATGCTGGAAAACCCTTCTTTTGTTTTACCAGACTCGTGTTGCTGCTTTTTACAAATAACACTTGGGATGTACTTGAAAAGAAGGAAACAGGATGCCAAGACAATTCTTGTGTATCCATTGTCTGGTTGCTGAAAAACCCTGCTTGTATTCTTTTTGGCTTCTGTGTTTGGATTCTGTGGGGGTACAGTGGCTGTCTCAAACTGGATTTTAGCATAGATGTGGGAAGATACTAGAATTACCAAAGTGTACTCTACACACATCCTCCAGCCCTCAGTGCCCTAGTTGAGTGTGGCTGAAGACTTTTATCATCTTGAAGATACACAAAGTGGGCAAGGGAGGGGCAATAGCAATTTTTACCTCAGTGGTTAGGGCATACTCAGGATTCATTCCCATTCTCTATTGAGTGCCAGGCGTACAAATGGCAACTCCAGGCACCCATTTCAAAACACTTCCTTGATCTGTGGTAGAACAGAAGAGTCCTGGACCGGCTGTCTATGACCTGAGAGGAGACCTGAAGGTTTTGACCTGCTTCTTCTGTACTCAAGACAAAGAAGTGGACTCAAAGGGTCATAAGGAAGACCTCCCGTTCAAGCTACATGGATACAGCTAGCTACAAGAGTCCTTTTCCTGGAAATACCCAGTTAACAAGTGGCAACTGAGCCTGTACGGACTGGACCTTGTTGTTGGTCTCTACCTGATACCCTGTGCATTTTCAAATACCTCCCCTGATAACCTGGGGCCTATAGAATTGTACACCTCTGGTAGATTTTGGCATAAAAGACTAAAGTTAGAAGGTAAAATCTTTGACCAGACAAACCTGGTTGATGTATCTAAGAGGTGCACCATCGCGGTCGGCGTCAACTTATGCCTAGGTCCTGGTCCACCCACTGTGACCATTGACTATTGATAGGTGCTTTGAGCTTTTTAGAGCTATTTCTACTTAACATTTTAAAATTCATGTTTCCAGTCCAGTCCCCCATAGGATATTTTTAATAATAAATATGATTGGAATTTTGCCAGCAAAAAGGAACCAATAGGCTATATACAGGAAGAAGAGTCTGAAAGATAAGACCCTACGAACAACTTGTGAATACAAACAAATGCACAAAAGAAACTTTCGAGCCACCCCCCAACCACCCCAAGCAATACATACAGGGGCATATTTAAGAGCCCCTAGCGTCACCGAAGTGTCACTTTTAGTGACGCTCCATTGGCGCTATGCACTGCACTGTATTTACAAGGTGACGTTAAGCCACTTTTAGTGGTTTAACACCACCTTGTAAATACGTCCCCTTTACACGCAGCACTTTGCGTGGAAGGGGCGTGCAATGGGTGTTCCTGTGGGCGTGCCACCGCAACTCCCATTGCATTTTGACGCTGCCCCAGATATGTTAGTTTTCATAAACCTGAGGCTGTGCCAAAATCTAACGCCACTGCCACCCCAAGGGTGGCGTTGGCAGGGCGCAACAAGGAGAAATGTTTTCATTTCTCCTCGTTTTTTGCTCCTTCTGTGTGTGCGGCATTAAGCAACACACACAGAAAGAGCACATCGCCATTTAAGATTGTTTTTGTGCAGGAAGGTGTTCCTTCCTGCACTAAAACAATCTCTCCCACAACGCAGTCATCTTTGCACAATGGTGCAAGGGTTGCTGCGTTGGCGCACTGCAGCAAATTCAGCGCCGACGCAGGGGGCAACACAGGGGTGCGCCATATTATATTTAATACAGCGCATCCCTGCATTGTGAAAATGACAGTGCACAATGCTGCCAAATTGGGCACAGTGATGTGCACCGTCATTTTCCCTTAAATCTGGCCATAATCTTATACAGATGCAGTATATAAACATAGCTCATATCCCTGCATTTCTCATTCAGGAAGTCTGATTTTGGCCTCCAATTGCGACTCCACTGTATGTTCCTTCTCTAAGTACAGACCGTGGTAATCCACTCATCGTTGCCAAATCTTTTGATGTTTCTGAAGTCATCCCCTAATCATAAACACTGCTATCTCCAGCCCCATGCAGAAGTCCATCCCTCACTTCTACACCCCCGGGGACGGCAACACACTAGCCTTCCATTGTCGAGCAACATCTCTTTTTACCAGAGTGAGTCCAAGAAATAAGAGGTGGCGTTTATATCTGTTCCCCCCATATTCTCTGTAATGTGAAGGAGAAGCAACTTCGGAGTGAATGGAATGACCCAGGCAAGTGCCTCACTTAAGCAAGACACAACCCCCCTTCAGAAGCGTGTCAATGCGCTGCAGCTCCATACTGTGTGGAGAAATGTGCCTTCATCAGTTTTACACCGCAGACATCTAGGGGTATCTATGAGACCCATGCTCCACTGGCGATGTCTTGTATAGTATACTCAATGTAGGTATTTTAATTGAATCAGCCCTAGGTGGGATGAGACTGCCGCACTGCGGGGGGCCTCTAGTGCCTTCATCCAGTCATCATCATCTATGTAGTCAGTGTCAGCATGCCACGCTGCCCTGAGGGCAGGAAGTGTAGTGCAGCTATTAGTGACTAGAGGTTGATATATTTGAGTCCAGAAGGTCTGAGAGAGTATGCAAATATGGGGAGATGGTGTGGCGTAGTTGTAGATACTTATGAAATTGGCTATAATGCATCTCGTATTTGGATTGAAGCTTGTAAAATGATTTAAGTATACAGCCATGCATAACGTTGCCAAGTGTGGAGATACCGATTCGGTCCCTGCCCCGAAAGCCTTTTAGGCAAGTCATCTGTTGGAGGAAAGTACCCTGCCAAAACGACATTACCTGCGTCAGTCATCCTCGCCAGCCTATGTTATGAAGAATTGCTTTCATATCATCGCTACAACTCTGGTCGCTGGAGGGATCCCTGCAACTGTCCTGCCAAATAACAGGTCTAGCATTGAGGTATCAGCCATTGCCCACTATTCTGTAGCGTAGGTTGGATCATTATGTGGACAACACTCCCAATCATTGAGGATCTGTAAATGGGATGCAGCGTAATATGATTGCACGCCTGCAGTAGCAATGTAACCACAGTAGGTAGATTGAAAGCTTGTACGAAGGGCTCTGCGAGACACACCTTTGCCCCATAGGAATTGACCCAAGAGTGTATTCACCTGGGTACACCATGAATTGATAATTCGGAAGTTGGTATAAGAGGTGTGGCAGTGAAACCATGCTAAAGATGGCTGATCTACCAAGTAGAGATAGAGGCAATGGGGACCAGGACCGAAATTCCTCCCTGATACGCGGAAGCAAGGGGACTATGTTGTGATTCCAAGAGATGTTGGAAACGGGCAAGAGGAACACTCCAAGATATTTAACACCCTCCACTGCTAATGTCATTTGTGATGTCCACGCCATGTCGCCCTGTGGGCCACCCAAAGGAAGCAGCACGGATTTACTAATGTTCATTTATAGACCGGAGGTCTCACCAAATACTTGCATAATTTGTAGTATGCAGGGTCTTGTGGTCTCAAGGTCCGTCATAAAGAACAAAACATTGTCTATATATAGAGCAATTCTGTCAGACAAACCTACTGACCATTCAAACCCCCGTACCATGGAGTCTATCCTAATGCAAGTGGCCAAGGGATCTATAGCCAGAGCAAAGAGTAATGGGGATAACGGGCAGCCTTGTCTAGTGCCGCGCCAGATGGAAAACGGGTCTGAGACAGCACCCTCAACTTGGTCAGCTCTGTATATAAAAGAGGTACATAAGAGAGGAATCGAGGGCCAAAATGTAGTCGTTGGAGAAGTGCAAATAAATGCTTCCAACTCATTGAGTCAAAGGCTCTGTCAATGTCTGCTAGTAATGCCGTTGGTTGACCCAGTCGGTCTGCCAGTGCTATGGTGTTGTAAGCATGCTGGATATTATGCTGCGTATTATGATGCGTGGCCCTGTGGGGAATGAAGTCTGCCTGGTCTGGGTGAACCAGGGCAGGCATATGCACCATCAATCTAATGGCCAGGGCCTTAGCTAGGAGTTTTACCTCAATATTAAGGAGCAAGACCAGGCGGTATGATGAAAGGGCCTCCAAAGGGCACCCCGGCTTATGAACCACAACAATGGTGCCAGTCTGGGGGAAGCTGCCTCTCTTTAAGTGTCCCTGTATTGCCCCTAGTAAATGCTCCCCTAGTTGTGGCATATACACTCTAAGGAATTCGCTAGAAAAGCCATTGGGTCCTGTGGCTTTCCTGGGCTGTAATGTTGCTAAAGCAGTGGCCAGTTCCTCCGCAGTGAGCGGTTCCTCCAGTTGCATGCTAGCAGACTGTGGCAGGGATTTAATGGGTAGAGCTTCTATAAATGCTGCTATCTGGTCTGCGGTTACTTCCTCTATCTGCAAATGCAACGCCTCGTTATATTTTGCAAAGCTTTGATCTGCCTCCCTTGAACCTGATATCAGTGCTCCCTGCTTGTCTTGAATCGCCGGGCGACTGTGCAGGATACCTGGCTAAGCCTTTGTAACATTGAGCTCGATTTATTGTCCCACTGGCAAATGCAGCTCTGAGATGCCTGTCAAGCCCGCTTGACCTGATCCAGGACTATTTGTTGGTACTTCTGCTGGTTTGCCTCCAGGCCAGCCCGCCTCCCTCCTTGCACTCTTGCTCCTCGAGGTCGGCCATTTGTATCTTGAGTCGTGTTAACTCCTGGGACCTACGTCTGCGCTCGCCAACACAAAAACTGAGCGTGGGCTTGAGGGCTTCGCACAGTACTATTATAGAAGAGATACACTCAGTGTTAAAGGAGAAGTACTCCAGTATGACTCAGTGTAGGATGGATTTCTCAAGTCCTAGGGTGAGAGTCGTCATCTAAAGGAAGGGCGCTGCGGGCCCACGTGCAGCTATGAAGCCATCGGGGATGGTCTGACAGTCCTCTAGATAGAATGTCTACCTCAGAAGCTCGATGTATGTGGTTTGCGGGCACCAGTAAATAATTTAATCTAGAGAAGGAGCCATAGGCTGTGGAGTAATACATGTTGCCAATACACAGGGATGATATGCTCTCCATGCACCTGCCCACCGCAACTCAGTTTGGACTCCCAGGTGACCACCTCACCTCCCCCTGCATGCCATCTATCAACCGTCGGGAACATGACATCATTCCCGGCAACTCATTCCACAGGCCAAGGATACTGTCAACTCAGGGTTGCCTCAGCTGCGGGGGTATATGGATGCTGCCAATGATTCAGGGACTTCTTATATATGGACCCTGCCACCAAAACATATCTGCTCTGGTTATCCTACCATGTTCTGATGAACTTTAAGGGAACTCAGTGATGAATGAGGACAGCACACCCAAGGCCCCCTCGCAAACCCAGAGTGAAATGTTTGTGTATATCCAAATCGGCTAGACACAGGACCTTGGACCCCAGCAGATGTGTTTCCTGTAATAGGAGAATATCCACCTGTAGCTTCTTTCTTTGCCTGAGCACTGCTCCGCACTTTATCTTATCTAAGACTCCATGGACGTTCCAGGTTAATACACTGAGCTGTCCCATGGGGCTTGTAAGATTTGCATCAGCCACCTGGAGCAGGGGTGAGAAATGCAGGATTAGCTGTACCTGGAGTGGCTAAGAGCAAGCGCCTGAGTTGTGCATTACAACATTCAACCAAACCCTGTAACAACACTTCTTAACCCTCACCCCACCCCTATACCTCCCAACCATGGAAGTATCTATTGCAGAATGAACCCAAGTCTGGCCGCAACGGGGCCAAAGAACAAGCCAGTCTAATGAGTCCCTATTACCCTTGACAACTTAAAAAAACTCCCCTACCCACAAAAAGCTTATCAATCAATCAATCAATCATTTCTAAAGCTCGGCTACTTGCCCGTGGGGTTTCAACTTCTTGAGTGATGCTGTCTGCCTGAGTTTGAGAGGTAGTGTATTCCATGTCCCGACTGCGAGGTAGAGAAGGATCTTCCTCCTGCTGTGCTTTTCTGGATCTTGGGAATGGCTGCAAGGGCAAGCTGGGACTAACAGAGTTGTCTGTTGGGTACGTAGAAGGTGAGGCGGTGGTTGAGGTGTGCCAGTCCTATGTTCCTTGTGTCGGAGGGGATCCACTTGAAGATCTTTTGAAAGATTCGGAGGGTGTGGGAGCATGGCAAAGAGTTGGCGTTGACTTGGTGGGTCATGGATAGTTAGGAGTCCAGGATGATGCCTAAATTACGTGCGTGGTCCGTGGGGGCAGGGGAATTTCCCAGTGTGGTAGTCCACCAAGAGTCATTCCAGGCGGAAGAGGTGGAGCCGATTACAAGGATCGCCGTCTTGTCCGAGATGAGTTTGAGGCAGCTTCCATCCAGGCAGCGACTGCCCTCATTCCATTGTGGAAAACTTCCCTTGGCCTTCACAGGGTCATCGGACAGGCAAAGGATCAGTTGAGTATAGTCGGCGTAGGAGACGATGTTTAGCCCGTGTTGTTTGGTGATCTTGGCTAGTGTGGCCATGGAGATGTTGAAAAGTGTTGGACTGAGTGATGATCCTTGGGGAACTCTGTAGCATATATCTTTGGGTTCTGATGTGAATGACAGTAGTCTGTGTTCTTCCGGTGAGGAAGGACCTGATCCATTCCAGTGCTTTATCTTGGATGCTGTCGTTGTGGAGTCTGGCACAGAAGGTGGGGTGGGTAACGGTGTTGAATGCAGCGTAGAGGTTGAGGAGGATGAGTGCGGCCATGCCTCTGTGGTCTAGTATGGCTCTTATGTCATATGTGGCTGCTAGCAATGCTGTTTTGGTGCTGTGGTTGCTCCTGAATCCAGATTTGCAGCAGAAAAGGATTGGCGCTGTTGTTGGACCATCATAGTATAGTCCAAGGAATAGCATGATGTGGGGGGACTCAAATAGGAGTGTGTCTCAACTCCGTGCATATTTCAAAATAGCATCCCTGTCGAGATAATTAAGGAGTTTAGCAATAAAAGGTCATGGACATGTGCCCGAGTGAGCTTCGTCACCAATGCTCTATGAGCCCACTAGATCCCCTCAATAGGATTTTTGTAATTTTGGTGTTGTTTTGTTTATTTGTACTTTGTTTTTCTATTTTAGGCTTTTTATTATTTTGTATTTCTACTTTATTACTGTTATGGCACTGGATAAACGCTTTACACAGTGCCCTAATTTAAGGCTATCTGCTCTGTCGGCTACTTACCAGGAGGATGAACTCAGGTTCAATTAGTAACTTTGAGAGTTTACCCTGTCAAAGGTTGTGATTGTTGCATGACGTGGGTAGTCACACACTCCAAATAATAATTTATTTCTTACACAGACAAGCCCTGCTTTGGAGTTTGTCTTGAAAAACACAAATAAAATGCTACCCACTATGCTGACATGACACTGCAGGGCAATTGTTCTTTATAAAGGAGACCAAATTAAGGAGCAGTGGAAGGCCAAGAGGCCTACAAGGCTTCAGTTGAAGAATGGAAGCAGGTATACTTGTTTGTGCCTCACCCACTGCTTTTGAAATAGTTTTCCACTGGTCTGTTTGTACAAAAGATCGCACCTCAACAGTGTCGAAGAAATCTGTGGTCGTAGTAGAAGTGCGTGGGCGGTAGACCTTCTTTCCATCTGTTAACAATGGGAGGACATAGATTGGCCAGCCTGCCACGGAGGTCGGAGGTCCATTATAGACCTCTGTCACAGCACTTAGAGCTGTGCGCCATCAGGCTTACATGCAATTCTCATTCTATTAATGTTAACGAGGTGAGTGATTGACGCAACACTGCACACTGTTGTCTCAGCGAGGGATTTGTGAATCCTGGGCAGCAGAAAGTCTGTGGCAGAGATAATACACTCCCTCCTTTAACTGCCAATAGTGCTGATCTTTGAATAATTTGCACTCCTACAGCTAGCAATATATCACAAGCCTTGTATTGCAGCCAAGAATAAAAAGTGATCAAGTCAGGAGGAGTTCATTTTGCTTGGACTACCCTTTTCCTCGTTTAACATGCGTTTAATTCAGCATCAAATTATATTCACGGTATTTTGCCTTAAAAACGGTGTGCGAATTTGCAATTAATCTGTTGTGTAAATCCAGCGTCCATGGCCTGAAGCTGGAAATTTTGTGAAACCATTACAGACACATCACTGTCTTCCGCGGGTACCAAATGACCACAACTGCAAAAATAATTACTTCAACCACTATTACTCTATATTTCACCTTGAAAATCCAAGATTGCTTTGGATAATAAATGATTGCCGAAAATAGAAGTAGCTAGAGTTCTGGAAAAACGTCATCTGTTCCTTAATTCAGCGCTCTGGAAAGGATGTTAATGTTATAAATGGCTTTAGCATTATTAGATGTAGTTTGCATGAAGAGATGGGTGAATTTGAACAAAGAGCACATTTTCACATCTAAATGAGAATTCAGTGGGCAGATAACATTAAGGAGGACATTTGTAAACCTTTAAAGTAAGTTAATTGTTCATTCTTAAAGAAAGGTTACATCATGCTTAGTTTTTAACAAGTATTAGGATTAACTGTACAGAAACTACACTGTTTCATTAAGTACATATGAAACAGTAAGTTAAATGTCTATGATTATATCGTTCATTATTTCTATGTAAAACAAATATTTCAACCTGCAAACGGCATGTTACCAATATATCGTTGTCAAAATATCGTCTGACATAACTACTTTGCCCGAAACAGCGTTTACAAAAATGTAGTTCTACTGGAGCTAATAATAGACAATCTACACCAATGGGCCAATATTTTTTAGGACAATGTTTAGAACGCTATATTTACGTCAAGACTTTATTTACATACAGATTATTTTGGCATACAAGCCTACAAGCAGATTGTGCACTTAGGAATGGTGTTTACTGTGATGGCCTGGCTAGGCCGGTGACGCATGGTCCGCGTGCCCTAGCTGAGACAATGAATGCAACGCTAGTATGGTTGGGATCAAAGACCACGAGTGGTCTTGTCCCGTTTATTTTATATCCTCTGGCCACGCCTGGCTAGAGGATGGTGTATACCCCATCCGGTGTCAAAGTAAATTCCGGTCAACTATACCGGCACCGCAATTTATTACATCCCTCCCCAACTTGGTTGTGAAATTGTTCATTTGTTCACGGAGCAGGAGCATATGTAGTCTCTGAGTCTCTGGTTCAACTGCGGATTGGGCTGGAGGCCTGGTTGTCAAGGTGGGGGCAGGCAGTCGTCCTTCTGGTGGCAGGGTCCCACTGGACCTCGGGGCTTCAGTGGTTGTTCCAGGTGTTAGGCTCTTGGGGTCATGACTGCTAACTCTAGAATCCACAGTATGATCGTGCCAAGTGTCTTCAGTAGCATCACCACTGTTGTTCGGCTCGGGAGAGGTGCAGATCTTGAAGACCCAGGATATGGTTTGCGTCACTTGTTAAACTCCTTTCTTGGCCGTGACCATTTTGCCCGCCACAGAAAGGACTGTCCATTCTCCAGGCTCAAAAGGTGTCCTGAATTTCCACCCTGGCCTTCTGCCCCATATGATCACACGTCTCTATGGCTTAGTTTGCATGGGGCTATGCATCGCTTCCTGCTGGTTCGCATGTTGGTCTCTTGTCTTCTTACCAGCCAGGACACCTAGGTATGGTGTCTCGCCTCACCCCTCTCAACTTGAGAGACCCTGGGAGTTGATGCATAGTGCAGTGCGGAGTTCCTCTGTACTCTCTTAGAAATTTTAGTAGGCCCTTTTCAGGGTTGGTGCCTTCTAGCAGGGTAATCTGGAGTGTCTTTGTTCAGAGTGCTCATGAAATGCTCAACTTTGCCATTGGCCACTGTGGGCTGATGTGCCTATGTCAGACTCCAAGAGTTCCTTGAACTCAGCTCCTTGGAAAGGGGGCCCATTTTCGGTCTTCACTTTTGGGAGGCCAAACATTGCAAAGGTCTTTTCTAGCACTGGTGCCACATTTGTTAAGGTGGTCAACTCTACGACCTCCACAAGCAGGTATTTTGAATAGCTGTCTATCGTTACAAGAGTCACCCTCCCATTGGGGAAACTTCCAAAGTAGATATTTATTTTGGACTAGGATGTGTTTCATGGTCCTTCAGTTATGATGGGTGCTGGAGCTTCAAATGCGCTTGTTAACTGGCATGCTGGACACAGTTTCACATGCTCGTCTATCATCTTGTTGAGAAGGGGTAACCACACAGTGATTTCTTCCTTGCAGTACCTTGGTGCCCTCCGTGCGCTACTGTGATGGTTCATCGTTGGAGGCTGGCAGGAATTATCAGCTGGTGGCCTCTCAGTACGAGGCCGTCAGATGTGGTGCTTAGCTCGTTGCAGACTCTCCACATTTTAACTAACTGCTCTGTCTATGACCCGGCCCTGGTGGTGGCGTCGGTTAGGAATCCCTCCCAAGATCCTCCAGAGAGGGCTGACTTCACTTTGGTCAAGATGTTGTCGCCATCTGTAGTTTCAGAGATCTCTTGTAGTGTAGGTGATTTGGGGCAGGCACCTAGCGCTAGGGATTGAACATACCTCTCTGCTGCTTCATCAATGGGAGTGGCCTTCTTGGCATGGTGGGTGGCGTGATAGAAAATCTTCTGGGTTTCTGGAACCAGGATGGTATGCGACTTCCATCTGGTAATGCTACAACTGGATGGCCCAGTGTTCAATTCTGGGAGGGGGTGTAGCGCTGCACCCTGGAAGAGTGGGACAATGGGCTGGTGGTCTGTGATTACATTAAAAGGTCTTCCACAGAGGTAGAAGTGAAAATGCCCACAGGCCCACTTGATTACAAGGGCTTCCCGCTCAGTTTGAGCGTATTGTTTCTTGGTTGCTGTCAGTGCTTTGCTCTCAAATGCCAGCGGGCCCACTTGCTGGGTTCAATCTCTTCGGTCAGCCTAGCTTCGAGGTTGCTATGGCTCCCCTCCACCACAAATTCAGTCTTTTTCTTCCTGTTGAAGTATGCCATGGTGGTTTTGCTCAGGAGCAAGTCCTTTAGGTCATGAAAAGCACCTTCTTCTAGGCAGCCCCATAACCATTGAGCCACTTTCTTGGTGAGGGCTCAGAGCGGCTCCGCAATGGTGGCAAAGTTTGGTATAAATTGGCCACAATATGTGGTAATTCCTAGGAAGTTGCATACTTCACTCACTGTTCTCGGTGCGGGAGTCTGTTTGATCACCTGGGACTTCCGTGGATAAACCTGTATCCCCTGTTGACTGAAGATGTAGCAGAAGAATTAGATGGACATTTGAAAAAATGAGAGGGGTTGCAGTGTGGCTTGGAGGTGTTGGTGATGTTCTTCAGCTGTGGTGGAAAAGATGAGAATGTCACTGTTTACATTCATCACTCCAGTCATACTCTTGGCATGAACAAGACTAGTCTGAGATCCTCAGCCAGGTGGTAGCCTAGTAGCGTGTGCTTTTTTGTCTACGATGTGGAAGACGGCTTGCACTTCCTTGTCGTCTGATTTGACTTGCACTGTCATCTTCCCATTTAACAGTAGTGGTTTGTGGCTACCATAGGTGAAGATTTTAGTGTGTGATGGCACCAGTTGGGGGCATGGCCAGAGGCATCGATATTGGTGGATGCCTAACTTACCGAGCCACCTGTGTCAACCAGTGCCTTGACTTGGGATCCTGCAATGTTGACTACACAGGTTGGTTGGGGTCTCCTGTTCTTCTTCAGGTCGTTGGTGAAGGAGATAAGAAATATTTCCTCTTCTTCTGGTGATGACTCTTCCGGTTTGTGCTTCAATTCTGCTTTTGCCTGGTCTCGGCCATGTGATTTCGGTCCCTCCCTGGACTTGTGTCGGACAGTCTTAGTGACTTGGCGTCTTCCTCTCGTGCTTCTGATCCCGGCACCTGCATGACAGGTTGTTGCAAAGTGATTTCGTTTTCCACAGTTTGAGCACCACCGTCCCTGGGCAGGGTAGTCTTTTAAGGCATGCTCTTTGTGTCCGCAGTGTGTGCAACGTGGCCCTTGTTTGACTGGTGCTGTTGTTTCTGATTTTCCTTTAAGCTGTTGTCCTTGTATGGTGCCTACCCACTCAGCTTTTATGGTGGGGGCTTTTTCTGGTGTTTGGGTGATAGCAACATCCATCTCGGTTGCTCTGGCTGCTGAGAGGTCGTGTGACCTGGCCATTATGAGGATGTCATCAAGGGTGATGTTTGGTTTCCTAAGGATGAGTCCTCAGAGTGTTTTTTTGACAACCTTGGATGATTTGGGCCTGGATTTCTTTGAGTTGGGTCATCAGCTGTGCAGGTCCTGGCCAGTTCCCTTAGTCACCCATAGAATTGGTCTATGGACTCCCCCTCACGTCGCCGTGCCTGGTGCAGTTTGAATCTCTCGAAATCAGGTTTGAGTTGTGGGTCGAAATGGGCATTGACTGCCCTTACCGCTGCGTCATAGTCATCTGCTTCACCCGTGTTGGGGAGGTGCTCGAACAGTTAATATACTTCATCGCCACCCAAATGTAGCAATAACTACCTTTTGACAGCCCCATCTTGTTCTCTGGCTGCGACAAAATAGGTCTCTAATCTCCCAATCCATATTTTCCACCATGGGGAGGCTGTTGGAGGGTTGGCTAACTCGCTGAATGAGAGTAGCACCCTACCATGTTATGCTGCTGTATGGATTGTGCATGGTTTGCTGGTGTTGTGTGACTGTCTGTCATGTTTGTCTCTGTGTCGGGCATGTACACCTCGAATTAGCATTTGTTATGTCTCTTGCTTTGACTTGCTGTGGTGTAGTCGTTTTCTCCATGTTTCTCTATTTTTGTCCTCTTCTTTTTCATTTGTCTTAGTATTATCAGCGCTTGTGGCTATTGTCAATGTATCCGAAGTGGTCGAGGCACCGGACTGTTTCACTCCACTATGTCTCACTTGTTTGCGTTGCATTCAGTGCATCCGAAAACTGTGTGTTGGTTTGTGGTAGTTTGGGTGGGCCCCAGGGTGCAGGGAGTATGATGCAATGTCGAGCGGATCTCTTCGACACTGGCGGACAGGGGTGTAGACCTCTTCCGGTGTCAAAGTAAACTCCGGTCAACTGGACAGACACCGCACAGTCCACCAAGGAAAGAGTTATTTTTTGTCTTAAAGACTGCTAGGCAGTAATCTAGCATATATTTATTGTACCTAATGTCCACACTCTGGTATAATTAAACAGTGATTAACTAGATCGGGTCCTGTCCTTTCTCATTCTAGGCTGCAACTCACAACTCCTCTTCAAACACAATTGTAGGCAAGGCTCACCAAAAGTTACGATCAGAAATGAGCATGGTGACTAAGGTAAGGTAAGCACAGTATGTATATGCAAATTTAATCTATCCCACATCTTTCATACCATAATTTAATTTTGTGCAACTTTTCTTTATTTCTGTTGCAGTTTTTCATAAAATTACATCAAAATCCCCAAAAGAATTCATGGTCAATGTCAGAAGGCAGATGGGGTGGTTGGGTTGTTCTTAGTGCACTACGGGTGCCCCACCCTTACAGGGAAGGATGCATGCCGGCACTCAAGCTTGAGCTCTTCAATATGGGTGGGAAGGACTCAAAAGCTACGTTGAAGAAGAAAATGTCTGCAACAATGATTTAGGTCTTAGTTGTCAGGGACAGTCTTATGCCTTGAAGTGTGTTCTAACCATACCCAGGGTAAGGAAAGCAAAACTTGGGGATGTTCCCTGAGTTACTTGGGCCCCCATCTGTGCAACAATCTTTCCCTTCCCATCAGAACTATATAGTCCCTTTTAGCTTTCAGGAAAGCCTTATGCTGTTACTCCTGATGTGTGAGACTTTGCCCTTGTATGTTGTAAGAGTCTGTATGGATTTTCGTTTGCCCTTCTTCTCCCTGGTGTCCATATGCTCTATGAATCCTGTTGGACTTGGCCCTTTCTGCAAGGTCATCCCGCAAAGTTAGCATTTACTCTCATGTTTCTGAACCCATTTTGTTGGCTTTTAGTACTCTACGCACTTTACCACTGCTAACCAGTGCTAGTGCTCTCTCCTTAAAACATGGTAAAACTGGCTTGCACCCAATAAGCATACTTAATTTGCTTGTAAGTCCCTTGTAAGGTGGTACTACCTGTGCATAAGGCCTGTAAATTAAATGCTACTAATGGGCATGCAGTACTGGTTATGCCACCTACTTAACTAACACTTTAAACAATCTTCAAGCCTGCAACTGCAGTCTGTCTGTGCAGTTTTTAACCTGCCATTTCGACCTAAGATTATAAACCTTTTGCCAGGACCAAACCTTCCCTTTTAATACATGGAAGTCACCCCTAGGATAAGTCGTGGACAGCCAAGAGGGCAGGATGCTCTCTATTTAGAGAAGTGGACCTGTACTTTTAAGTTTGACATGTCCTGGTAATGGAAACATTCTTAAATTCATTTTTCACTACTGCAAGGCCTACCTCTCCCATAGGATGACATTGGAATTACCTTAGTACCTTTAATAAGCTGTAACTTCTAATTGGGAACTGGTACACAGTTCAAGTTTGGTGTCTAAGGAATTGGAATTGAAAGCCCTTTTTAATGGTAAAGTTGGATTTTTAATCACATTTATGAAAATGCCACATTTAGAAAGTTGGGAATTTCTTGTCCTAACCATTTTGTGCCTGCAGCCTGATCCTGGGTCCCATGACTGGGTGTAGGAGTTGGTCTTTGTGTATTGCTCCCAGACAGAGAGACAAAGGGAATGTAGGTGTTGGCAGGATGGGCCACTCTGAGTTAACGAGGGGAAGAGCTGTACTCTACCACACATGCACATCACAAAAGCCCTGCTGAGCACTCTCATACACGGGCTGTCACTATTCTATTGTGACCGGAGAGACTGGGGCAGGACAGGGAGGAAAGGGATGCCTGACACCTCAGGGAGGTGAGGTGTACGCGCTGGGTATAAATGTTGGACCTCAGACCTCAACTCTTTAGTTCACTTCTGGACCTGTAGATACTTTGCCAGGAATAAGGACAGCTGTGTTGCTGAAAGGACTGCCACTCTGCTGGACAGCTGATCTTATGGACTGCTGCCCTGCTGTGCTGACCTGTTGCCCTCTTGCCTCGGTGTGAAGGAATGGATCTAAATCTGTTGAAACCAAGACGTCAGAGTGACACCAAGAGTTAGTTGGCTGGCCTCCTGACTCGAACCTCAAGAACAGAAGGCTCCAATAGCCTAAACCGTAGGACCTGGACTCTGCCATCAATGAGTGTACCCTGCCAAGTGGTGCCACCCCAGTCCTGGACCATTGGAAGTGGGTTTAAGGTGTTCTGCCAGCCTCTGTGGATCCAGCGAAACCAACACATCTCATCTGCTTCACAGTGCAACCCAAAGCAGAACTGATATATTGCCACTGCTGCATGGATTGGACCTGTGGCAAAACCGCCTATCACCCCTACAGCCCACAGGCTGTTTGTAACCATTGCTGTGTGATGAATCCACGGCATAGGCCCTTGCATCCCTCATCAACAGCAGCCTCGATGACAGTGCTGGACTCCGCATCTCAACCTTGTACCTCCTCAGAAATGACACATTGCCCCAACGGTGTGACACATCCTCGATGCCAGACTTTACATTGCAAGCCGTCTTCAAGGAGATCCTCAATGATGATGATGCAGGATCTCACATTTGCAGCCTCAACACACCTCAGAACTGATGCATCGCTTCGGTTGTGCGCCACACCTTCGACATGGATCATCGCAAAGCTCCGCAAACCAGGGTTTATGGTACTTTGTTAAGCTGACTTAAGTGGGTCTGTGTAGCTGGCCCATGCTCAAGATCAGTCTGCCTGGACTTGCAGCTTTGCCCTTCTCTGGCCCATCCAGAAATCCACAGTTGGCGCTTTGTGGTTTTTGCCACTATTTTCCCTGAACCCTTTTAAATTAAATATCTCCAGTTCTACTGATTGACTTTTTGTTGTTTGGGTCTTGTTTTATTTATTAAATTAAACACAATTTTTCTAACTTGGTTTGGGATACTTTTTATGTATTTTTTAAACTTTATTACTGTTTGAAATTTTGCACAAATATTTTACACATTGCTTCTAAGTTAAGCTTGACTGCTCTGTGCCAAGCTACCAGAGGACTGAGCATTTGTTGATTGACTAGAACGCACACCCCAGTCAATCAACACTCTAATTTCTTACAAATCCTAACTGCTAGATGCCCTTGAGTAAATGAGTGCTCAATAAACAATAATTCAAATCAAATCAAAAAAGAGGAGTGATAGCTTGGGGATGGGAGGTTAGTTGCAAACAAATCTTAAGGATAATGAAGGAGAAATTGCAGAAGGTGGGATGGACCCCACAAACTGTGTTTATGGATAAGGGTAGAGAGTGGCTATGTGACAGGAAAAGGGTGAGATGATTAACTTATCTTCCATATTTACTTAGAACCCCAGGTTGGATCAAAGAGGCCAGAAGCGTGATTCCAGGAGAAGGGAAGGGGAGAGGAATTAGCAAGGAATGAAGAACTGTCTACATCATCACAAGTCACATAAAGGGAACACATTGGAAATCATGTTACTGTTTATCCCCAGTGATAAACAACATCAGTCCTCCCTTCTTTGTATTTAAGAGACACCATGAAGTTTGTTGCAAAGTCTGCTTCCGAAAGCAAGGACATTTTGGCTACGACAATCATTCTCAGCTGATCTGGGAACAAACCCAAAGCCTTAACACTCCTCTTCATTGCCTCTTTCTGTAACTTTTGCATTTTTGCCTCTTTTTGAAGGGTTTCAAATTCAGGTCTAGGATCAGAAGGATAAGCTGTTCAAGTGGGACGATTCTTTTCTTCACTGTGGTCATGAGGATTTTTGTACACACATCCTCTTCACCTAGAGTTCCTAGGATCCTTTCTTCCACACCACTGACCCTTCTTGGTTCTTGGTTGGCACCTGTCTTTCTTGATGGATGATAGGGTGGTCCCTGCATGAAAGAGGACCATTGGATGGTGAAAAAATGAGAGCACCCCTGACGTCCATTTTGTTGATGGTACAGGATATTCAATATACTAATGGTCTTGTCGCTTCACAGGTTTTCCAGACTTGATTCTCTAGACAAACAATTAAAGGCAGTTTACACAATTGGGATGCAGATGTTTTAGTAGAATCTCACTTCCCTTGTTCACTGCTTTTTTCCTATATTTCTGTCTATAGCACAAACGTTCTGATCAAATTCTGCAAGTCAGGACTCAGCAGTCTCCATGTTACCTCATTAGCAGCTATCTTCTCGTCCACATTTTCCATATTGTACATAATGGAGGCCATTATAATTCTCTCATGACTTGTGACGCTAGAAAAGTATTTTTCTTCCTCGTGTATCACTTAAGCACAGAATTGGGTCATCGTAGGAAAAACGTAATTTTGGCATACGGCCCATCACATTCTCTGCGGCTGAACTTTTAGCTCCAGTTTGCTATTTTTGCTGACTCTTGCCCATGATGCCTAGGCACTCTTACTTCTTTGCTGCTGCCCGAGAGCCACTATAATGTTCTGTTGGTTTCAGGTGAACCACTCTCAAATCAAGCAGGTGATGAGCCCTAGAGAAGTCAACAAACCTGGCTTACTCAAACTATCTGTCTCTTGTCACAACCCTTAGGGAGAGTTTTTTCTGGCCCTGACCACATTTGAAGCCTTGCACAGAGGAAGACTCAAATAAAACATAGGGGTAAGGCCCAGAGAGCCATTGCTAGAAAGCCACCAATCCCCTAACTATGTCCAGCCCATAATATGTTCTCTACCATATCCATAGGAAGGCCTCTGATGAGCACCACAGCTCTCCAACTACTGTACTGTCCATGGATCTCTTTCTCTCACTGGTCCAAGGCAGCACCCCTTTAGTAAACAGCTGCCACCATCTTGTTGCTCTCTGTAAGAGGGGTGCTGCAGTGTCTTGTGCTGCCTGGCATACAGGTTCCACCTGAATTCGACTGAGGGGGGCTTGGGCAGCACTAGGAACTTGTGAAGGCGACTCTCAGTCTCAGGGCGTGTGGTGAAGGAGCAAAAGCAGAGAATTTTTAATGAGCTTAGGGTGGCACTAGCGTTTTGAGGCCCATGAAGCCCTGTCCTATTACATCATGCGTAAGCACTGTCACATATTTTTCACAACATAGTTAAAGCATACCTCTGAACCTTACACATAACATTGAGCTACTTCACACAGTCCACCTTGTGTGAACACTTTACTAGCCATGCACAACTAACTGAGTAGCTGTTTATTCAACTATCCAGAGGGACCGTCAGGCCGTTTATAGGTAAAATGGTTCTTTACAAATGCAAAAATACAATATAGTCCATTTAAGTAGCAAACTACATGTGCCATCAGACTAGAACTAGAGGTGGGTGTAACTCGCCTAATTTGCTATAGCCTAATTATACAAAATGACAGCAAAATTACGTGAGATTATGCAGAATTACACAAGGAGTGTAATACAGCCTTTAGTGCTATTATCTTAGCACATAATGCACCCTGGCAATCAAAATGGACCCAAGAATGCATTTTATGCTAGTAAAATAGTACCAAGTGTAACAGAACACAAATAGCAGCAGCCAACAGCTGGCCACACTTGATAAATTTGTTGTTCATGTGCTCCTGCGGTAGAATCTGTGTGTCAAATTACTCATAATGCAATGAGCGTAATTGTGTACTTTTCTGTAATTGTGCATCAAATGAGTAATGCAGAATTACCTAAATTAATCTGATTACTCCGGAGTAATTCAAATTTCACCCAGGCCTAATTAAAACATCACTGAGTATGTCACCACGATTGGGCCATCCCTTTCTAGGAAGCAGCAAGCTTTAAACTCCAAGATGGCCGACAGCTGCTACTACACTCACAAAATCTGTCCATCAATATTGTGCTAAGTAATACTGGTGGACATTTTTGTCGAAAACCAGCTTTTCACTTGTGCTTTATTTTTTCTTAGATGTCTCTGGACATGGTTCATTTTCCTACATGAAACCCTTTTTGATGTTCACTATATTTGGCCAGACCACACTGCGGCCCTGGAGGACTTTGGTGACCATGTGTTCGGTAAATATGTAGTCCACTTAATGTCACTGATCCTGCTTCCCTCTTGATTTGCATTACAGCTGGCTTGCCCAGACTTCGTTGTGTCCATGCCATCCCAATTTTTCAGAAACTCCTGTTTACCCAAACCTTACAGTGTCTCTAGAAGTTCTAAGTTTCCTTTGTGCTCAGTCTGCTTGACCTCATTTTGTTCATTCTTGACGTTATGTTTCATTACTCTATTGTTATTGATCCATTCTGCTGGTAAGGCTCCAAGACTATTTTATACATAGAATTGCTTTGAGTATTTAAGGATAGTCTCTGGTACTCTCTGAAATAGTTCTGCCTTGTTGCTAGGCCTGCATAGGTTTTGTAGCCAACTGTTCCACCGCACACACACACATACGTACTATCCCTATGAGATTCCTATTAGGTTTTGTCTTTGCATACAGACTCAATTCCCAAAGCCTTTAGATGGCATAAATGCTATTCTGCTTGCATGTTTTTGCATTGTCGACTTTAATGAAGCAGCATTTGCAATGGGCTGATGGATTCTATTTCCTGAAATTTTGGACCACAATCTGTCCTAATTTTCAAGATGCCTCTCTTTTACTGGATATATATATATTTTTTTGATAAACAAATGTTTATTGTTTTTAAAAGAGAAAGTGCAAGACAGTTGACACATGTTACACAATAAGATCCAGTTCCAAAGCATCATTAACCAGTGACAGTAAGACATTCTAGGAGATAAACAGCATTTCAGGTATTGACCCCACGGTAAGAGTCATACCCCCCTCGGCCTACCGCATCGCTCCCAGCCAACATCCCCAAACCCTCTAATGTTTCTCAGGGCAACTCCTGGCTTCATACAGAAACTTTTTGTGGCTTGCGCACCAGTCCACTCCCCTTCTCCACTTTTGGAACGACGGACTCGCAGAAAAGTTCCAGGCAGCAGCGATATCTCTCTTTGCTACCAGCAGGGCGGTACCTGCAAGGGCACATTTCGCTCACGCTCCTCCCATTTCTTCCATCACCCCCAACAAGACTAGTTTTGCGGACATCTGCATCCTTTGCTCTAGCACCTCGCTGCCCCAATATATCTGTAGCACTGGACAAGACCAGACCATATGGAAGAAGTCCGCTGGCTCCCCCGCACACCTTGGACATTGAGCTGTGGAGCTTAAACCAGCCGGTATAACCTGATTGGTGTTAGATATGCTCTGTTTAAATAGTAGAACTGCACTGTGCGAAGTCTCGCTGACACTGCCAGCACCCTTAGCGCCATCAAAGCCTCCATCCATTCTACCTCATCCAGGGCCCCCACCCATGATTCCCATTTGGTTCTCAATGAGTCCAAGTCTTCCGGCGTATTGTTAACTAACATTTTATAGACCTGGGAAACCTAGGTGTTTCCCAGGAGTAACTTGGCCTCATGTGGGCTGAACTCCGGCAGAGGGCCTGTGGCCGGCAAATGCTCCCCCAGAGTGTGCCGAAGCTGGAGGTATTTAATGAAATGCGCTTGGGTTAGTTGGAAGTCTGCCTGCAGTTCCTGAAATGATTTCAATGCATTACCTTTCCACACATCCCCTACCAGTGAAATACACACCAGATCCCACCCCACAAACTCCTCCAGTGCCGCCGCCTCACTCAACCATGTCCCCCTCCATAACGGGGTCTGATGGGTGACAACCACATTCCATCGAATGAGTCGTAATGCAGAGCAACACGCCAGGAAAACCACCTTAGTTATCGCTACCATGTCCTGAGGGAGGGGTGCGCAGTATAGTGCGTCGAGGATACGCGGGAAAACCAAGATTTCCAACTCCACCTGATAAGCTGGGTCTGCCCATCCCCGTGAACCAATCATGAATCACCAGCAGCTGGGTCGCCAGATAATATAGATAAAGATCTGAGGCACCCAGGCCCCTGTCATATATTCTTCTCCGGCAGTGTCGTGCTGCCACTCGATGCCTGGCTCTCTTCCAAATAAACAATGGTGTGGCGCTCTGTAAAGCTCTAAACCAGGAGCGTGGGATCAGGAGGGGGAAATTCTGAAATACATATAGAAGTCTAGGTAAGACCAACATCTTGTACAGGGCCACACGGGCCATCACATTTAAAGGCAAAACCTGCCACCTATGCAAGCCCGTCTTGATGCGAGCTAAGACCGGGGACATATTTTTGGCCCACGTCAGCTCGGGCAGAAGGGTCACCCAAATACCCAGATATTTGAAGCTGAGCCTGCCTAAGGGTATCATGTCCTGCCAGTCAAAGCAGTCACATGAACTAGCCAGGGGGACCAACTCCGACTTTGTAGGGTTCATTCTAAGTCCTGACATTTTCTCGTAGCGTCGTAGCAGGTGGAAACTTCTTGGGCCCGATACACTGGCCTCTTCCATATACAACAGAACGTCGTTGGCATATAAAGCTATCCTGTCATCCTGGGAGGGCCCCCATCTCCAGCCGCGATATATTGGATCTGTCCTGATCATCTGAGCTAGTGCCTCAATCGCTAGGGTAAATAGAAGGGGGGACAGGAGGCATCCCTGCCGCGTGCCCCGACGAACTTCAAATACTGAGGACAGGGCCCCATTGACCAGCACACAGGCTGAGGGGTTAGCATACAGCGCTCGGACCAGGCGGCAAAACCTCGGTCCAAAACCTGCCCGCTGGAGCACTGAAAAAAGAAACCCCCAGTCCACCGAATCAAAGGCTTTTTCAAAATCTATAAATAGAAGAGCAAGGTCTTGGGGCCGTCGGTGGCACTCGGCCAAGGCCACATGCAGTCGGCAGATGCAGTGCTGAGTGCTACGAATTGCCATAAACCCACATTGGTCGGGGTGTATTAGCTGCGGCAGAATTCTCTTAAGACGAGCCGCGAGAAACGTGGCGTAGATTTTACCCTTGCTGTTAATCAGCAATAGCGGCCTATAGTCTGCACATTGTAGCGATGGGGGTTAGGTTTTAGGAAGCACCACAATGGTGGCAACATCCAGCTCCTCCGGGAATGACCCTTGCTGCTTCACCTCCGTAAAAAGTGCTAATAGGTGCGGCACCAAATCTTCCTTAAACGCTTTATAGTACTCCGCGGGGATTCCATCAGGACCTGGCGCTTTCCCCATTCCCAATGCAGAAATAGCCGCCTGACTTCCTCTGCATTAATAGGTTCATCCAGGATCTGCACCTCCGCTACGGGCAACCGCGGAAGGGGAATATCCTCCAGCAGCTGGCCGGCCTGGCCCGGCTTAATAGCATCGACGCCCGGTACAATGTCTGGTAGTAATTTGTGAAGGCGTACGCTATTTCCACGTGACCTGCGAACGTGGCCCCCCTGCCCTCATAAATTTCGGGGATGATCCTAGAGGATAAGGTGGTGAGAAACCAGCCAGTATAGCAATTTTCCAGTTTTGTACCCCAGCCATAAATACCCGCAGTAGTAGCCCTCCACAAGTGCTTTGCAGCCTCTAAAGACTGATCTCAGATTTCCTCGTGGACTAATAGGAGCTGCAGAGCCACCCTTTTGCTTGGGCTCGTTTCATATTCCTTCTCTAAACCCATCGCTTGCAATTCCAGCCGTTCAATACTATGTGCTCGCGAATGTTCCTGCTCTCGTATCAGACCTCTGGCCACAGCTCGCAGTACCGTCTTACTTGCCGCCCACAGCGTTCCTGAAGAAGCCACAGATCCTTAGTTTAATGCCAAGTATTCGTGCTGCGCCTGTCGCAGCTGCTCAACATAGACCCGGTCCTGCAGAATACCACACATTCAGTCGCCACATAGGGCGGGTCAGCGACTGGGCATGGCCTGCGATGAACCAAAGGGGGGCGTGGTCGGAAATCCCTCTTGCTAGGATTTCGATATGAGAGAGGCAGGGTGCAATCCGTGCTCAGCAACAGCACCAAGTCAATTCTAGATTGAGAGCCGTGGGCTACCGACGTGTGGGTAAACTGCCACCGTCTTGGATGCCACACCCGCCAAGCATCGCAAGCCCCGTCGCTGAGAGCCATCCCATGATTCCCACCGCCATTGTATGTCTGTAAGTTGAGCGCGGACCAGCCACATCCAGGGCAGGATCTGGGGCCGCATTGAAGTCCCCTCCAGCATAGTAAGTCCCGGAGGCAATTCTAGGAGCAATTTAGTTAGGTCCTTGAGGGTCCCTCGTACCATTGCAGGGGGGAAGCAAACACTGACCACATTAATCGTGACACCCTCTATCTTCTCAGTGATGGCCACATATCGTCCCTGCCGGTCTTTCAACACCTGTATTTTTGTTATGGGAAATGAACGGTGCAGTAGTATTGCCACTCCCCACGATCCGCGCGTAAACCCCATGTGGTACACTCTATCAAACCCTCTACGGGCCAAGAAGGGGCAATGATCACCCGAGAAGTGCGTCTCTTGCAGCAGGAGCACATCAGGGCGATATCGGTGTACAAAGGTAAACACCGCAGTGCATTTAACTTTGTCTAAAAGACCATCAACCTGTGTCGGACTCATAGGAGTAGTTGTTATTAGGTGCCACAGGGCGGTTACCAGAACGTGCCGTTTCTTGCCCTGGAGCCCTACCCCTGTGTTTCTCTCTTCGCAGCAGACAGAACGCCCCTATTCTGTCAATTGGTTCACTGCATCTCCTATCCTGTGCACTTGCTAACAAACACAACCATACTGACGTAGTAAGAAACAGTAACACATACCTTAGAACAAGGCCCAAAATTCCCTTCCCCCCAACTCCCATCCTACCCCGCTCTTACCCCCAGAAGCATCTGTCGCCCATATAAATCACCTCACTCTTGAACATAGTGAGGTATGCCATTAACTGATTGAGCAGTGGTGATCCCCTCCATATCTTCGGATCAAAAAGGACAACACAATAAGTGGTAATTGATTGTAAGCAATATTGTCTCTCATCCAAGCAATTAGCACCCTCCCAGGTTTATCCATCTTGTTATAGAGTTACAGCACCGGACTGCGGGACAAATCTGAGTCATTCAGGGACCCTGTCCGGGCCCGCGTTGTTCTCGATGGTTCTGGGCTTCCCCCAACACCCCCAGAATCCACCAGCGATCGCTGTCTCTCCATTTCCATGTGTGGGGCCTCCAAGGGGGAATCCGAGTGGGAGCTCCAATGCGTCTGGCGCCGCCTTGAGCGCGTACGTCGGCGCTGGCCCGGCGGCCACTTCGGCTGCTGGTGCGGCCGCACTTCATCTCGCTTTGGTCTTAGTTCTCCGCTGTATCGACCAAGAGGGACTTACTCCATTAGCCAAGTCTAGACCGCTGTCAGCTGCTCAAAGAAGTACATTTTGTTTCCATGGACTACACGGAGTTTCGCTGGAAACAGGAGACGATATAATATGTCCATTGCCCTCAGCTTCTGCTTTACTTCAGTGAATGAGTGGCGCAATTGTTGCACACCCTTAGTGTAGTCCGGGAAGAGGAGGACCTTCACCCCGTTGTAAAATAGATCTCCTTTGGAGCGTGCTTCTTGGAGCATGGCGTCTCGGTCTTTGAAGTTGAAAAGACGGAGTATCACCGGTCTGGGTGGAGAGCCCAGCGGGGGCCTCGATTGCAAAGCCCTGTGGGCCCGTTTGATCGCAAACCATCTTGTAAGACGGTCCACCAGCATCCAAGAGCGGAACCGTTCCTCTAAAAAGGTGACCAGAGACGGGGCCGCGTGGTCTCTGGAAGGCCCACCATACGAAGGTTTTTGTGCTGGGACCTATTCTCAGCGTCTTCGGCTCTTCGATAGAGCTCCGACGTGTGAGATGTCAATGCAGAGACCTGTGCCTTGAGAGCAGTCACATCGTCTTCCACTGTAGATATCCTCGACTCCGCCTCCGTGAGTCGGTCTGTGGCGTTGCAGAGGTCTTGCTAGACCAAGGCTACATCCACCCTAACTTCCCCGATCTTAGACTCCACAGCTGTTTGGGATACTTGGATAGCTTGGAGAATCTTTTCCAGGTCACCGGACTTCTGCGGTGGATCTCCTCCTCCACCCTCGGCACGATCTTCCACCCGAGTCCCATTTGCACTTGTGGTGAATTAGTCTATGCATTTTTGCGCAACCGCCTGTCGCGTCGTTTTGTCCTTGCCCACAATGGGTTCCCCAGTCGTGGCACAATGTATAGGTTCATGGCAAATCTGTCAGTGGAAGCCAGTTAAGTCGCCACACCCGGGTCTAGGGCCGTTAACGCCCTTCTCCATGACCCAGCGACTCCTGCGCGGTCCCACACTCCGCCGATCAACAAGTTAGTCTCCAGAATCCAAGGAGGTATGGTCGCCCGGTGGTCCCACTTCCTGCCGCTCGCAACCGATCGTTCACAAAGTTCCTCCAAGGACCCCACTGGTAACCCCCGTTGCGTCTCTCCAGTGTCGCCGCGTTCCAGTAGAGTGGAGAGGGGGGGGAAGGAAAGAAAGAAGAGAGAGACCTTCAGTGAGTCACGTTCCACTTGTCACAGTTCGCTGTTGCGCTGCTCCCCCTGCAGCCGCCTGGGGAGAACCGGGGGTGTCAGTCCATCAAGGGAGGGGGAAAAGGGGGGAAGGAGAGCCTCTCTCTTGGCTGCCAATGCAGCCCACCCTATCCACCACTCCGCCCCATCCCCTCTGCTCACTAGATTTTATGACCTCGCCTCACCGCAGCTCCTGGTGTCTGGGCGCCTCGACCTCGCCCCCAGCCGGTCCTTGCTGCAGGCGAGCCCCTCAGCGGCTCCGCCCGCAGTCCTCCGTCTTGTTACTTGGCCGCGGCACGACACCCAGAAAGGTCCTGGGCACCGCGCCACCTTCTCCTCGGTCCGCGCCTTGGCGTTCACTCACCGTCCACCATCTTGACTGCAGGTGGCAGCGAGCTATCAGCACCCCTCAGCCAAGCCAAAGGCTGGACAAGCTTTCTTTGCTCATCCCTGCGGTCCAACAAGGGGGGGGGGATAAATAAAGGGGGGCCTTCTTCCGTGGCTCCAGCGGGCCCCCGTCTTCATCAGCTTGCTCCTACCCCTCTGCTCACCCGAGTCCTGGGGTTGCGCTCCACTACAGCTTCGGTTCCTGGGAGCCTCCACCCTGCTCCCAGCCGGCTCTCACTGCATACAGGCTTCCCGGCAGCACTGCCCGCGACCTCCATTGAGCTATTCGGCTGCGGCACAGCAAGCCGACGAATCTCGGGCTCCGTGCCGCCCCGGGACCCCTTTCACAGTTCGCTGCTCGATGCTCACTCGCCGTCCGCCATCCTGGTTGTAGGCAGCCACGAGCAATCGGCGCCCCACAACCGAGCCGGAGAGCAGGATCGGTTCTGCTGCTCGTCCCTGGGGGAGCAGCAGGCCCCCCAAACAGGAAGGTGCCGCCGATGAGGGCGGATTTCGGTCGTAGCTAGATGCGGATGACGGAGGGGTCCAGAGCACTACAAAAGTGCTTCCGCCATCTTGACGCCTTAGCCACGCCCCTTACTGGATATTTAGCTTGCTATTGGTCACGATGTGCCTTTTATGTGAAATCCATCAGTTGAAGCACAAGAAATAAATGTCTCTTTTGTGAAAAGTGTGTCTTGAAAATACTCACATTGTAAAATGCTCCATTTCCCATTTTTAATAGACTTCGGGCAACATCCAGGGTTTGGCAGAGCCAGGAAAGAAGTTCTAAAAAATTGCACAATGCAAAAAACAATGCACAATGAAGTCAAGTGGAGTAATGTCACAAGAAGTGATGTCACAGTCCTATATTGTCCCTCACTTGAAAGCAAATACATCTAGTACACAATCAAAATGAGATACAGGGCATCATTATGAGGCTGGTGGTCTGATGTATAAAAATAATTTGTTTTATATTTAGTTAAATATTTCAGTCATGCTGGATTGGATGTTTTGTTTGGTTTATTGGGTGCTGTGTAGGAAATGTATATTTTCACAATAGGGTTTTGGCAATAGATTCTAAGTACTGTACTCCTTTGTTGTTAATAAAGAGTTTAACAATGCAGCATGTTGTACATTCCAGTTGGTTTGTTTGATAACTTTAAGTTTAATTTGGGTTCCTGACCATTTGTAGTTATTGATAGCTTTTATAGGGCTTTTATGAATTTGCAAAGTGTAGGTTGGCTTCTGTCTAGTGTGGATTGGAAGGCATAATGCCATCCTTCTACTGCATTGGTGATTTAGGGTTCTTGAGCCACTGCGCTGCCATTGACATTCCATTATATTATGTGGAATTTCAGTTGGCATCTGTATCCAAAACGGTGCAGTCTGCCAACCCAAGTGTCTTCAAAATAGCCCACTAGGAGACTTGGGATCAATTAGGAGTATGGCAGTCCTGGGACTGTCATTCATGAGGTGGAGGTCCAACCGCCGCTTCCTTGGCCGTCCGACTGCCAGATTATGAAGCTGGCAGTCGGACTGCCACAAGACCGCTGCAACTGTCAGGATCTTGGATCCTGTGGCATAGGTGGTGGAGAAAGCTGTGGTCAAATGTGGCGGTGCTCGGCAGAAATGCAGGGACAGGTCCCAAACAGGGCCCTAGGGCGATTTGGCTCATTGGGCAGGGTGGCTGGGGGCACATGTTGTGCCTTCCTCTGCCTGTGCTGTTGGGCCACAATGTTGCCGTTACACAACGTTGTGCATGGCAACGGTGCGCCTGAGGTGCGTGTGCTTCAGGCCCACTTTCTGAGCCGAAGCATGCTGCCGCAGTAATACCGCAGCAGACACTACCGGCAGCCCGGTGGTAGTGTTGTTATGTGGCGGTGGGGAGGCCGACTGCCAAACTCCAAATCTGGACCTTATTTTGTGTTTGTTTTGTTGGTTGAAAGGACTTTCTATAAGTATGTTGTAGTGGTTAGTAACTTCCACAACAGAGACATAGGCCAGATTTTTTAATTTTAAAGGCAAATTGGCTGTTTGTTGCATATTCTGCACTTAGTGCAGATTGTTGTAGGTGTCTCCAAATGCTTTGATTAAAATGGTAGTAACGGGCTTGAATGGCTGTATTTTGGTAAAGTTTAAGGATAGTGTGATACAAAGTCTATATTATTTCAGTTTGTAGCAAGTGCTACTTTGTTTATTAGATAGTAGGGTGTATATGAATGGTATATTAGTGTTTAATATTCACCATGTATGGTGTATACCTGAGTGAATGGAATGTCTTCTACACCATCCTTCTTTCACATGGGGTTAGTTTTAATAAGTTATCTGAGATAGAGAATATTATGATACATTTATCATTGTTAAGGTTATCATGTAAAAGGAAGGGTTCCTCATTATGTTTGGTGGTTAAGTGTTCAGGAATCTGAATATCTTGGTATCTTCTAGGGGGCAGGAGGGGTATCACTGGTGGCTTTTTTCATTTGTGCTATTCAGCGTTTTTAGGTGGATATATCTGGTAGCTGGCTTTTTAGTGAATCCTAGTTTGTTTTAATGGGATATAGGAGTTAGACTAGCTTTTGGCTTGCAGACTTGTGTCCCCGTCACCTAGTGACTTTTACCCTACTTAGCTTGCTCTGTTTTGGGGCATTTATTTAATCAAATCTTTTAAGATGGTTGCCTTGTTTTAAGTTAGGCCCATTTTTTAGTTTTGTGTTCTCCGTGCCACTGCGCTAAAGCGTCAATATGAAGTGACAAAAATAACCAAACTGTAGTTGTTCACAGTAGGTACTTTCCCTCTTCACGCTTTCAAGGGAATTGTTTATTTAAATTACCGTCCCAAGCATGTCTTGTTATCTATTGTTTGGGAACAGACCTTCGTCAGGGGTCAAGCATATCTGTATAAATACTCCTCACTTAAACAGATAGTCAGAGGGATTCCGACAAGAAGCAATTGCTGCTATCGATGCTGCACATCGCATTGACGCTGACCTAGTCTTCGTGTCCCTACAGAGTCTGAGTTAGAGACCTCATTCCAAGGTAACGAGGGTTGGAACTCTTCTCATGGACATGGCTTTGGCGGATTAGGTTTATCACACCTAGCTCTCTTTTAGGTTAGAGATTAGGTACATGACATTAAGGTACTAGGACATATATTATATCTCATGTCACTTCATGTCATTGCAAGATGTTGGGGGTCTTTGTATTAATGACAGTTGTCTTTACCATTCTGTTTCTTGCACTGTTCATTATCCTAATCATCGCAGCCCATGCAGCTTATCACAGATTGCAGTTTTGCTAAATAAAACCTATTGAAACTTTACTGCATCTTCTTCATTGCCAGTGTTTGATTGAGACATGGTGTTTATGTGAAAAAGGGGTAATTTCCGTTTAACCACAACACTCTCTGAGATGTCACACTCTTGAGTCAATGTGTAAAGGCTGCCACAAATCACCTTTTACTGTTTGGGTTTCTGGTGAAGTGCTGCTTGCAAGCTGGGAGGGTTCGGGACGATAGTTGCGATTTGTTGTAGGATTGGCATAATCACCTAAAAACATAAGTACTGTCCTCCTTACACCAGCAGTTTTGCCTAGAGCAAGAGTCCAACTACGACAGCTTATGATGTGTTCGGGGACTTAAGGGAGTATATCTTTTAGCATTTTAGTTGTGGGCCCTTGGGAGCTACTCCTTGCCTCTTTTAAATCTAGTAGTACATGCCTTACTTCGATTTTGGTAACAATTGGGGAGGGGGGGATTGTGTTCCTTTACATTAAGAATAGCTTCATCTTTTGTATTTGCCCTAACACAGCAAGCACTAGAGTAATATTTAAAACATTTCTTATTATTCTGTGCTTGTACTTTCTTGGCTGGAAGTGTAGCCCCTTCTGTTATGTGGTGTGTCTTGCTGTTTCTGTCATTATGTCAGAAAATAGTGAAAATAGAGTAATAGTTGAAGGAATTAAGGGCTTCATTAGGAGTTTGGTGGCCCCACCGCCATGGCATCCCCCGCCCTATTACAATGTTCCCACCAGTCTGACCAGCGGGAACATTGCAATAGACCATTCCCTCAGGTCAACCGGCAGGAACAGTGCTACGAGAACCCTTGGAATGCACACCGTCTGCAAACTTTACTTTTTTAGGGTGAGTCAGTGTTTAGGGGCTGATTACGAGTTTGGCGGGCCATGAACTGCCAAACTTGTGATGGCGGTTGGACTTCCACACTCCTGGTGGTCCAAGCGTCAGATTACGATCCTGGCGGTCGGACCACCAGAAGCCTTTTCATGACGGGGTCCCCGCCAGCAAAAAGGCTGTCAGAAAGGTAGTGCTGGGGGTCACAGGGGGGGGCCTGAACTGCCCACAACAATATTGAGGGCAGTGCAGGGGCCTCTGTGCCCAGCACCCTTGGAATGCGCACTGTCTGCTATTGCAGACAGTGCATATTCCGAGGATGCTGGGGCCACGGCTTTGGCATTCCTCTTTTAGGACCACCAAAGTCGTAATCAGCCCTCTTAGTTATTTTTTTAATTTGTTTACTTTTTGTGTGCCTTTTTCCAAGTATGTGATTTTTGTCTTTTTATGTAGATTAGTAGTTACTCTCTTTTGTAGTATCTAAAGTTTTAAATGTAAAAGCAGTAAAGTGATTTGTTACTTTTTGTATTACATTTTATAATAACATGAATTAATGAATTTATAGTTTAATTTAAATGGTTGTATATATTTTGTCATTTCTGTTTTCAGGATGTGCAGCAGTCCGGCAGAGTATTGTCTTCTTCAACTTAGTAGTCACATTTTGTGTGACTTTTGTATTTTTATTTTAACTGATTATATAATTTTATTGACTACTTTACTTTACGGTTTGTTTTTAACTGGTTAGTGTTTGTTTAGTTCAATTTTTTTTCCAGTTATTGCCTTTAATAATTAGCGTTTATTTTGTAAGGCTAAGTGTATATGCTGATATTTTTGTTTTATTTTGCATGTGTTATGTATATTTTTATAAATATTTTTGTTTAATGCTTAAATATTAGTATTAGTTGTAAACATATTTTTAATTAACATTTTGTTGTATTGAATTGGATATTTTTTGGGGGAATTTAGGTGTACTTTAGTAATATAAATTTCTTATAATATTAGAATATGCATATATTTTTTCATGTTTGTTTTAAATTTTTGATGAATGTAAAACGTTATTTTTATGTTTTGTAATTAACAATGATATTAATGTAGTTGATGTAGGGCCAGATGTAGGTAGTTAAAAATTAGCGACTCACAAATTGCGATTATTTGCGACTCGCAATTTCCGACTCGCTAACTGCAATGCAGGTAGAAAGTGCGAGGACAATTTGCGACTCGCACACGGAGTCGCACCGCAGATAGCGAGTCTGCTGTTTGCAAGGTCCCTTTTTGCGACCGCGCAAAAAACGGATTCGCAATTTGTGAGTGGGTGTCGCAAATAGCGACTGTGCTGAAAATTTAATGCAGGTGCTGCAGAACACTCTGGAAAACACTTCAGAACACTCTGGAAAACACTTCCTGGCACATGCTGATGACATCACTGCCAGGAAGTTTACAAATACACCTGGGAGGAGGGAGGACCACACCCATTTCAACTTCAGCACAGCAAACAAACAGAGCTCCTGCAACCATGGCTGAAAATCCAAGGAAGAGGAAACTTAAGTTTGCTGAAAAGGAGTTGGAGGTGCTGACTGATGAGTGCTGTCAGCACCATGACGAGCTGTTTGGCAGGGCAGCCCTCACCGTGCCAGAGACAGAGAAGAGAAGACTCTGGCAGGAGATCCAGGACAAAGTCAACTCCCTGGGGGTCAGCCACCGGAGTGTGGAAGAATTGAAGAAAAGGTGGCATGACCTTCGCTCCCGGACCAAGGAGAGGGTGGCAGAGCGGCTCCGGGAGATGAGAGGCACAGGAGGGGGACCATCGACGGTACCACCACCCACACCCCTGGAGGAAAGGGTAGAAGAGACCCTAGAGCCTGAGGCTGTAAGCGGGATGGGAGATCTGGACACCTCTGAGCCAGGACCATCAACCGGTGAGTACTATGTGACATGCATGTACCCTCATCAATGCCATACCCCCACCCACCTTGTACACAGGAGCATGCACAACCAAGATAGCTCCATTTCAGAGTAGCAAACACCAGACTGATGCATTATGGGCAATGTAGTCAACTAGGCAGTTCATAGGCAATAGTTTATTAGGAAGTTGATAACAGATAGTAGACACTGACAATGTGTTCCCTATGTCCCACAGGTCTCCCACAAGACACCCCCACCAGTCCAAGCAGCCAGGGGCCCCTGGTCAGCCAGCACACACATGGGGGATCAGGACCAGCCACCACTGCTACCTGCACCACCAACACCATGTCCCCTCAGGAAACACCTGTTGCAGTAGTGGTGTGTGAGCCTGCACCAGGTACGAGCCAGAGTGCCACGGGAGACAACACAGGGCCTCCACCGCTTTGCAGGCGACGTGGAACATCCAGAGCAGAGCGGCAGGCAGTCAGGGCATGCCTCCACATCACCAACCGAGGCCGCACTTCTACGGGGTCAGCGCCTGCAAAACCAAGAATTAAGGAGGATTAGTGGGGCATTGCGGCGCTTTGAACGCAATCATGCCAACAGTATGCAGCAGGTACATTCGGAGTTGCAGGTGATCAGTACCAACACGGGTGACCTTGCACTCTCCATACTCCAACTAGTGGCAGGACTGCTAACGCAGACTGAGAGTGCACGGCGCAGGGACCGCCAGCTGCTGCAATGCCTGGACAGGATGTCCTCCTCTATAGTAAGGCTGGCTGTGAACACAACAGGGCTGTCTAGGTGCACAGTCAGCCTCCAGGTGGACATGGGCCACTTTGCTGGTGACGTGGCACGGGGACTGGGCCGTCTCAGCCATGCAATAGACCTCATGGAGGCACGGCAGGTGGCCAGGGGCACAGGTGACACGCCACAGGACAGTGAGGAGGGCTCCACTGTCAGCAGTGTCTCTGCCGGTGACACCAGGGTGCTTCGCAGTGGAAGCATAAGGCAGAGCACTGCTGACCCCCCTAGTACCAGCCAGGCTGGCCGAGCCCGCCGTAGGGTGTGAGCTCCACACTGTCCTTAGGGTTGTCCTTAGCCCCTGAACTGTTCCTATTGTACATAGTTTTGTTATTTGCACTTATTAAATCACTTGTTCTTTCCACTTAACACATGGACTCTTTGTTTGTTACATTGGTGAGTATGGTAAAAGTTGGCACGTACCTTCCAAAGTATTGGTTTGCAATGTGTTCCCGTCTCAGTCTGCCTTGATTTGCGATGCTCCTATCCCCATGATGGCGATGTGGTTGCTCTTGCTCTTCTTCCTCCGAATCTGGGTCTTCAGGGGTGGGAGGTAGCCCACGTCTGGTGGCAATGTTGTGCAGTATAGAGCATGCAACAACTATTTTGAAAGCTGTTATTGGGGTATAATGGAGGGCACCTCCACTTCGGTGGAGGCATCTGAACCTTGCTTTCAGCAGTCCAAAGGTACGTTCAATTATGTTCCTGGTCCTCTTATGTGCACTGTTGTATCGCCTCTCTGTCTCATTGCTGGGTGTTAAGTACGGAGTTAGTATCCATGGACGTAGTGCATATGCACTGTCACCTGTTTGGCACAAAACGTACAATGTTAGCAAGGCATGGGTGGTTTGCACAATGACCTGTGTGCATGTTTTCAAGGTGTATTCAGCTCTACCTAGGAGGTATCCGTCTCCAAACTCCCCATGTTCCAGGCATTGGTGTATCCCACTGTGCCTAAAAATGTAGGAGTCATGAGTACTGCCTGGAAATTTGGCAACCATGTCAGTGATGACATAATGGGCGTCACATACCACCTGTATGTTGAGTGAGTGTGTACACTTCCTATTGCGGAACAGATATTCCAGGTTTGCAGGAGGGCATATTTGTATATGTGTCCCGTCTACACACCCTATGACATGGGGGAAGTTGGCAATCCTGTAAAATTACAACTTGGTGCTGTTGATTTCTGCCTCATTCCTGGGTAGGTATATGTATCGGGACATGTGTGTGAGTAAGGCGTCTAGGAATGCCCTAACAAACCGTGATAGTGCACTTTGGGATACCCCACCTGCCACAGCAATGACCCCCTGATAGCTACCCTAGGCCAAGAGGTGCAGTGAGCATAGCACTTGCACATGCGTAGGGATGGCACAGCCGCGCACAGTCTGGCGTTGTAGCTGTGGTTTGACTAATTCTATTAAATCTAGTATAGCTGCGCTGCTAAGTCTATATTTATCATATATTTCCTCCTCAGTTTGCTGGAAGAGTGTCTGCCTTGTTCTGTATATCTTCTCCTGTCTCTGGCTCCTCCTCCTCTGCTGGGCGGTGTGGGCTCTCCTCCTCACTGCTATCAGGTATATCTCCGCCATCTTGAGTAACCCAGATGCCTTCTAGGTCCCCTTTTATACTTTGGTAATGGTTACCACCTGCTCTGAGTTAGTGGTAAATTGGAAGTGCAAAATGGGCTTTTTGCGACTAGTCGCAATTGCGAGTTGCTATTGCATATGGTTTGCGACTCGCAAATTGCGACTTGCTATGGGGTCGCAAATTTTGCAAGTCGGTAACGGCTCGCGTCGCATTTTTCAAGTCGGAAATGGGATTATTGTATCCCATTTCCGATTTTGCGGGGTCGCAAATTGCGAATCGGGCCATTTGCGACTCGCTAAAGTTTGCTACATTTGGCCCATAGTGTGTTGCATATGTTTGACTACTTATATGTTTATTTACAAGTCACTATATTTTTGTTTCTGATATATTTGTTATTGATATAAGTGAGAATAGATATTTTAACTGCAATATTTTGGTTATCAATAGTTGGTCATCCAACATACCTCATTTAGTCCTAAATAGAAACAACAGCCTTTAAAACAACCACTTCATATGTCACCCTGGAACTCACTGCACATTGGAGCACTTCAAGAGCTCACCAGGTTTATGAGGCACTATATAAGTAATACAATCGGACCACCCAGAAAGCCTTTCTTTGAGTCTTGTAAGGTGCAGGAAAGCTCTATGTAAATGCCAGGTGAATACATGTAGCTCTACTTACTGTCTCTGAAGGTAAAGCAGTAAATATTGTTGGTAATAAAAAACGTAACTTTAAAAAATAATACATAAATTTATTAACACATAGGCCCTCATTACGACTTCGGCGGTCTTTTACAAAGACCGACGAAGCTGCGGGTCCCAGAAGGCCACCAGTGCTGGCATTCTTCCGACCGCCATATTACGAGTACTGCCACAATTTGGGCAGAAATCCTTCAGCAGTCGTGCGGTTCCACAGCCATCACCACCACCGGAAAAGGACTCCACCCACCATATTACGGGCAGTAATACGGCGTGGTGGTGTCCTGATGGCTGGGCACTGTCGGCGGTGGAAGCACTGGGTCCTGTTCCCAGGCGGAGGACCTCCTCGCCGAACAAGGTAAGTCAGTCGTCCGACAGGGGAGGGGGGTGGGAGAAGGGTGTTGTGTGTGCGTGCATGAGTGGGAGTATGTCTGTGTGTGTGAATGTAAGTGTGTATGCGTGTGTATATGCATTTGTGATTATTGAAGTGAGTGTGTGTTAGTATGTTTGTGTGAATGCATGTCTGTTGGTGCGAGTGAATGAGTATATGTATGCATGTTGGTAAATGCGTGTATGTATGCATTTTGCTGAATGAGTGTATGTATGCGTGTTGATGAATGAGTGAATGTATAAGTGTTGGTGAATGCCTGTATGTATGCATGTATGCGGGATGCGCGTGGGTGTGCATGTATGAGGGGAGGGGGGTGCTGTCATGGAAGTGTGTGGGGGGTGCTGTCCTGGAAGAGGGTGTGGGGGGAGGGAGGTGCTGTCATGGAAGGGTGTGGGGGGAGGGTTGTGCTGTCAGTGAAGGTGGGGTGGGGGGCTGTCATGGAAGGGAGGTCGGGGGATACAAGGAATCGAAGCGGGGGTTTGGGGGAGTCGTCTTCCGGCGACAGGAAAGGAATTATCTGATGCCAGCAGCCTTTCCGATAGGGTTTTTGTGGAGGTGCTACCTTCGCAAAAACCATGGTGGAAAGGCAACTCATAATACCGCTGGCGGTCTTCAGTGGACAGCCAGCCAGGAGGTGCTGTCCTCCGGTTCGGTTGTCCTACCGCCCTGGCGGTACCAGCAGAGATGTGATGGTTTGGCAGAGGCCAAACTGCCACACTTGTAATGTTGCAGTCTTCACTGCCGGCCCGTCGTCGGTGAGGCCGCCACTGTGGCCCTGGCAGTCTTCAGACCGCCAGGGTCGTAATAAGGGCACACTGTAATTATATGAACAAACATCCATTCTTTCAATGCAAGCAAGCTTGTTTTTTGAATGGACAGATTGCTTGAGAATATGTGCACTCTTAAAATGTGTAATTTATATTTTGAGCTTCCAAAATTTATATCAAGCATGACATATGATGCAATTATTTGTGATACATTGAACAATTTGACATTCTAAAATAAGGTTTCTGGTGACTTGTTTTAATAGCTGTCTGAAATTACTTTCTCACTCACTGCTTGAGCACTTTGTAAAACAACAAATTAGCAAGATCAAACATAGAAATTTGAAAAGAACATTTTTATTTAACTCGTACTTTTTATAAATCATTTGCAAGTTTTCTAGAAATAAAGCAATGATTTTGAATTGAAAACAAAAAGTAATAATATGTTGAGATTATGCTCCAAATTTCTACAACCACAGAAGGTAGTGCATTTTGTATATTTGTATATTAAAACTATTTCCATGTGAGTTTTATATACTAAAATCAGCATTTGCAGAGATTGGAAGTCTAAGGGTTTGCGGGGAAGAAGATATTTCTGTTCACAATGGTTTTGTAGCATATTCCTTTTCTAAATTTAATGTGACAGATGACCCCTTGCATTATCATACAATGGAGGTTTACAGCACTTAATTACTATTTCTGCGCTAAATATCATAAGTAAGCTTTCAGTACATTTGTACATTAAACACATATTACATTAAAAGTGCTGTGTTCAAGCAAAACATTATGTAATACCATTTGGGGACTGATTACAAGAGACCTTTTAAATTGTGATTACCTCCTCTTCTCTCTTCCTGTCCCAGTCCTAAAAGCATGAGCTGGCTCTCTGCTGGGACACAACAGTCACCTAGCCTACAAAAAAAGTTCCTCCAAGATGGCGGAGCCTACCCAACAATGCAGAAAGGGATGAACTAGTAATGACCACATCCTGTTTCTTCTTTCTGCTTATGACACTTACTCCTAGCCTGCTGCTATCAGTTAAGTGTTGTAATTTCATATTTATTTTATGTTTAACCACTTTTTTTCTCTCCTTGTACAAAGCTACCCTAGCTCTGTGTTTAGGTTGATTCATACACCTTGCTGAGCGGGCAGAATCATACGTTCTCGGTATAAATACAGTACTCGCAGAATGGTCCTTCTTGTTATTATTTCGGTCCCTGGGGAGGTCCATGACTCCTGCGCAGGTTTTTTCTTTCGAGAGATAAACACTTGTGAAATTACTTTACAATGTTGCCTGATTTCAATATGGCAGCTCCCAAGAGATTTCCAGAGACGTGTTGTTTGGTTTCCTAGACACGGCACAAACATCATTGGGATGGTGTGTTTTACTATGGTGACTGCCAAGAATGATGAGAATGTGTTGAATCAGGAGGACCGGCCAGGCCCTTCTACCGCTCATCCTTCTTTGGCATCTCTACAAGTTATAATCAATGCAGCTGTGGAGACTGCATTCTCTTGATCGTGAGGGGCTTCCCCCCCTTCAAAAGTTCCAAGATTGGTCTCAGATGTTGACCCCCCAGCTGATTTTGAAAATGAGGATCAGAAGGGCCAGCCTGTGCAAGCGGCAGACCTAGCACAGCTCTTTCAAAATTTAAGAGGCAATCTGAACTTTCCTGTCCCAGTTTTTGGAGGTGATGAGGAGGACTTTTTTACTCAGTATCACCGCCTGGATCCAGGGTCATTGCCTCTCCACTCAGCCATTAAAAAGGTCCTTTCACATGAATGGAAGTACTTGGATAAAGTGTCTGTCCCTCGCTTTCTCACCAAGCGCTGACCTTTGGACGTTTTTTCGGAGGAATTCCCTCCTAATGTTAAAGTAGACAACTTAGTTGCTGCCACCAGACCAGACTGATGAGGCAAAGAAGCTTGTAATTTTCAGTGAGTGCAAGCGCTTACACTAGCGTAATTTAAAGTATTGAGCGGTGAGCCTGGAGGGCAGTATTTGTGATGGTGTGCGCATCAAGCCTTGTGATAGAGTGGGTGTGGAGCATGCACACAACACGTAGCTTGTGGGTGTTTGTTGTTGCTTTCATATGTAAGCAAAGGATCCACGTGGCAGCGAAAGACAGAACCCTGTCTGAGGAGGAACCAGAGCCATACCATTAACAGAGAGCGAGCAAGCCAAGTCAAGCGTCGTGAGGAAGTACGTGGGGACTGACGTTTCGTTGTACAGAGAGGTCGCAGCGTCATCAAGCAGTATTGTTTCCTAGCAACTACGTCATGACGTTGTTACATGACGTTCTACTTTACAGGAGACCTTGGTTAGGTTCAAGGGCAACGCCTTCAGTAGCCCGGAAGTGCATAACAAAGGAGAAGCTGTAATCCAGAACAATGTGAAGTGCTGTTGAACATGGTGCGTTGTTAATGAACAAACAGACATTTAGGGGGAAAGCTAATACTGGCAAGAGAGCTTCATTTGGAAGCAGACAACCGTGACTACTTCTTTTATTTTAGTTTGTTTATCAGATACCAGTTATTTACCCTGTGATATTTATTCGGTGATTTGAAGTTATGTTGTGCCATATAAGTTATTGGTTACCAAGCATATTTTTCTTTACAGCTAAACACGATTAGTTTTAAACTAGTAGCTGCGTTTAATTAAACAAAAAGAGGGGGAAAGATTAACGGAATATAAGGCAAATATATATTGATTGGACAATTGATAGTTCATCGATAATGGCACCCCCAAGGTTTTTACAAAACCCAGGTTTGTCAGTTATGATATGGGAGGATTGGAAGGAATCCTTTGAAACCTATCTAGAAGCTATATGAGGATAAACCTTTCCATCTGGAAGGAAATTACCATTATTAAAGCACAATTTAGGTGTTGAGGGGCGAAAGGTCTTGAAAACTTTACCCAAACCATCTTGTAATGTAACAACAAATCATGAGGGTTGTGGAATGGCACAAATTGTTTTCAAGGTGACAGCAACTGGGAGAGGGTTTAGAACAGTATATATTGGTATTAAGAACATTAGCTGCAACTTGCAAATTCAAAGACTTACACAAAGAGATTGTGAGAGCTCAGTTTATAAACAGAACAAATAATGGGTAGATTCAGAGAAGATTGTTAGAATTAAAAGATCCTTCATTACAGAAAGTGATAAATGGAGTGAGACGCATGGAAAATACGTCAAGATATGTGAAGGAAATTAACAGTGAGATAGACCATGTGTAAGAAACTAAAATAAATGTAATACAGAAGTCGAAAAAGGAGTTGGGACCAGGGGCTAGCACTAAAGTATTTTATAATAAGGGGAAAAAAACATGCAGATGCGGGAGTGTCAGACATACTGCAGATAATAACACATCTCCTGCTATTAAAACAAGATGCTTTAAGTTTAAGAAGGTGGGGCATTTTAAACGATTGTGTAGGTCAAATAGACAGGAAAATGGTGCAATAAATGTAGTCAGCAATGACCAAGAAGTGTACCCAGATGATGATATAGATGAGAATAAGGTTGAGCTATTAGTAGTACAACAAGATGTAATAGGGAATATACAGGAGGCGTATCATCCTAAATGTGTTGTAAAAGATAATGAACAGAATACAGTGGTGTGGGCAGATTTGTGCTCACCTTACACGATAATAGCTGGAATGACATGGTTAAAGTTAGGTGAGTGTAATCTAGAGATGCACAACATAGAACTAGAAGGATATTCCCAAAGTAAAGTTAGTGGAAACTGTTAAGCATGCACCTGCTCTAGTGAACAAAGATCAACTTCGATCCTACCCTGGGTTGGCTGAATACTATTCTAAATTTGTTAGGAACTTTGCAGACAGTGTCAGTACTACGCATGTTGTTGAAGAAAGGCACATTATTTGAGTGGAATGAAGAATGCCAAAAAGCATTTGTGAACATAAAGAATGAGATTGTGGCAGCTGTAATTTTAAAACCGTTTGACCAAGAAGATTAAACCATCATAATGGTTGATGCTAGTGCTTATGGATTAGGAGCTGTGTTGATGCAAAGGAAGGAGAATCAAGAGAGAATTGTAGCATTTGTGTCGCGCACACTGAAACTAGCAGAAAATATGTATTCTGTTATAGAGAAGGAAGCACTGGTATGCTGGTGGGGGGTGAATCGTTTTAAAATGTATGTGTGGGGAACTACTTTTGAGATACAAACTGATCATAAGCCTTTGGTAGCTATATTTTCAACAAAGGGTGCAGGGAAGGCAACACCAAGGATTGCGAAATTGTTATACCGTTTGCAAGAATATGATTTTGTATTACGATATGTTCCAGGTATCAAAAATGTAAATGCAGATTGTCTGTCATGGTTACCGTTCCATGATGACAAAGAAGAGGAGAGTAATGACAATGAAGAGCAGTGGTTAGTTGCTAGTGTGGATGAAGTGTGGAAGGGAGATATTAAAGAGGAGGAGTGGAAAATAGCCACTGACTAAGATGAAGCGTTGAAACTAATAGAGCAATATCTTACAGACAACAAAAGTGAAGACTGAATATTTAAGGAAAAGCTAACTGAATATACAATGGCGTGGGAAGAATTGTCTTGGGATGAAGGGGTATTAAGGAGAAATGACAAGTTGATTGTGCCTATCACTTTGAGGAAAGGGCTAATGGATCTATTACATGAAGGTCATGGAGGTATAACAAGAATGAAAAGGAGAGCTAGGATGGATTTTTGGTGGCCTGGTATGGATAAAGATATAGATAGATTTGTACGACATTGTGTGGCATGTATGTTCAGTGATAAGACTCATAGGATGGAAGAATCTCCCATTATACCTACTAAATTACCAGAGAAACCATGGCAAAGGTTAGCTATGGATGTGTGTGGGCCTTTCAGCTATAGAAGAATAGAAGGCTTGTATGCAGTGGTGTTAGTAGATTATTATTCTAAATGGCCTGAAGTGGCGTTTGTGAAAGAAACAAAAGCTTCCAACATCATAGCTTTTTGTGAGGACATTTTCAGGAGAGAAGCATATTCCCCGAAAGTATTATTACAGATAATGGGGTAGAGTTTCAGGAGATTGTCAGAGAAACGGAATAAAACACAACAAAACAGTTCTTCATAATCCTAGGAAGAATGGTCTGGTGGAAAGATTTGATGGAATGTTAAAGGAATGTGTGCAGCTTGCTTGTGAGGCTGGTTTAGATTGTAAGAAATCTGTCAAGGAAATGTTATGCAGCTACCGAAACACACCCCATTCAGCTAGAGGAGAAACTCCTTTTGCTTTACTTAAGAGAAGACAGGCTTACTCGAAAGCTGCTCCTGCATGGATAAGAAGGACAGGAAAAGGAGTAATGGATAGGTGTAAAATAGAGCAGAAAGTAGTAAGGTATCAGGACAAATATGCAACAAGGCACAACAACAGACTCCAGAAATTGACTTATTGATTTCAAGAAGGTGATTGGGTGAGAGGTTATCAAACAAAACGGCAGAGGTCTAGGTGGTCTAAGTGGTCAGAACCCAAAATTATCAAAAAAGTACAAGGAACTTGTGTGTGGGTAGATATAGGAAAGAAATGGAACATCAGAAAGTTGATGTTATCCAATGAGCTGGAAATCAAAATATGGCTGGAAAAGAAAGGGGGTGAAAGATTATTTCCAGAAGATCAGGGACTAAAAAGAATGGAAGAACAATTTAATATCATGAAACGTATGAGGAGGGAGCCAAGACGGTTTGATGAATATGTAATTGATGAATTTATTGGTTTTGTGTACAGTATTTATTCATGATGAATGTATAAGTTTGTAAGTTTTCTTTGTTGTTGTTTTTGTGGAGAGGGGAGATATGTTGTATCCTAGCAATGAAATGCCTCTACTGCTGTGTTCTATAGTTGGAGTATAGCAGTGAGTAAGCAAACAGTTGCTCTGGAGGCTGGACATGAGACGTGGTTGTTCCAGTTAACTTAAATAAATCTGTATACCTACAACTGCCGCCTTGTTTCCTAACATTGGGCTTCACCCCACACATTATGATTCGCTATAGACAGTGTTAGGGTAGGGGATTTTCTTCAGACTTTGGTTCCCATGTTCTATCAGCTGTTCATGACTCTTGCATGTGATTTCTTGATTTTCTTCTCCATCAAAATTATTTCTGGTGCCACTGTCCATATTGTGCAGCTTGTTTTTTCTGTGACCCTTTATCTATTGCTTCTCCACCAATCACCTCTCGCTTGGGCATTAGGCTCATGCTGTGAGGACTGTGACAGGAAGACGGATATGGAGGTAATGCCCGGTTACTTTCCAGTAATCTTCATTACTCTGAGTTCACGCACCTACATCTTGTTACCCTCTCATTAATCATCATCATTAGGTTTTCCATTGCTAGATTACAGTTTGCAACCAAGAAAGAAGTTCTGGTTTGTCACACAACAACTTACAGCCTGTTAAATCCACTGTTTCACGCTCACTTTTCTGTATTTTCTATAGTAACAGTCCTCAGAGGAGGGAGTTAGGCCCATACTCAGAAACGAGAAAAGAGCACTGGAGAACCTAATTTCACTCTAGGATAGATTGCATTACCCGTAGGCTGTGTTCCTATTGGAAAGAAATAATACAGCATCATCTATGTGGATCTTTGCTGTGCGCTTTATATTTCGGAATTATAACATGTATTAGTGTGGTCTGTTTTAGTTTATATTCTGAGATGGCCCTCACTGACAATTTCCTCTTCTCCCCTCTCCTCTCTGTTCCCCTCAGGACCTTTGCAAAATGATGCTAAATTGAAGGCTATCACCTGAAAGAGTAATTGTCTGAATTACCAGCTGTTTGAGCGTTATCAAGTTCATTTTAAGGTCGTTTTCATTTAATTCCAGTAGTCCGGCTTCAGGATGATGAGTTTATGAGGATGCTTTCTTTTGATATATTAACCCGGATATATTTATTGTGTAGTTTTTGATGATCATTAGCTCATTATATTATATATATATATATATATATATATATATATATATACATATATATATATATATATATATACATATATATATATATATATATATATATATATATATATATATATATAAAATATCAATATATTAACATATTTATATTTTTCTTATTGCACATTCTTATGATGGTTATTTATATGAGTCAATCAATACATTGTGATTTCAGTAAACAACAGTTATCAGCAACGGACTTATTTTCCGTCACATTTTTCAGATGGATGAGATGATGAAAGAGATGCTGTTCTATTTTCAGTTTTAGGGTTTTGAAAGGAGAAATTGGAAAGCAGACAGGCTGTGGCCGCACAGTAGAGCCGATAACCTGAGGTAAACAACGTGGCCTTTCCTTTTGAACGCTGTTTTGTAGATGGAAATCCAGTTAATGTGCACTGTCATGCCAAGCTCCCGCGGCTATTTGGAACATTCCCAGTGAGCTCTAAAAGTAATGAATCCGGACACACGCCGAGCTGGCTGTTTACACCAAAATGCTGTTCTAGATGTCCAATATGTTGTGCCTGTAACCATCCAGTATGTAATGAATAGCTACCAACACACAATGCCAGGCTTTCAGCAAGCCTCAGATACCTCTGCATTATTGTGAAGCACATTTATCGGTTTTACCGAGCTCCTAAAATGTAATGTTTGCTTATTTCTGTACCGTTTATGCCGGTTTATAAAGCTGATAATGCAATCCCTATTTAATTTCACCTACGCTTAAAAGCCATGGATGCATTGCATGCACCTTTAAAAGGAAGCTGTTGGTGTGAACTGTTATAAGTCTGAAAGTTTAATTTTAGAGACAGGAAAAAAATGAATCAAACTGTGACTTGCTCTCTTGTTATGTCATCTGGATGGGAGACTGGAAACTGTTTATCCACTGGGCGCACATACAGATAAAGTGGGGCGGGTATGGTAGCCATACAAATTACACAGACACACACATACAAACATGTATGTATAGGACGAATTATGGTAGCTATGAACACCCCCCTCCCCTCCACCGAGAGACACACACGTACAGGGTCACACAAACCCAAAAACGCACACAAACGTGTCAATATGGCCAGTTTTGATAGATACACATTTGGAAACGCTCATACACAGAACGATTGTTAAGTTTATTGATATTAATATCTCATTACAGCAATAAGTACTCTTTTAAGGGCCACATCAGTGCATACACACACTCTAAAAGTTTTAACATAAAATGGCAACATTTACAGATAAAAACACCTTAATGGCTAAAAGGCAAACTCATTAACATTCCTGGGAGATAGAGAAAAGACTGTATTAACTGACTGACAAGAGTATGATAAAATGTCGTATCCAACCCAGTGATGCAACAGGCGTTATAATAGTGATAACTTTAAAAAAATGCATCCAACTTTATTGTGGACTGAGTATACCACTAAAAGGAAATATATGCAAACTATTAAGACTTGGCAGAGCTGTGGTTTAAATATTAAGTAGATGCTTGTTTGATCTCATTTTATTAACAAGAGTTTAAAGAAGACTCCATCTCAATGAGTATCAAATAGACGTTATTAAAAGCCAGTTTACAGAACACATTCACAAGGAAGACGGGACAAAATGTTGGAGGTAACTAAATATATCTCTAAACACAAACAGAGAGTAGGGGAGAGGGGAAAAAACAAAACCCCATACTGTCTCCCCAGAGTCAGAACCATTTACACAAGAAGTATGAGTCAGTTTGAGATTGAAGGGGCCAGGGCAATCTCTTTCCCATTGGTACCCTAAGAACACCCCATACTTCTTGTGTATATGGTTCTGACTCTGGGGAGACAGTATGGGGTTTTGTTTTTTTCCCCTCTCCCCTACTCTCTGTTTGTGTTAAGATGTTTTGAACAGCAGCTTGCTGTGAGAGTCTTTTTATTTAGACTGGAAAATTCCAGGAATCTCGTCTGCACGAATATACTTCAGGAGAAGGCATCACTAACTAACAAATAGAACCAGAGATATGGCAGAAGGCCTCACATTGGATGATGAAGAGGTGGTAGCAATTTTATCTGCACCCTCACTACTAGGAGATACAGCATTGTCAAAAACCATATCCCAGTTAGGGGACTGGGATACTTTGGTAGAACTAAAACAGACACATGTCAAGACTATCCTTCACGGGCAGTGTTGACGGAATATTTACAAGCAATGCAGCACCGAATGGTCTCATTGTCAACAATGAACCACAAATCTTCCTTGAGGACTTAGACTTTAGAAAAGACTGGTCCCTGATTGCGTGGAAATGTACACAACACTGGTTGATTTTTATGATCAAAACAGCCACCAGATTATCACAAGCTATGCTGGTACAGATAAAAACGAATGAAAACAATCTGAAGACAGGTCGGAGCACCCTCTCATTTAAAAAGAAACTAGAGGAAACAAATAAGAATGTAAATGAGTACAAAGAATACCTGACCCAACAAAAAAAGTTCTAAATTCCAGAAAGATTTGACCAAATTTTCACACGCGAAAATGTATCCGTAAACTAAAGCGGATTATGTTACTAAACCCAGCAATTCCTCTTAAGCATCATCAGTGAGGGACACCAGCTCAGGATCTAACAGTGACTCCCCTCTCACACCACGGCAACAACGTGTAAGTCGAGGCTAGTATCGGGGCAGATGGAATCATCCGCCCATGATATCTCCTTTTCCCCCTTTGAATAATCAATGGAGCTGGCCAACACAGTATGGACCAACAGCTCACTTCCAGGCCCCCATGTATCCACCACACCCAACCGCAGGGTCATTCCCCAACCCCCCTTTTTTAGACAGAGATCAAGGGAGGGGAAAAGGGAGAGGGAAGGGGGTCAGCTGGAGACCAAGAGAGGAACCCTCAGAGACTGAGCCCCTGCGAGAGAACACCCCCTGCACGAGCAAGATGTAACAGCTAAAGATGTAACTGGAAGACACAACATCATTATAAATCTTAGCAACAGAACCATTGACACAATTGAGTCAAAAGTCCTTAATAAGGGACTAGGCTTTGTCCCAACTTTCAAAATAGGCCTGCTTAAAGCAAGAACTGAACTGGCAGACTTTTTCCACAAAATTCTCCTAAAAACTTTCTTCTGGGAGAAAACCACCCCAGACACTGATAAGAATACAGGCCTACGACCAAACTACACTTTCTGTCCTGCTACAGGACGAATGCCCCCGGAAAATCTGGCATTTAAAAAATCCGTATCTCGGAAGATAGGGGCTTTACAGGAATTACCAAATAATACCTTTCACAATATGAGCTCGGAAGAACTAGGAGCTTTAAAATGACTGAGATCTGATCCCACAATTGTGATCAAACTGGCAGATAGGGGGGGGGCAACTGTGATCCTCCTGCAGCAGGTCTACAAAGATTAATGTTTACGCTTGATGGGGAACACACAGCATTACAAATGCCTATCCAGGGATCCCACATCAGCAATCGAGGAAGAAATTGCCTTCCTGGTGTCTAGAGGATCCGACAATGTCTGGCTGACAAAACAGGAAGCAGCATTCCTGGTACAAACTAACCCCAAAGTGCCATATTTCTATATTCTCCCAAAGGTACATAAAGAGAAGAGTCCCCCTCCGGGTAGACCCATTGTTTCGGGGATTGGGTCCGTCCTGCAACCCCTTTTACAATTTTGTGATTTTTTCCTACAACTCCTGGTCAAAAAGATTCCAACCCACTTAAACGACACAACTGATTTCTTAAATTTGCTAAATGCCATGCACTTTGACAAAACCTCTGAACTCCTGATTACACTAGATGTGGAATATCAACACAAATATTCTCCAGGAAGCTACCCTGGAAGTTATCTGCGATCAGTTGGAGGGTATAAAAGGTGACTCACGAACACCTCCGGAATTCATTCTAGATTTAGCCCACATGGCATTGACAAGAAACTACTTTGAGTTCGAGAAGACCTTCTATCTACAGATACATGGAACATCGATGGGTAGCTCATTTGCTCCCAGTCCAGCTTGTCTGTATGTAGATAGGTTTGAGAGGCAAGTGGTGCTCAACAACGACAATCTGTTTCTTGGGCAGATCAGATTGTGGAAACGCTACATAGATGACATCCTATTGATCTGGACAGGCACTGTGAGCGAGGCCCGTACCTTTGCCATTTGGATGAATACAGCAAACCCCTATCTGAAGTTCACAATGACGATAGGTGATAATGAGCTGCCCTTTCTTGACCTATTATTTACGAGAAAAAAATCAGCATTAGCTACTGAGGTCTATTACAAGCCCACAGACCGTAACAATTTGCTTCAATTCCAGAGCTTTCACCCGAAGTCCTTTCGAGAAAACCTACCTGTTGGCCCGTTTTTACGTCTGAGGCTCAATTGCTCGGATCTAACAGACTATAGGAAACATGCAAAAAGATTATCCAGTAAACTTCTTGAAAAAAACTACCAAGTGCATCTCATTAGGAGAGCAGACAAGAGAGCACGAAACAATAATAGAGAGCAGCTGCTAGATTTTCCACGAACAAAGCTAAAGACGGAACAGATCGTCTGTGTTACTACTTTCAACCCCCTCTCAAAAAAATTCAGAAGATAATTAAGGAGGATTGGAAGATCCTTACATCGGGCGGACTGCCATTTGAACAACCCCTACATGCCTACAAGAGAGCGACTAATATACAAGATATGGTGGTCCACACACGACCATTAATAAAGACATCTTCCAAGGATCAAGCAACACTATGGCAATTACCTCCTGTAACAGGCCAGCACCCTTGTGGGAAATGCAGTGTTTGTCAATTCACACGCAAAAACACCATGGTGGACTTGGGCCTAACAACGCCTTGGGTATTGAAATCCTTTACAAATTGCAGTAGCAAGAATGTGATTTACATGATCGTTTGTCCCTGTAGACTGATGTATATTAGTATGACAACAAGGAGAGTGGGAACTCGCATCTGTGAACACAGAAGCACCATCCGCTGTAAATGGGATGCCACAAAACTCACCAGCCACTTCATCAGGAGTAACCATTCCCCAGATGACCTTGAATGGACAGTTCTAGACAAGCTGTTCCCTACAACAAATAATATGAACCAGAAACTTCTCTACTATAAACAGAGATGGGTCTGGAGATCGCACACAGACACCACAGGACTAAATGATGAAATACCTTGGTCATTACTAACCAAGTAGGAGGATGTATAGGCAGTACCCCTCAGTCCTCTCCATAGACACTAGCTCGTGGCACATGTCCTAGAACTGCTTCTCTATTGGACTCACAGTACATGTCTTGTAACTTGGTCTCCCCGTCTCCTTCTTTCAGCAGTTCGCCCTCCCTCACCCTCTTCTCTCTCTTTTCCTTGCTCTTTCCTCCCTCCCTCTTTTGTTTCTTTTCTTTTCTTTCCCTCCGGTGGGTTTCTCTCCCCTCTTTCCCCCTTTTCCTCCCCCCTCCATTCCCACTTTCTTCTTACATCTTTTTCTACCATGATCTTCATTCTTTATCCCCTCTTCACCCCTCCTCAACCCTTTCCCCTGTCCTTCCCCTTCTCTTCTTTTCTTTCCAGCCCCCCTTTCCTCTCCCTCCCACCTCCTACCTCCCACCTTCCCCTCTCCTTCACCGTGACTGACAGCGACCGGTATCCCAGGGAACCAACAAACTTCTATTCCCATGCCCCTGTGTGGTGAGTGACGTGGCTACTTCGCGACGTCCACCCGCCGCACATGCCTCAGTTGCGGCGCGTCTCTAGGGAGCACTGGGACTACAGTTCCCATGCTCCCTAGAGCTTTCTGAACGTGGTCATGCCATCACGCGATCTCGCCACTCATGGCGACACGCCCCCCACGCAACATCCCCATCAGCGCTCCTGCCGCACAACAGGCTACCAAACTCATTCCTCCCTGACCCGTATTCCTGAGCGGTCGGGGAGGGAAACGGAATAGGTGCAGAAGAGAGCACCTCCTATGGAGTAGTGAGTTACCTTGGAGCTCACTTTGCGCAGCACCAGCTTGAGCGGCCAATGGCCCCCGGCACAGATAAGACTACAGTGTTTGCTTTTCATGTGTGGCAACTGCATTATCTTGTGTGTGTGTGCTTTTAAAGATATTGTTAAAGATATTATTACGTCTGACTTTTATATTGCCCTATCACTGGATAGTCAGCTGCAATATTCTCTTGTGTGTGTGTTCCTTCACAGAAATGATCATACCATCTATACATTTTTCCTTGGCCGGGCCTATGCTGTACTTGTTTCATCTCAGGACTACTTTTTAGCACGTACCTAACGCATACATGTTCCTGAGTTATCTAGTTTGATAGCATGAGCGCTGTCTATCTCCCCTTCCGTGAGTTTACTTCTTGCTTTGGCATGTCTCCTCTGTTTTTAGTGTGTGACTATAAGGGGACACTCCCCCTCCCATAGACCTGGGACTAATTGCCCTGCAGGAATAGGGGAAGATATCTCTTTTCCCTCCCCCATACTTTGATATTGCATGAACGTGTGTTTACTTGAGCATGCTGTGTCACTTCTTTGTGTGCTGTGGTTTGCTGTGTTACACCAGGTTAAAACCGTATAAATAGTATTGTTGTGTATTTGTTTATTTAGGCCCCGTGGTTTAGCTTTCCACGGGTAGGCCCTCCTCTTTATTACTACTATTAGAGCACCTCCTAATGAGGTAGCCCACTATACAATTTTCTCTCTGCACTTGCATATTTAGTGCATGAATTTAGGGATCCCAAGCCCTGAAGAATGCCCCAAGACCTCCTTTGGCTCTTAGCAGTGGGCAGAAACAAGATGGCCATTAATTAATAAATAGGCGACCCTTTGAGTCTTTACCCTTAGTAGGCGTCCCATCACTTGTTTTTAGTTTCACCAGCAGTCACCACAAATAAAGGTGTACTATTACACAGGTGACTGACTAGGTGTTTTTATACTTTTTGTAGCATGACTGAATCCACACATTTATCCAGATAACTTTAATCTCAGCACTCCCTCCAAGTTCTTTTAACAGTGAGGTTGAGTCCGTCCGGGTGGCACTGTCCTACCCGGATGCAGCTAGGTGGTCATATGATGAAGCAAGACACTATATAGTGTGTGAGACCACCTAGTCCGTTAAGAAAACTTTTCTTTATTCCCCCTCAGCACAGCAACATGTAGCACACCAACAAGTCTCAAAGTCTGAGATTGAAGGGACCAGGGCAATCTCTTTGCCATTGGTCCCCTAACAACACCCCATACTTCTTGTGTATATAGTAACTAGACTTGGGATAGATATATTGAGGAAAGGTACAAAAATGTTGCTGAGATCACCAGGAGAACAATCAGGTAAACATGTGAACAGATGTACAAATCCCATAACAACAAGGTTAATGGAACCTGGGGCCCTACTCTATTTCTTGGATCCGATTAATCTTTTATTCTCAGTTCCATGGGTTAGAGAGAGACAGTAATTAAATCATTGCAATCAATTTCAGTGCAACCCATTAGTCACACATTAATATTCAGAGTCAAATTGAATATTCATAGGAGCTTTATTAGAGACTCAAAGTCAATGTTACATAAATGAGTCTCAAAACCATAGTATGGATATATAAAATTATCAATGGAGAGTTAAAGCGTCGCACAATATTAAACTTAGTCAGCATATACAAAACTAAGACTTTGATAGCCACAACAAAGAAATTCTGAAAAAGCATATGGTTCTTAGTCTCTAGAACCAAGTTCTCCTCTTTAACCATTTGAACTACAATCTAAACTATTCTAACTCTAAAAGAGTATTTGAGAAAGGGTCTGAAAGCAGAAATTTTGTAGAATATTCTGCTAAGAGAGGTGCAGTGGCATAAAGCCACATATAAAATATGAGGTCTGTACCTCAGAAAGGCCTGTTCAACTTAAAGGGTGAAAAGAATCTGAATCTCTCACTGACTAACTGCCTCATAAAAAGTTTGGCGGTCCCACCACTGGACCGCCAAACTCACTGGGAGGACGCCACCGCCATAGAGGTAAGGTTCCCCCAAGCATATTACAATGTTCTCGCTGGGCTGACCAGCTGGAACAGTGTTAGGATATTGGCCTCATCTCCCTTAAGACAGCAAAGACCAATATCCTAACTCTCCAGCACCTTCAAAATGTGCACTGATCTTTACTGAGACAGGAGTCATATTTGGGTGCTAGTGCGTCAGAAAATGACGCTAGGCTTGTTAGCGGCATATTTATCAGCCTAGAGTCATTTCTAACCTACTAGCGCCTTTGTCCCTACCGCAATCCCCCCCAAGCCAGCATCTTTTCTTAGATGCTAGATGTTCCTAGGCGCCTGTATATGCCATTCCATAGATATGGTGCCCGGCTGCCGCTATGGAATGGCACTAGCAGGTGTAAAGGAGTTTGACAAAAAACTGCATTAGCCCTGTTTTGCATCAAAAACCATAAATATGCACCTAACTCCAATATTTTGCGCTAGATGGGTCTAGCGTCAAAATATAAAAACATGTAGTTTGGTCCGCACTATTTTAGCGTCAAAATAAATGATGCTAAACCGGCGCAAACCAAGTATAAATAGGCCCCTAAATGTCATTAGCTTATAGTGCAGCTTGATAATTTCCCATTTCCACCTTAACCCTAGTTAAGTTTGAACTAGTGTTTATTTTTTACACTAATAGTTCCATTGCAAGTGCAAACATTATTAAGAGCAAGTGACAGCCCTGTCTTGTGCCTCTTGAAAGAGTTATAAGTAGGCTTTTTGTATTATTGACTTTAGTAGCAGCGAACCTTCTCACGCAATTTACCAATATGTATTTTCTTATTGTCTGGCTTACTTAAATTGGGACCTAATTTCATTGTTACTAATATTTATTTAGGATTTGCAAATGCATTCTGTGAAACACCTTCTCTGCATCTAGTGAGAGGAGGAGGATTTGTGCATTCGGTTTTGCAATGGTATCAATTAAGTTTAATACCAATCAAATGTTGTCCTCTGTTTGCCTGTTCTTTATGAATCCTGATTGGGCTGGATGTGTTATTAAGGGCCAAATATGTTTCAATTGAGTTGGTAATATTTTTGTCATCCGTAATTAGAAGGGCTATGGGCCTATGAGATCCACTCATAAATGGTTCCTTATGAGGTTTTGGGATCAGTGGTTAGTGGTTTCAGATTCCACCATACTCTCTTATTTCTGCAAATGAGTTGAACAACTGGGACTAAGGATGCTACCAGAATGTTCTTAAATGATTTGTAAAAGGATGGACTAAACCCAGCTGGGCCGAGGGCCTTATTATTCGGATACTTTGTGATTGCATCTCTTACCTCTGTGGGAGTTAATGAATTGTAGGATAAGAATCTGCAGCCTTCCCACCCTGATTGCAATATGATTTTTAGTCCTAAGCTTTTTCTTCACTTTTTCGCATAATAGTGTTTGTTCCAGTTCTCCTCTTGCTTTTTCTGTATTTATATCCATTTCAGGAACAGTTTTTTTCATGTTCCACTTTATGGCATTATCTGTTGTTTAAGTTTTGCTTTTCAAAGTTTATTTCTACGGAAGACAGTAGTGGGGTGAAATCTTAATTCTTCTCTCTTGTAACTACTGCTTATGCTGCATCCCACAATCTTGTCTCAAACAACTTCTTCCTATGATCATTTTGGGTAAATATATGATAATGTAAGTGGGAGATTTTAAAATCCCCCTCCAACATTAGTAGTCTTCCCTCTTTATCTTTATATATGGATTCAAGCATAAAGTCTAGACCTATTTTTAAATAATATATCTACTTCTTTAGTTTTATGAGCGCTACAAAGTGGAACTATAGCACCTAAAGGAGAGGAGTGCAGTCTAGATGTTTCTCTGTCAATTAAAGGGGTTTCTTTCGAGGATATAATTGCTATTTCCTTGGAATCTAGTCATTTAAATAAGGTTATCGTTTTCTTCTTGGAGTTTAGCCCTTGTGTACATAGAGCGAGCATTTTTAGGAAAAGTCATTGTACATCAACATAAAACTAAAAGTCTTGTTATGGCTCTTCAATGATTTTGTGTTTCATTCATTTTATACATTTTAATAAAGTCCACTCATCAGTCTCCTGGTGATCATTGTTCATAGTTTTCATCTGTATCTCGTAATGAAAAAGAACAAAATGTACAGCAAATGGGTTTAACAAACATGAATAATGGATCTAGGAAACTGGGAATAGAGTATTCAACCTCCTCGTAGGTGAGCCTGAGATTTGGGTTATGGAACAGCTATTGAAAGTGAGTCCGACCTAACAGGGCTGCCTTTTTATTTTGAAACTGCGACATATGTGCATTGTTGGTTTATGTACAGTGATGGGTACTTAACTCTAACGTTTATGTTATTTGTCTCAACATTCAACCCTTTCAATTATTAACAACAAAATAATGCTAAACCTTATATTACCATAGATCCAAAAGTATATACAAAAAGTTCCTTTTAACCTTCTTCTGTACTTGCCTCCTGCTGAGCTTTGTCTCTGCCCTCTTGAGGGGTGGTGGGGGGTCTTTTTTCAGCTCTGCTCCATGATGTTTGTATTTTCTGCTATGGGTGTTCAAGAAATTGTTACCTTGGCTCCTGTTTTCACTAGATATGTTTTCATAGGTGCATAGCTTCCTCTTTTATGTAGATGGTGTAACATTTGTTATTTAAAGTAAAAAGAAGATAACATGGAAATCCACAATGATTAGGATTGTTTTGACTCTAGAAAACTGCCCTTTCGACCTGGTAAAATAAACATTTTGCCAGGCCCTACCCTTCCTTTTTAATACATATAAATCACTTCTAGTATAGGTGCTACACAGCCTAGAGTGCAGGATGCAGTATATTTAAAAAAGTCTGACATGTACTTTTAAGTTTTACATTTCCTGGTAGTGAACAACTCCTAAATTCATTTTTCCTCTTCCTTAAGATAACATAGGGTTTCTGTGTTACATTTAATAAGTAATAACTTTAAATTAGAAGCAGGCAGAGAGGTCTAGTTTGCTGTCAAAAGAATTGTAATTAAAAGCCCTCTCTAGTGGTAAAGCCGGAAATTTAGTGACAATTGTATAAATGCCACTTTTTAGAAAGTTGGCATTTTCTTATCCTAACAATTTGGTGCCTGAAGTCTGATCTTGGGTCGCAAGAGTAAGGCCTATATTTATACTTTTTTAGAGCCACATTTGCGCCGCTTTTTGACGCAAACTTACAAAATACAATTGTATTTTGCGAGTTTGTGCCGCTTTTGCATAAAAAAATGACGCAAATGCGGCGCTAAAAAAGTATAAATATGGGCCTAAGTGTGGCTGGCAGTTGGTCTTTGTATGTTGCTCCCATATAGTGAGACCAGGGAAAGCTAGGTGTTGGCTGAATGTGCCACTTTGAGTTGATGAGGGAGGAAGTGTCACCTACCACACTTGTACACCACAAAGGCCCCACCTGAGAACTCTCACAAAGGGTGTGACACTGGTCCTTTGTGACCCTAGACAAGCTAGGACCAAGGGAAGGTAGAAGGGAATGCCTGACACCTCAGGGAGGTGAAAACCACAGGAAGCTTCTCCTACTTCAATGTGGGCACCAAGTATAAATATTGGACCCATAGACCGAACTCTTCAGTACACCCTCTGGACTTGTAGATATTGCAGAAGAAGGGCTGCTGTGCTGCTTTGCTGCTAGAAGGACTGCCACTCTGCTGCTCTGCAGATTGCTGCCTTGCTTGCTGACAAGGAAGACTAGACCTGCACCCTTCATCCCACACTGAAGTGACTCCAAGGGTTAGTGAGCTGATCTCATATTCTGAACTAGAGGGACATAAAAGGCTCCAGAGGTTCACTACTGTCCAGCAGACCTGCTGCTTGGACCTGCAAATGGACCTGAAAGTGTAGATGACTGAGCCCGGCTGGCCTCTGTAGGCGGTGAATTCCCAACCCTACAGTTGGACCTTGGCGTGGCCTCAGGTGAGCTCCCCTGGAGTTTTTGGGCTCTTTGCGAACACAAACAGGCCTGTTCATGCCAAGATCTTGTCGCCCGTGCCACCTGCCGATATGGAGTTCTGACAAACATGACTCTTTATGCAACAGTGACCGCCAATGACGCCCAGCAGTGCGAGATCAGAACTTCGCACTACAGCATCAACAGCTTGCGGTGACCGCCAACATGAGGTTCCATCAATCTCTGTCCAAGATGCCAGACAGGATCTTTGGGCTACTGCAATGTCCGTTTGTGTCGCTTGGCCTGCTCTTTATGCTACTTCAACACCCAAAAGCGATGCTCTTCCTGCTCCTTGCCACCCCTTCGATCAAGAATGGATTTCTTTGACCTGGACTGTGAAGGTAACTGTTTCAGCAGGACTAACCTGTATCCAGCCTATGCTCCATCACGGTCGGCCTGAAATTGTGACTTTTACACAGTCTCGCGTGATCTGATATTTGCAAGCAGCACTATGGGGGTCATTAAGACCTTGGCGGGTGGCTGAAGCCGCCCGCCAAGGTCTGACCGCCGGTCCCCGCTGGGATCTCGGCCGCAACACAAGAGCCGGCTCCAAATGGAGCCAGTGGTGTTGCGGCCGTGCAGTTGCATCCATCGCGCTTTTCACTGTCTGCATAGCAGACAGTGAAAAGCTGCACGGGCCGTGGCAGGGGGCCCCTGCACTGCCCATGCCAGTGGCATGAGCATTGCAGGGGCCCCCAGGGGCCCCGCGACTCCCCTTTCCCCAGCCTTTTCATGGCAGTGCAAACCGCCATGAAAAGGCTGGCGGGAGGGGGACTCGTAATCCCCTGGGCAGTGCTTCAAGCAGTGCTGCCCTGGAGGATTACTCCCGCCGGGACTAAGGTGGCGGGAAACCGCCGGTTCCGGCGGTGTGACCGCGGCGCTTCCGTCGCGGTCGTAATTCCCTGTGAAGCACCGCCAGCCTGTTGGCGGTGCTTCCTCCAGAACAGCCCTGGAGGTCTTTGACCGCCAGGGTTGTAATGACCCCCATGTTCTTTTTTGGTGCTATTTTCACTTAAATCTTTACAATTGCTTCTGTCCTATTCTGCTGATTAGATTTTCATTGCTTTGGTGTCAAGTTATGTCTTATATTTTACTTTATGTTTCTAAATTGGTTTGGAATTTTTCTTGTGGTGTGTTTCACTTTATTACTGTTTGAAGTACTGTATAAATACTTTACACATTGCCTCTAAGTAAAGCCTGGCTGAATTTGTGCCAAGCTACGATAGGGTTAACCTCAAGTTAGTTTGGTGTTGCTTGTGGCTTCACTCTAACAGAGAACTGTGGTTGCTGCTTGAGAAGGGGTTCACCTCCCCCAACCTGTAACCCAATTTCTTACATCATATGTGTGTGTGTATATATAAGAACCACTTACTACTTCTATATTTCACCTATTGCTGAACCCTGAAAAACCATTACTACTGCTAACTACTACCAATCCCGGGACCCTAAAATCCGCTTTTAGCCATTGTTCAACACCCATCTCTGAACCATAAATCCCCGTACTACACATTAACACTACCTGTGCATCAACCTTAAAAAAAATCTTCCTTACCTCTACCTAACTCAACCCATTAAAACCTCTTTACTACCCCTTACTACTACCCATCCCTGAAATCTATTAACCCGTACCCATCCACAAACCCTAATAAACACTTTGCTACCACTAGAGACTATCCAACCCTTAACCCTAAAAGACCTTTGCTCCCCATACTCTAACCCATCCTGAACCCTAAAAACCCTTGCTACCCCTATGCACTTCCCATTCCTGAAACGTTAAAAAATCATGCTTTCACAAAACCAAACCAATCCCTAACCTCCTTAATACCCCTAAACACAACCAACCACCATCAAATTCATTCACCTTTAAACTCTTAAGTACATTGTAAATTACTGCTTTGTAACTTACCTCCTTGTAATTTAATTTATAGTAACTTACCTCATTGTAATGGTAAATGCATTGTTGTAAATGTATTGTATTGGTCCCTTGTTGTAGTGGATGCGTTGTAGTGGTATACTACTATGGAATTAGGGTCATGGAGGAGGTAATTGTGCCCTGCCTATATGAATGACCAGAACAAAGACGTGGAAACATGAAGTAGAAAAGAAAATAGTTCTTCCCATCATATGCAGAGGTGCATACAGTTCAGTGTGCTTTCATGGACAAGGTTCCACAATTTTTTTCGTACTATGTGGCAACTTCATGGTAAACATTCTCTCCCAAATACACAAATGACTAGAATTTTATCGTGGCACACTCCATTATTTGGGTGGGTACCCATGTGGGGTACGTTGTACTATCATGTGTGGGGCCAAAGTGGAGGGATGTGACCCAGCCACACCGTCAAGACCTGGTCTGTAATCATACTGCATACATATTCCCACTGAACGACTCACTTCCATAGCCAGTCTGCTGGTTCAAGGAGATCGATATTTGGGATCCAAACACCTGTGTTCCATTTATCATCGCTTATTCTTAGCTGCCCAGCCAAAGTATAGGTTAATATTATGGAGCGACTGGACTGTGTAGGGCCTATGGATCTATTCTGAAGTGCGACCCTCCAGTTCCCTACATAACTTCAGTGAACTTGGATAGGCGCCAGCCCATACTCAAGCCACCACGTTTAATAGCCCATGTGTTAACGCTTGGGGCCTGATTTTGCAGCGCACTTGTCAAAAAGAGGAGGATATACTGTCTGCTTTATTCAGAGTATATAAGCATTAACATACTCCAGTAGGATGATTGGGACATTTGTCACTTTTTAGCAGATGAGCAGCATCTGACAAACTATAAACCAGCAGTTATAACCTTTTCTTGGAATCCAAGGTAGCAGAAGTAGCTAATAGTTTTAACATACAGGTACCTGTTCCTGGAATGAAATGACTCATTATTTCCTTGATGACTTGTTGACCTTGATATGTTGCAAGCTATAGTTGGGGCCACACGTTCACTGGGGTACATGTTAGTTACTTTCATAAGATATCTGTCCGCTAGCTAATACTTTTTGGGCAAACTTTTAGTCTCCAACTCAACTAATTCTAAACCAAAGGCTATTTATTACAGATTCTGCAATGGTAGCAATGGAATACAAGTAACAAAAGGCCAGATGTATGTACCCTTTTTGTGTTCACAAATAATCTGGGGCCAGATATATCAAAGTTTTTTACCCATTCTACGTCTATGGGAAAATGTGTTCATACATATGGCCCCTGATTTGCAGAATTGGGCTGTTTGCGAATGCTAAAAAGCTGGTATGCAAGAAACCCAAATTGTGATTCAGAAACATATTATTGAATAGGTATTTGTTTTTCATTAAATACCGGATCAGTACTTAGAAGAGGAGAGTATAGGGCATCCTTTCTAAATACCAATAAGGTTTTGCATCCAAAATATGGTTGCAAAACATTAATATTTTGCTGACCGCTGTAATGTAGTGGCAACCCATTTGTAGATGGAAAGGAGTCCAAAGGTACTCTGCCTGTGATGGCTTCGATTCATAGAGAGTAACAATTTGTGACCGATTTTATTAATATTCATTAAGTAGGTCGAATTGCGATTCATTTTGAATCAGGTTTTTGGGAATCCGCCTGTTAGTACATAGGTCAGTTAGCAAAAGCTGAATGAATTTGATAAACGGCAGTGTGCAATTTGCTACCACTTTTACCAAATCCATTCATTTTTTAATGAATTTTTATTGCGTTTTTAACAACAACAAATCCCTGTTGATCAGCACCATCCATCATCCTTCCAATCGTTCTTTTGTCTGTTATACAGCAGAGTGGTAACTCCCGCTCTCCAGTCATAGCATTGCCCCCAACACAGTAGGTACTAAGCATGCAACTAACATATCATAAGAAAACCCATCAAAAGAGGACCTTATGTATTTCTATCGTTACAACTAGGGGGACTTTATAAGGTATTATGGTCCGTATTTATACTTTTTTTAGCGCCGCATTTGCGCCGCTTTTTGACACAAAACGGCGCAAACCTACAAAATACAATGGTATTTTGCAAGTTTGCGCCGTTTTTGCGTAAAAAAACGACGCAAATGCGGCGCAAAAAAAGTATAAATACGGGCCTATGTACTCACTCCCTACACTTTCAGGTGAGAGTCTAGGATGCACATGTATTCTTTCCTTGTGGTTTGGATTATGTTTGGTACCGGGACTAGGTGTCTAGTGGCTGTGAGTAGTCCACCCTTGGTTTTCAGTGAAATCTTATTATGTTTCTGGGGGCAGCCTCTTCCCTTATAGATCAATGATCTGTTCCATTTTGCCATTCGTGGAAAGAGAGGACTGTTGCTGTGCACCACTTTCGTGCAATGTCTTTTTTATCAAGTGTGCATCTCAAACCTCCGAGCTGCTTGGCACCAACCTACTACTCAAGTAGTCCCAGCAGCACCATTTTTGAGTGAGATGGATCTGCTAGTCCACGCTCCACCCGCACCCAGAATTTTTGAATTGCAGGACAGTCCCAGGTCATGTAGTAAAATGTGCCCACCATAGTCATGCAACAACTGCAGGTCTCGGTAGCCCTGCAGTCTTTCTGCCGTGTATTAGGTCCTGCAGGGGTAGTTAAATATAATTAATCTAATTTGTGCTGCAATTGCTAACATTCTTGTGCCTATTGTTACCTTCCTCCGATCATCATCTAACGTCTGTCTGTCATTTAGTACGTAATGTATTGTATCGGTCAGGAACATTGGTCATGAGGGAATTGTTGAGCCTGGAGATGATCTTCGTTCCAATTGATTCTATGGTCAGTTTATCCGCTAAGGGGTTTTGAAAGGCCAATAGTGTCCTATCCTTTTAAGTCCCAGGCGAATTTGGTGCTCAGAAGCCAGTCTCCTTCCTGTAGTGGGCTTTCTATTGTGGGTTTCTTAAACCATTTAATATAACATAAGGCCCCTCTCCAGGGGCTTGTGCAGGCAAGATATTTACACACTTAAGTTCTTAACCCTATCTGTTTGAAGTTGCACTTGGGAGAGTCTATAAACCTGTTAATCGGGACCAGTATTAATTTAGATCAGTTAACCACTAAGCCAGAGGTGAATTCATAGATCCTTATGATCTGCATGAGACAATCTCCTTTGGTGGGATGTTGCCAAGGAAAAGTGATGCATTGTCCATATAAAGGGAGATGCGATCCTCCATGTTCACTCTCCCAATATACCAATTAGCCATGCATTTCTCCTCACCCATTTCTCCACAGGCCAGGACGACTAGTAGTAGCTATCAGTGGAAACCCTGCCTGGTGCCCCTCTCAATTGGGAAAGGGTGGGATAAAGCTCCATTGGCTTTCACTCCGGCCCACAGTGCGAAGTAGAGGGTCCAGACACATGCTATCAAATGGGGGACAAAGTCCTTTTTGTACAACACCAGGAAACAAAACCTCCTGTGGACGGAGTTAAAGGCCTTTTTGAAATCCAGCAGGATTAGCGCCAAAGTTTCCTCAATCTCTTGTCTTCTGTTCAGGGCCAGGTACAATCTTTTGAAGCAACGACGGGGTACTACTGGCAGGCACAAACCCATTGTGCTTCTTGCCCACCAAGATTTTTATTATTAATCCTGTAGCAAGGATCTTTGCCAATATCTTGGTTTCGATGGTAATGTTCGACCTCTGTTACCCGGTTCACTCCGTTGCAGAGGTCGTGCCGTAGATGGGAGAAGTAAATGCTTAATTCACCTATTTTCCACCCCAGTGAGGACTGTGTGATAGCTTGTAAAATCATGGTAGTAACATAGAAGGAAGAGGCACCCTCCCCCGATGTTGTAAATCTTGCCCCACTTAACAGTCTGCAGTTGTTCTTGACCCTCTGTATCTGTCTATTCTTCCCTGAGATGGTGTTTCAGTCTGTTTCTCCTTGCTATCTTGGTGATTTCTCTGCCTGCATCCCCGAAGACTCCTATAGTTTCATAAAGGAGTCTTACATCCTGGTAGCAGTGGCATAGGGTCAGGACTAAAGCCAGACCTTGTCTCCTAGCTAGAGCCCCACCTGTGGACGAACTGGTGGGGGGGGTGCAAACTTTGGCTAGGGAACGCTTCTGGATAAGCTCACTACCCTCCCATACCCCCATGTGGCATCGATGCTCTATGGAAGTGGCCACCCACCAATTAGGCTCCATCTCCTCTGGCTCTCTATGCACCTCACCTTCAGGTCCACTGTGCCCATTGTTCAGAGTACTTCTATTGCCCATCCGGGGGCTATTCATCAGAGCAAGATGGGCCACACATGGGTCTTGCTCTTCCTCCCTGCATGCTGTTAAGGCTCCTACCCTTCACAGGCCCTGAAATCTCTGTTTGTAAGTCCTAAAGCTGGGGTTTGGGGGAGGATTAGTGGAGGAGCAGCCATCAATGCCCGGGGCTTTTTCCCCTGCTGTTCCTGGAGCCCAGAATCCAAGGTTTGGTAGTCAGCTCCAACGGCTAGCCCATTCTCATCTCCAGGGCTCCTGGTGGGGCATTTGGCCTATCAGACTGCATTGTGGGCAGTTTCAGAGTAAGGTTGGCTTGCTCCCTCCATGCAGCACTCCTAAGTCTGCTGTTTCATGCCAAGTGCCTGTTCTTTTGGAGGCCCAAAATGTGTCCCGGACTTCTCCGGAAACAGCGTACTCTCCACTGCAGCCTTGCTCAGGCTTCCACAGAGCCAGAGCCTACCATCAGATTGGGGGCCCCTACGTCCCAGGAACTGAGCCACTTATCTCACTCAAGGTCACCTCTGCAGTAGGCAGGCACAAGGGGATTGTGCATCGCTCAGCTTTGTAGAGAAGGGAGGTTGCACTCAGTTATGTGCTTCACCCTTGAGCTAACTCCTATCTCACTTTTAGCCTAGGCAGCTGAAGAAGCGGGAATGGGACCCCCCACAACCTCCACTGCACACTGGACCTCATTATTTTGCCTTGTGCAACATGGATGTCGAGCGATCAGTGGGGTATATTTGGGAGCTTGCTAACAAGTGTTCACCATCTTAGGCTGCTTGGTCACTCCCCTAATGAATCCATTCTTAGTACATCTCATCCTTATTGACCCAGGGCCCGATTCACAGTGGTAAGCTTAGACCAAAAGTCTAAGTTTAGACAAAAGTCTAAACTTAGACCAAATGTCTAACTTTACTAAAGTTAGATTTCAGGTTTAATCTTAGCCTTTTGGTCTAAGTTTACCTTTGTGAATCGGGCCCTATGACCCTACATGCTATAACTGGAAGAAAATGCTAGGAGGTATTGTAAGTAAAATTTAAGAAAACCTTCTGTTTGCCCAGCCTCCAGAGGTTTCCTGCTGGTGACAGGGTTCATCTTCTCCTTATCGTAAAAGACCAAAGAACACGTTTTTTATTATTCCTGTACTAAATCGACTCTTATCTTCTACTATAATCAGTAGCAGATGGTAGTAACTGGGCTTTGGCCCTGACAGAAATTTTACATATTACCCTGTCTGACAAATTGAGGACCCCTTATGGACTTCATAGGCCAATGTATTAACTTATTGAGAAATTGAGGTATGCCTTTGTGATAGTGGATTATCACTCTAAGTGAGTATGTCCCAAATTTTTGAAAGAGCCTAACTGCAAAGTAGGTATTGGTACACTCCAAACACTTTTTCACACTGAAATCACAGGCAAGAAGGTGCAATTTAAATCACAATTGATGGAGGCTTTTCTATCTTCATCAGGAATCAAACATTGAACAGAAGCAATTTAAAGCCCCCCAGAGAATGGGATACTTGAGAGAGCAAACTGACACTTAAAGGAAACTATTTAATTAGCATCATCTTCCGGAAAGGATGTTCAATCTACAGAGAGACTGTAGTATTATCATAACATGCCTCATTCAACCACAGAAGTCGCACCATTTGTACTGTTAAGGCGGCATTACACTTTGAGTAAATTGTCTCCCACTGAGGTTTTGGAAAGGACAGATATGCATCTCAGATCTCGGGATGGTCAAGAAGTGAGTCAAAGAGTGAAAGAGGTTCAAACTAGGAGTAAGGTGTGATAAGATGACCAGGAGAAAGTAAGAGAGGTGGATTTTGAGGTGGGAGTTATGGTTAGAGTTAGACATCCAGCAGGCTAAAGGACGGGCTCTTCCATACTCTGTCCTAAATACCCCATTATTTAGGTTTCCAAATGTGCTGTCAGAGTAGATAAATGGTTGTTGATGGAGCAAGAGGCATGTAGTCAAAATATGTTCTGGTAAAAGTTGGAGTGTTGTAAAAGTTTTTTTTTTAAATGTGCAAATTTTGAATGATAATTCTTAGTATGAAATTGTAAATTTAAAGTGTTTAGGGTTGTAACCAATGAACTAATCATGTTGCACGTGAAACAACTTAAGAACAAAGTCTAGAAGTGTTAATAATAATGTAGTTTAGTTATACCACATTCTCTGTGAAGACACCATTTTAATAAGATGGATGTCGTACTGATTTTTTTCATTATCCTCCTGCTCACTCCTCCTCCCAATCAATGCCCCGCTGCAAGTCTTCTCTTCTCACAGTTTCCGCGAAACATCAAGCAATGTGACATAATAGAATGTATCTTTCATGAGTGTGCATTGTGAATGAAACACTTCACTGCAACTTCTGACTGCCGCCTTACTAGCAGATTAGTGTATTTTCTTTGTTAGAGAATGTTTCATAATGAGATCTGCACCTTCTGATTTCTGATGCTGTGAATCGAATGGAAGATTCTTGATTATTCTTAGAAGTAGCTTAGTGTTATAATTTTATTTGTGACGCTCTTGATTCAGGTTTGTCTAAAATGTGCTGTTGCTATGGTGAATCAGTCGTTTTTCTCTTCATTCATAAAATGTGGATAATAAAATCCCAATGGGACCCCTTCTCTTGATAGGTTATCACTCCAACTTTGGAGTTGATAACTTTTTAATGTTTTGTTACCGGACTATGGGTGCTAAACATTGATACGTTCCATACACAATTGGTATTTAGGAGGGACGCCTACAACATGCCCTTTTCACATAGTGATTTGAAAACAGGTATGTATCCCATTTTAGAAGTTGGTAAAGTTTACAAACTCCTGGAATTAGATTTGTGCATTTGAAATCACAGTAACAATATTTTGTATATCTGGTCAACAATGTTCCCCCCAACTTAGGAACTGTTGACAGCAGATGGATTCAGGTTCTTGGATACCCAGTAGATACCCAGTGACAAAGGCAGAGTGTTTGAGCATCCCTATCTGCCCACCATTGTTCTTCTGCTGAACTATTATCTGTTACAAGCAAGCATGTCCAGTAAGTAGACAAGCCAGGATGCCTGAAGCTCCAGCTAAAATGACATGAGCCTTGAGACTATTCATTCTATAGATTACATTCAGATGCTTTCATAATTTTTCAAAGCTCTCCAGAGTTAAGGTACCATGTCCAAATTAAGTGCTATCTCCCTGGCTCCCCCATAGAGAATTTTCAGAATTTAACATGGTGTTCTATGAAAAGGGTATTTACCAGCATGTAGGCTTCTAGCTCAGAAGGACAACATTGCTAATGGCGGTATTTTAGTGCCATTTCAGACAGGGTTGAAAACTATTATTACAGTGGACACCAGCACAGCGAGAGGTATTGGGTGCTGCCTGGGTCATCAGTTACTTCCGAACGTTTATCTGGGGGATTACTGTGCTGTTGAGGACAGACCATAAACTGTTATTCAAGGTCCTAGGGCAGGAGGTACAAATAATTGTTCTGGGAGGTTGGCAAGACTGGTGGTTAGATAGCAAGATTACGATTGTAGGTCTGAGCACATCCCAGGGTGAAAGAACTAGGTTGCAGATTGCGTATAAAGCTTGGAGGAGTGTGACTTGTATATGCAGTATGTGGTGGCAAATGTGAAGGATGCCATGGAAGGCTTGGAGAGCTGTCTGCCCAGGAACGATTGGATGATTGCTATGGAGAGGGATAACACCCTAAGGGTGGTGGAAGAGTTGGTTAAAGGTGAGGTAAGGAGAAAGAGTACTCTGCCAGACGCAGTTAAGCCTTTTTATAAAGTCTGTTCTAGGCGATAATCTTGTGATGAGAGGAGAGATGTTAGTACCACCCAGTCTGTTATATCCAAGTTGGTATATTTGGCACATGGTGGTCAAAAGAGTGTAAGAAAAGTTTTCGTGGCCGCTCATGGACAGTCAGATGAAGAGGTGGGTGGAAGAGTGTGAGGTGTGCAGGAATAATGAGAAGCGGCTAAGAGTGGGTTTAGGTGCCTTGGAAGAAGGACAGCAGGTGTCTGATGCAAGTGTGGTTTGGGAGAAAGTTTGCTTAGACTTGATTCTTCTTGTACAGGAGATGTTTGCGGCTGTCGTGGTGGATGCCAAATCCAAATGGGTTGATGTGGTCTTTATGAGGTGTGTCAGCACTAGGGGCCAGATGTAGGTAGGTTTAAAATTGCGACTTGCAATTTGCGAGTCCGTGCGACTCGCAAATTGCAAGTCGCAATTTGCTATGCAGAAAGGTGTCTCATACACCTTCTGCAACTCGCAATGGTGTCGCAAAGACCCACCTCATTAATATTAATGAGGTGGGTCGCAGTTTGCGACCCTATTGCGAGTTAGGCCACTCATGGGGATGGTGGCTTGCTGGAGACAGCAGACCACCATGTCCATGACTGCTTTTTAATAAAGCAGTTTTTTTTTCTCCATCTGCAGACCGTTTTCCTTAAAGGAAAACGAGCTGCACTTGAAAAAAAAAAAAAAACCTTTAGTTTCGGTTTTTTTCAGGGCAGGCAGTGGTCCATTGGACCATTGCCTGCTCTGAAAAAATATTTTTGTTTCCATTCACAAAGGGGAAGGGGTCCCATGGGGACCCCTTCCCGTTTGCAACTGGGTTACCATCCACTTCAAGTGGATGGTAATTGCGATTTCACTTGCGACCGCTTTCCCGGTCGCAAATGAAATTGCATAGCATTGCGAGTCGCAAATAGGAAGGGAACACCCCTTCCTATTTGCGAATCGGAAATGCATTTTGCGAGTTGAATCCGACTCGCAAAATGCATTTCTGCATAGCGGAGAGGCTTTTGCACCTCGCAAACGGCGTTTTTCGCCGTTTGCGAGGCGCAAACCCTTTCCTACATCTGGCCCTAGGTGTACCATAGCAGTCCTGTGGGAAGTCTTTAGGAGGGAAAGCATTCCTTTGGTGTTGGTGACAGACAATGGCACGCAACTCACCTAGGAAGAAATTGAGATGTTTTTTGGACAACATTGGGCTGAAGCATGTATGCGCATCTTATACAATCCTCAAGGTAATGGATAGGTGGAGACGATTAACTTGTTGGTGAAGAGCGCCATGGATTTGGCATGCAGTGCAGAGTTGTCCATTCAGGATGCCATTAAAGACATGTTGTGGGCTTATCACACTACTGTAAGTACCAGCACCCCATGTGAGATGAAGCCTGGTATGCAGCCTAGGAATAAATTACTGTCTTCATGGATGCAGGATTACAGTGAAAAATAAAAGGGATTGGGTTAAGGTCTGACCAGGTAGTGTTGGTAAGAGGCTGTCCACGTTTTGTGGATTCTATAAAGTGAAGGATGTTAGTTGTAACTGGCTCAAATTTCAGAATGGTCAAACCTGGAATCTGAGGAGGGTTGCTCTTTATAAAAGACATGGAGCGGCAGAGCTGAAGCCCAATAGTAGGGAGAGTTGTTCTGCTTGGCTGCTTATGAAAGATAGTGAGTTTCAAAACGAACAAGGGGATAGGAGTGTGGAAGTGCTTGAAAGTGGTGATCCAGACAGAAAGGGTTGTGCAGTCTAGGTGATCATCTGGATACTTGTTTTTAGTTTGTCTCCAATCATGGCTGTCTGTTCTGTTAGGTGGTTTTGGTATGTTTGTTTTCTTTCTGTTTTGCTTGTCTTGTCTGTGTGTTAGTTGTATTGGTGCACATTGTGGTTTTTTTGTTGGGAGGTGAGGGGGATGTGTTGTAATGAGCTCATTGTCTTTTGCCCAGTGATGTGCTGGGAAAACATCATTTGGGAATGCCTTTGTGACATCACTGTGCTCAATCTGTTTGAATACAGGACGTTGAGTTGCTGGCTGTGCCTGGTTGTCTTGTGGGGGTTTTGCTAATGAAATAAACTGATGCTGATCAAACCCTTGTGAAGGATCTTAAATTTTACTACAAAAAATGGCCTGCCTGGCCCAGGGAAGGTGTCATCAGGGTCTGTTGCCTCCGGGGACTAATGCATCCACTCCAGGAATCTGTTTGACCTGATGGTCACAGATTTGATTAATGGTGGGTCTGTGCAGCCTTTTATCTTCTGAAGTTGACATTGGGTAACAATAAACATCTTTTATTTCCACACCACGAGACCCAGAATTTAACATGTGCTTCTAAATACACATGGTATATTTAAGTGGCTGAGTTACAAACTCTTAGTCTATGTCCACTTACAAACAAGCAAGTCTGGACTGTCTTTTTTCGTGTTTTTTGCAGCCTCACAATTAAACACACAAAAGGTGCACAAAAGGTGATAGAAGGAATGCTTGCAATTAGTCTAACCACTGTCAATCACTGAGGGTAGTAATCCCAACCATTTTTCTTTTGCTCACCATGCCACCTAAGCTTGGACCCAGCCATATACAATTCAGTCTCTACCCTGCTCCAATCAGAACAGTCCAACTCAAACTGCCAGGCAAGGTCCTCTTTGAACCAGAATACAAACAAGCCAAGACCAGTTTTCCATGATTTGGGCCCTTCAGTCAAGTGCAGCTCGGCTCCAGTGACACACTGAGCATGGAGTCACATCTGGGCATGCCCTTGCCAACCAGGGCAATTCAGGGAGGACCTGGCCTGACAGTACAAGCTGGACTGTTACCATTCAAGCAGGGTCAAGACTGATTTGCAGAGTGCAACCCAAGGTGGCATGGTGTGCAAAATACCAATTGACTATGATGCATCCCTGATAAATACCAGTGGTTGAGATTAATTCAAGCATTCCATCCATCAATTTATGCTTTAGTGTGTCTCCTTAAGCGGGATGGGTATTCCCAGACATGGGTCATGTGCACACTGTATCACTGGAACTAAGCTATACCTGAATGATGAACCTTCACTCGGACGAAACTGGTCCTGGGTTGTTTGTGTTCCGATTCAGGGAGGACCTAGTCTGGCAATTTGGACTGGACTGTTCCCTTTGGAGCAGGGTCAAGACTGATTTGTGTATGGCTAGGCCCAAAGTGAGGTTCCATGGTGTGCAAATAACAATGGACTATGATGCAGCCAGAGTAATTACCGGTGGATGAGAGTAATTCAAGAATTGCATCAATCACTTTTTTGCAAACTTTAGTGTGGAGCGCTAAGTGGGAGCAGAAAGACCAGACATGGGTCTAATTCACACTGTGTCACTGGAACCAAGCTATACCTGGCTGATGCGCTCTTACTAAGGTGAAACCAGTTCTGGGTTGCTTGTGTTCCAGTTAAGGGAGGACCTCGGCCTGGACTGTTTTAATTTGAGCAGTGTCCAGACTGATTTGCCTATGGCTGGGTCCAAACTGAGGTGGCATGGTGTGCAAAGTAATGATGGACTGGGATGCAGACAGTTGCGGCTCCTCCGCTATGGCAGAGGAGCGTCACCCCTGCCAGGAGCAACCACTGCAAATCCTTTCACAAGGAAAGAATAATAAACTGTGTTTATTTTCCGTTCCTTGTGAAATGTGCGGGGCATTGGGGGTGACAAGCAGAGGGGAATGCACTGTGCACTCCCCCGAGAGAGCATGTGTGTTTAGCCATCCATCTCGGGCACGCCAAACACATATGCGCACAGGGCTCACTTCAGCACAGCAACACAGTTGCCGGACAGGAGAGAGCCAGCAAAGGCTCCCAGCCTGCCTGATAGCACCCTGGCTGGGTGCTCCCAGCCAATCGTAATGCTGCTCTGACCAGCGTCAGGATTGGCCGCAGAGCAGGCTGGAAGCCTGTGCATGCCTGGCCTTGAGATGATGCAGGATCGGCGGCGTGGAGGTAGGTTTTACATTTTTTTTTAGATGTTATTAATTCCCCGCCCTGCACACCCCGCCCCAGTAATCCCAGCAAGCCGCAGCTGGATGCAGCCCTGAGTAATTACCAGTAGTTGAGATTAATTCAAGTGTTATGTCCATGAATTTTTCTATACTTTAGTGCCTCCTAACACTAGGTTCGGTTAGGTTGTTCTACACGTGCAGTACTTCTGTATTTGTGGTCTGTATTACAAAGTATGCTTGTAGACAAAGCTGTTCTGACCAGGGTTGACCTGCACTCTGTTCTTTGCTGCTTGACTTATATTACTAGATGAACTGACCCCCACCAGTCCTCCTCCTTCCCCCAATTACTTTGGGATCAAGACCTGAGTGTTTTATTCAAAAGGCTACAAACAGTTAACACTTCAACCTGACTTTGTTTCACAGATTCTTCCATTTTGGTACTGCACAAGTGTGGCACCAGTAGGGTATCACTTTGGATCGTATCAACCATAGAAGGCTGTGGAGGGTTTTTCCTATGATAACTTACTGTTAAACCTGAAATTCTTGGCATGGTTTTTCCCCAGTGTTTTGCCTTCCAGCCTGCTGTTTTTCATTGACTTCTTTTTTTGCTGGCTTTAGGACTCTGCACACTTTACCACAGCTAACTAGTGCTAAAGTGCTTGTGCTCTCTTCTTTAAATATGTCAACATTGGCTTTCACCCAATTGCAATATTTAATTTACTTGTAAGTCTCTAGTAAAGTGGTACTACATGTACCCAGGGCTGTAAATTAAATGCTACCATTGGGCTAGCAGCACTCATTGTGCCACCCACATAAGCAGCCCTTAAACATGTGTCAGGCCTGTCATTGCAGCCTGTGTGTGCAGTTTTAACCTGCCAATTCGACCTGGCAAAGCAAACCTTTGATCAGGCCTAAGGATGCAGTGTTTTTAAAAAGTTGGACATGTACTTTTAACTCTTATATGTTCTGCCTGTGAAAAACTTTTAAATTAGGGTTAACTTATTACATTTAATAAGTGATAACTTTCATTTGGGAGCAGGTAGAAATGGTGAGTTTGTGTTTAAAGAATTGTAACTTAAAACTCTCTTTGATGGTAAAATTAGATTTTAAGTCACAATTATGAAAATGCCACTTTGAGCAAGTTGGCATTTTCTTGTCCCAACCGTTTGGTTCCTGAAACCTGTAACCTGGGTCACATGAGTAGGTATAGCTGGCAGTTGTTCTTTGTGTATTGCTCCTAGACAGTGAGACAAAGGAGCATAGGTGTTGGCAAGATAGGCAGTCTCTGACTTGAAGAGCTGGAGCATCTGTCATCTACCATGCTTACATCAACAAAGGTTTTGCACACTCACAAAGGGTTTGACACTAGACCTTTGGGACCTTAGACGAGCTGGGGCCAGGGCAGGGAGACAGGAAATTTCAAGCACCTCTGTGGATGGAAACCTCCAGAACATTTTCCTACTTCATAGAAGGCACCAGGTATAAACATTGGGCCCTCTGACCCAATGCTTTAGTACAACTCTGGACCTGTGGAAAACTCAAAAGGACTACATTGCTGTTCTGCAAGAAGGAATGCTACCCTGTTGCCCGGCTGCCATGCTTCCTGCTAGCCTGCTACTTGAGTGAAAGACTGGACTTGCATCTCAAACCCAGGACCACCAGAGTGAACCCATGGCCTAAATTGACTGACCTCCTGTTGAGAGTTTCATGGACAGAACAGGCTCCAACAACCTTGAACTTAGCACCTGGACTCTGTCAGCTGTGAATCCTGCCCCCCTCCCCCAAGTGGTGCCATACCAATCCTTCCTGGACTCTTGGAAGTGGGCCTGAAAATGCTCTGCCAGCCTATATGGAGCCCCAGCAGGACTGAAGCAGTGCAACACATCTCATTGAAAGGCTGCAAATTGGAACTAGTGTGCGATGCATACCCATTGCAGCCCACAGCCCCTCAGACCCACTGCTGCATGATGCCTCTTCATGCAAGACATTGCATCACCCACGCAAGACCCGGAACCGCTGCTGTGTGTTGCATTACCATGCATGGCCCATATCGCCACCACAGCTCCCTTGGAACCACGGCTGTGTGATGCATTTCCATGCAAGACCTTTGTATTGCCTCTGCTGCGTGGCACATCCTTGACACGGGACTTTGCATCGATCCGAAACCAGGAATTAAGGTACTTTTGTTCAGCAAGCTGAACTTGGTACCTGTAGCCGACCCATGCTCCATTGCGATCGGGCGGCACTTGTGACTTTGTCCCAGTCGCGTGCGATCAGATAACCACAGCTGGTGCTTTGTGGTTTTAGTTAATCTTTAGAACTACATATCTCTGGCTGTCCTAATCGAATTTTTTAAATTTTGATCTCAAATAATGTATGCAATTGTAATCTATTTTTCTAATTTGGTGTGGGATTTTTCTTGGGTTGTATTATCACTTTATTACTGTTTGAAGTGCTGCATAACCACTTTCCACAATGCCTTTAAGCCTGAATGCTTTGTGCCAAACTACCAGAGGGTTAAGCACAGATGAATTTGAGGTTTGATTTTGTTTCACCCTGACAGAGATTGTGGTTGCTGCTTCAGTAGCATTTCACCCCCATCTACCAGTAACCCAATTCCCAACAGTTACCAACATACAACTTGCCATATGTGTTCGCTCCTTTGTTTTGGAAGATTAATCGCCTGACAGTGTTAATTAGGTTCTCTATTTGCCACTTCTGCCTGTTCTCTTTGGACTGAGTGTTTTTCTGTGTATCCTTATTCTTCCTGTGGAAATGAATGTTTAGCAGGCAATATAGCAAGCATTCTATACCCCCTCTCCTTCCTATAGGCTCCGGAAGAGTTGGTGAATGAATTTCCAAGCACTGTTTTTGCTATTGTGGCCGAACATGTTGATGTCAGTAGGTAGACACTTGCTCAGGAAAGATTAAGTGAAAGTTCTATTGAAGGGTCTTTGCAGTCAGTCTAACTCTTTGGGTAGGTAGTATGGGTGAGGTGGAGAAACTTGCAGTTCTATTCTGGGTCCCTTCTTTGGAGGTTAATCGTATTGTCTTGTGTATTTAGTTTGTATAGCTTTGGATGTTTGGGCGTGCTTTTGCATTTGATGCATGCGGTTTTTGGTTAGTACAATGAAGAGTGACATGCCGTTTTTGTATACCTACGTGAAGTGAAAATTGGAAGATGAGAAATGTGATGAAAATCACGTCTTGGATTAATTTCCTATATCCTTCATTACTTCGATATTCTTTTCCTTATCCGAGTCATTATTAACCATCATTCAACCTGCGGTGTGGTCTTGATCCTACTTGAGTTTCAGTAGTCACACTCATTAGTGTATGTGTGTTTGACGCTCTTTATTCCAACTTCTAGGGAAAGGGAGAAGGTCTATGGAAGAAAATCTCTTTTTTTTTTTGGTTCTTTGACAGCGAGGTGGCTTTGATTCAAGCAGACATAATGTATTAAATAAGGCATGGGACGATGTAGGCAGAATAGGAGTAAGCAATCCGTTTACAACATTTCTCAAACAAAGTAGCATAGGTGTATCATGGATAACTAAGGTCTTATTGAGAGTTGGAGGGACATGATATTCCATCAAAATGTGGCGGGGATCCTGTCTGCTATATTACAAGTATTATAGGTGTGCACCCTGGTTATCAACCCCAGAAAACAATTGGAAAGAATATCGAAGACAAAATATAAAAAAATATTCCAAAAGGTGAGTAAGTCTAGATTTTCTCTACCTAACACCACACAACCTACACGTTATATATATCTTCAAGCTATGTAGATGTGGAGTTATAAATAGTAAGTCACTTTGGTAGAAGCACTTACATTTCGATATTTTGACTTTCAATGATCTATCCTCGATATTCTTCTATTTCGATATTTTGTGATATCGATATTCGGTAGTACAATCGTGCAATGGGCTTAAATGCACTTCTAATATGAGGGACGGGACAACTGCCACGTATGTGATGGGGCATATCGACCACCAAATACTAAATATTAGCCTAAAATATTAGATAACTGTTTTGCAGACTTGATGTTACTGATAAGCACACTGTTAAATAATTGCTATGTACATTTTAAAGATAATACTGTTATGGAAGAGCCAAGTAAGCTCTGATTTTTATGAGCTATTGAAGTTCCTTAAATGCTAGAAGACAATGCAACATCAGCATTTCATTGGCTTTTTTTCTTGAGATAACTGTTTCCATGCAGTAGCTTGAAAGCCATCTTGAGGCAGAAGTTTATTCGCAGGAGCTGTTCTATTTTTAAGGCTTCATTTCAAGGAAGTCAGATCGCCTTTGGCATTTAGAAGTAATACAATGTGTGCTTGTCTGGAATGTTACAAGATAGCTTTTTAAAATTCTATGCAGTATTTGCATCTTCTGAAAGTTTATATCAGGATCTCTGGCTTTTCTATTTAGGAAGGAAGCAGAGCCAGTATATTGCAATCTTTATAGCTAGGGACTGCACGGAGACGTCCTTGGTGTTACACACTATTGCTATCCTGCTATGTTTGCAAGAACATATAACGACGCTCCTTCTTTTTAAAATACGAGTTTAGTGATATGGTATGGTAGGTGAGTGTGAGACGAAGTATGTTCTTCTGAAGTCGCAAGTTTTGTACTAAGATGACCCGTGTATTATTGCGGGTGAAATGGGGGCTGGGGTAACCCTGCCATCTGTGGCCTACGGGAGGCCTTGGGTAGGATACTGTAGCAGTCGGTGAGAGCAGGTGGAGGAGTTGGGTTAATTTAGAGTTGTGGGGTATTCTGAAGCCTAGACTTGTAATAAAAAAAGGAAGTGTTTATTGATTTACTAAGTCACAGCTGGTTCTTCAGTGCTGGAGATAGCCTTTCACTGAAACAGTAAAGAGAGACCTTGTCTTGTGCATTTCCCGGAGTGCTCTACTGCTGAGGTAAAATATAAGTATAAAACACTGTGGAGCATATTTTTGATGCTCCTAGTGCCACCTTGCCCCACATTTGTGTAAATTTTTTTTTAACCTAAATGTGGTGTTAAGGTTGCATTTCCCACACGTCATATTTAGAAAGTGGAGCAATGCAAGCATTGCTCCACTTTGTAAACCATTGTGCCACATTATATCTGCACCAGCCATAATTTATGCAAGGTGGGTGTTCCCAAGTAGGGAGACCCAGAAAAATGGGCCATTGAAATTTAATAGATTTCACTGCACCATTTTTAGCATCATTATTAACACCTTCCTAAGGCAGCCGTTAATATGGCGCTCCCATTGAAAACAATGGGCCTCCCTGTGCTTTGCTGCTAATCCAGCAAAGCGGCACATTAGCACCACAAATCATGGCGCTAATTTGGACACGACCTCCGTGGTGCGTCATATTGTTAATACACCGGACACAGGGTGTTGTTAGGGAGATGCAATGGGCCGCTAAAAAAGTGTCCCATCATGAATGATGCACCACTTTTCCATAAATATGCCCATTTATACATCCAGTAAATACAAATGTAGCAGTGGCACACTTGAAATATATCACAATGAATGAGGCACAGTCAAAATACACCATCATGGTTATAGAATGGATCAGACTACATGTGCCAAAATGTCTGTGGCACACTCTGTATACTGTGAGGATGCACACTCCATTTTCATCACTTTAGCTGTGATGTACTCCTGATATACCACTACTGTTCTAGCATCTTCTAAATAAATCAGTTAGGTCTTGGATTTGAGTTACAAGTAGATTGTAATGATATATATCACAAGCATTAAAATCTGATGCCTACTCTTCAGGATTTACCAGGTATGATAAATTATGCTAGTTAAAAGTCTTCCTTAAAATGTGGAGCATAACATGGAGATTTTGGTGTTTTCTTGACAAAAGTCCATATTCTCACACATTTAATGGGTATTTCGCCCATTAAGTTCTGGCAGGTTAGACCTGTCAAAATGTATACAGCTGTAGGAGGTGATGACGTTATTGCACACTAGGTATGGCAAACTTAGTTCATACCACTTGCAAATTTGATGCATGTGCAAAGAGTTGGTCATAAACAAGGAGATAGTGGTGTTATCCTCTTCAGGGGTGGTTACTTTAAATTGTAGATAAATCACAGTGCTTGGGGTGTACTGTATACTGTTAGAGCTGTTGTAAACGTTATACCACCATGGTTTGCACAGTCCCAAAAATGTACTGCTTATATAAGTGCCGTTAGATTTGCATGTGCTCATAACATATGTCACATAACCTCATCTGTAAGTATGGTAGAAAACAAAGAAAGAACCTTTCAGTTATGGCATGTATGGGACAGCAATAGGCTTGTTCTGATACTGTCCTGGTTAAAACAGAAAGTCATGGGTGGAATCCTTGAATTAATCTCAACCATTGGTAGTTACTCAGGTTGCATCCCAGCCCATCGTTTTCTTGCTGACTATACAACCACTGACATGAACGATGTGTTAAAAGTAAATGGAGGTGCAAGAGAGAGAAGGAAGAAAAAAGTGAGAAAATGAAGGGACCTCTAATGATATTTTGCTTATTTACATTTATAGCTAATGTTTCCTTAGAACTGTCACAAAGAAACAACAGGGAGTTTTAGGGAGGAGACGCTGAGAGGAGGCCCAAAAGGCTTGAGCGTGAAACTAGAGATGATGTCAAAGGTAACTAGGAAAAAAGGAATCTAAAGTGTGAGAAATTGGGTTGTTGTTTGGGGGCGGTGAAACATCCATAATCCTTGTCAGGGTGAACCACTAAAAATCACTGTACTTAATCCTCTGGTATCTTGGCACAAAAACAGTCTCAAAATTTAGAGGCAACAATGTGTAAAGTATTTATGCAGCACACAAACAATAATAAAGTGAAAACAGAACACAAGAAAAATCCAGCACCAATTTAGAAAAATAGGATAAATTTAATATGACAAAAATTCCAATTCGAAGAACAGGAAATAGGCATAAATAGGTAGGTAAAAATAGTGCTTAAAACCACAACGCACCAACTGTGGGTATCTGTGAGTCTCTGGTCACACCGGACAAAGTCACAAACTCAGTGACGATACTTGAGGGACTCCACAGCTGACTTCTGTTGGTTTGGATGTGAAGGGTGGTAGCATCTCTGTGTTCTTCCGGTGAGGAAGGAGTAAATCCATTGCAAGGCTTTTCCACAGATTCCAGCGTTGTGGATTCTGGTGCATAGGGTGCTGTGTGACACCGTGGCGAAGGCTGCTGAGAGGTTGAGGAGTATGAGTGCTACGGTGTGGCTGCGGTCGAGGAATGTGCGGATGTCATCGGTGGCTGCAGGAAGAGCTCTTTGTGCTGTGGTTGCTGTGGACGCTAGACTGAGAGATATCCAGAGAGTTGTTGTCCTCGAGGAATTGTTGCAGCTGTGAGTTTATGGCTTTTTCCAGGACTTTGGCCGGGTAGGGTAGCAGCGAGATGGGCCAGAAACTCTTGAACTCTGATGGGTAGGCTGTGGGTTTCTTCAGGGCGGACTTCAGCATGTTTCCAGTCTTCGGGGAAGGTGGCTGTTTTGATAGAGCAGTTCAGCGTCTTGCGGAGCTTGGGGGTGATGGATGCACTGTCTTTGTTGTAGATGTGGTGAGGACAGGGGTCTGTGGGAGCTCTGAAGTGAATGCTGTTCATGATGATTTCAGTCTCTGTGGTGAGAGTGTGTGAGAGGAGGCCTCTATTTGCATGGTTAGTCCCCACTTTTTGCCTGATGTTTATTTTTCTAGAAGTTGGTAGTGCCCAAGGCCCCTGCTAAACAGGTTACCTGGGCCAGAGCTCTTTCCCTAAATATGTTGTGATGCTTTGCACAATTGGATACACTCTTTATTATCCCCATAAGTCCCTAGTAAATGGGTATCCAGGTACCCAGGGTAAGAGATAGTCAGAGTAGACCCCTGAGGGCCGCAGCACTGATTGTGCCACCCCCACCCCCAGGGGTCCTGCACCCAGATGCATCCAGCACTGGCATTACAGTGTAGTGATGCAAACCTAAAAAGACGAATTCGACATGGCACACCCTCTGTGTGCCCTGTCCACCCTACACTGCATATATTATAGGGAAGCCACCCTTCTGGCAGGCATTCCAGCCCTAAGGCAGGGTGCACCATCTTATGTGTGAGGGCATAGCTGCAGGAGCAACATGCCCCCACTGTATCCTTGGCAAACCAAAGACATAGTGAGTAAACAGAGGCAGCCATTTTAAATACACATACTGGACACTGGTCAAACATGAGTTTTCCAGCTACATGATGGCTACTCTGCATACTGGGTTGTTTGGTATCAAACAACTCAGAATAATAAATCCAAACTGGTACCAGTATTGGATTTATCCCTAAATGTGCCCAGGGGTCACCTTAGAGGTGCCCCCTGCAAAAGCTAACCCTAACTGGCATGGTTGCTGACTGGTTCCATCCAGCCTGCCACTCAACGACGGCCAATCTACAAACCTGGGGAAGAGCCATTGCTCTCTAGTTTGTAAGACAATGCCCTTCCTGGGTGGAGGAGCTAACACCCCCTCCCTCAGGAATGTGTAACACCCTGACAATGAGCTTCAAAGGGCTACAGCCCCTGAAACTTGAGCCCCCAGGCCTGCTGCTAGCAGCAGAGGGCTTCCCCCTTTGGAAATCCCCACTTTGGGTGGGAGCAAAGGTCGGGAAACCAGACAAAGTGTAGGAGGAGTGGCCTCACTGAGCATGCACAACCCCTAAGGGCTTGCATGCGAAGTGGACCCTCTATCTCATTTTTAAAGAGAGGAAAATAGCCAATCAGGTTTAGGGAAATGACCCTTCCCACAGGAAGTGGTCACTGTAGTGGGTGTAGCCACCCTAGGATAAGTGCCCCATTGGACACTACCAGGTTCCCCCTAAAATACCCACTAAATTCAGTATTTAATGGGGTCCCCAGACCAAGAATTTAGAATGAACAGGAAGAAAGAAGACCAAAGAACCCGCTAGGGGGAGAACCGAGGACCTGCTGCACCAGAAGAGGCTCCGAGACCCCTGCTTGCTGCACCAGAGTCCCAACAATCGCCACTGCAGAGGAGCTGACCGCTGAACTGTCCTAAAAACCCCCAGAGGACATCCAGGCTTTGAAAATAGTCTAAGTCTCCCTCCTGGGTGGAGGCACCACTCAAGAAAATCAAGAAACCTGCAAAGGACCAACAAACCATTGAGGGTCATTACTCTGAATCATCAATATCTCAGCGACCGGAAGTCACAGCTAACTTTGACGACACACCAACAACCGCCCAGATGTGACCCGCATCTGTGCCAAGTTCAGTGGCACTGCACCCTCTAGTGGCTGAGATACAGCAATACCCTGGGTACTGGTCAGCTGACATCGGACCAGCAGAAAACCAGCTCCCCCAGAGCTGAAAAAGGATCAGGAGGAAACCCCAGTCGAGGGACTTCAGGAACATTCTGGACCTCTCACCAGAGTGCCCCTATTGTCCTGTCAGCCGCCCTCAAAGAGACTCACCTCCAGCTCCAGTGGACTCTGTTGCGCACAGCATCCAAGACCTCCATAACGCCCTGCACCTGGCCGCCCTGGGCCTTGCATTGCGGGATCTGCTGTGTGCCCCAGGTCCCCAACCCCTTGCAACCTCAACAGCTCAAGAGGACCCCAAGGCACCATCTTTAAATGTGTAAACCAGCTCCTATTCCAAGTGGCCCCTCATGGTGGCCCTGTGCCAAGAACCTCTCCAACGCTGCTCCCGACTGAACCGGGAGCCACCTGAGACTCTCCAGCTGGCATAGTGTGCACACAGACCACTCCGGCCACCCTTCAAGAGAAGAGACTGGTAACTCAAATGTGTGATTTTTGATGCATTTTTAAAGGTGACTGTGCATTGATTCCAATGGTGCGTAGTTACGCACCGAAAGACTAACTTTGCTAAAACTTCAAAAAGTCATAACTTGAAAAGTATTCAAGGTATTTTAAAGATCTTGCTCTTAAAATTAGTATAAAAGAAGGAAGTATTTTTATAAATTCTGGTCTCGAGTTATTCATTGAGTGTGTGTGGTGCATGATTGGATTTGTGAGTACAGCAAATACTTAGCACATCTTCTGGATTAGCCTAACTGCTTGACCAGTTACCTTAAAAATTGGAGCATTTAACCCTGGAAACCAACGTGCGGTTGCCAGAACCCTCTGCATAGTGTGCTTGGTTTTGTACACTACACAGACGGCTAGCCTCCAACAGAGTCGACCAGCTGTGTACAGTTTGAGTGTGTTTTGGTGGACTGGGTCAGTCGTAGGTTCTGATGCTGGGCAGGTTCTGCGGGAGAAAGCTGTCATGGACGTCCTTGATCTTGAGGTGGAAGAAAGTGGCCAATTTATCGCAGAGGTCTTGCAACGGGGGGATGTTGGTGGCTATGGAGGGTCCTCTGGTGTTGTGCGGGGAGGTGTTGATGTGTTCACGTAGTGCAGCTTTTTTTGCGTTCTTGATGCATTAGTGATGGGTTGGCGGTGGTGGCTCTGGTTTTGCTGTTTCTCCATTTCTTCTCTAGGTGCCTGCAGGGGGGTTTCTGGCTTTTTGACCGAAGTTGATCAGAGGGGGGCTGAGGAGTTGGCGCATTTGGTCATCCAGGAGTTGAGATTGTGAGTTGCTTGTCGGTGATTTCATTCCATTTCCTTTCGGGGGGCCCTGGGGACACAGAGGCGGCTGTTGGGTGCGGTGATGGTGAAGTGTAGGCAGTGATGGTTGGTCCAGTCCAGGGGTGAAGATATTCTTGATGGTAATCCGGTTGGTTGAGGTGAAGATGGAGTCTAGTGTGTGTCCTGTGGCTTGCATGGATGCAGTGATCAGTTGTTTGAGGTAGAGGGTAGTGAGATTGTGGAGGAGGAAAGTGGTGTTTCGGTCATTGCAGTCCTTGAGGTAGAAATTAAGTCGCCCAGGAGGAGGTAGTCGGTGGACGCCAGGGTGTGGCGATGTCTACAATGGCGTTGATGAAGGATGTGTGGGGGCCGGGTAGTCTATAGACCAGAATGCCGCAGAGGGAGCATTTGTGAGTGGTGTGGATCAGGAAGTGTAGGTGTTCCATTGTGGTGCAGTGCTCTTCCATGTTGACCATGATGCAGAGTGAGGACTTGTGTACGATGGCCAGTCCTCCGCCTGGACGGGAGGGACGGTCCTTCCTTAGGACGTTAAAGCCGTCCGGGATTGCGATGGTGATTTCTGGTCCGGAGGTAAGGTTGGTCCACGTCTTGGTTAGGAATGCGATGTCTGGGTGGGCGGAGTCGATCAGGTACCAAAGTTCAGTGGTGTGTTTATGGCGGGAGCATATATTCAGAAGGAGGCAGTTGATGAGGTTGTGGCAGGTGGTGTTGTCTTCAGGTTTGTGGTGCTCCGGTTGTTTATTGTGGCTGAAACTGAGGTTTCAGATCCAGCAGGAAAAAGGTCAGTGGGTGACCTTAGGAAATGCTGTGCAGCAGCGCTGAGACATCCGGTGTTAAGGCGGTGGGGAGTCTTGGTGTCGGAATGGAGGGTGGCTAGGGAATGGCTTATCGGAGATTCAGGGTTTCTGGTGCCAGGCGTGGTCCAGGCGCAGACAGGAGCAGATGGGCTTGCGGTGCACCAGCGGTGCGGCCACAATACAGCCACCATTAAGGAGGGGAGGGAGGCCTGGGGACTGGTCAGTTGGGAGGCGGGAGGGCGGGAAAAGCGCTTCGCAGATGGGAGTGAGGTGGAGTCACAGTGGCAGCAGCGGCACAAGAGGGAGAGGGAAACAGAAGATTCAGAAAAATAAGAGAATAACAGAAAAAAGAAAAACAAAGTAAAAACAGAGGTAGAAGGCAGAAGTATAAAAACAGGAGTAAGGAGGGGCAGAGAGAAACAGAAGATACTTACTTGTAGATGGCCGCTAGGCCACCAGGGATGAGGTGCAGTCAGGAGCTTGCGGGTGGAGGAGCGCCTCAAACTGAAAGTCAGACAGACTCTCCATTTGTTACCAAGGCAGAGGCAGCAGCAGTAGCAAAAGAAGGCGCTGGGGAGGGCAACAGATGCTGACCAAGAGGTCAGTGATGTTGCCCTCCCACAGTGCTATGGCCACCATTAAGAAGGGAAGGAGGGGTCCGGTCATCTGGGAGACAGGAGGGCAGGAAAAGCACTTTGCAGGGGAGATGGGGGTGGGGTCACAGGGGCAGCAGCGGTGCGGGAGTGAGATGGGAACAGAAGAGACAGAAAGAGAGGGAGAGGGGAACAGAAGAGACCGAAAAATAAGAAAAGAGACAGAATAAAGAAAAAAGAAAAAAAGAAAAATGAAGTAAAACAGAGGTAAAAGGCAGAAGTATGCAGAGAGAGACAGAAGATACTTACTTGTAGATTGCCAAATCGGCCACCAGGGATGAGGTGCAGGCAGGAGCCTGTGGGTGGAGGCGTGTCTCAAACTGAGACAGGCAGGCTCTCAAGTCATTCCCAAGGAAGAGGCAGCAGCAGCAGGAGGAGCTGGATAGGGCAACAGATTCTGATCGGGGGTCAGTGGAGTCTGTGGATTCACTTGGCCACTGTAGTGTCAGAAAAGTTGGTCAAAAATGAGTTGAGATGTTCTGCAGTGTTGGTGGGATCCTTTACAACTGGGTGAGTTTGAGTGTGTTCAGATCTTCCAGGAGGTTGTTGATGTTTGGGTCAGTGAGGTCACCAAGGAGGATGGCGGAGCTGGAGTCGAGCATCACAATGGAGATGAGGTCTGTGATGGTCATTCCGAAGATGGATCTAAGAAACTGGTTTTAATTTGGTGCCTATTTTCTGCTCTTTAACCCCTTCGCTGCCAGGCCTTTTCCCCCTCAGATGCCAAGCCTTTTTTTGGCTGTTTGGGGCAGTTCTTGCATAGGCCCTCATAACCTTTTGTCCACATAAGCTACCCATGCCAAATTTGCGTCCCTTTTTTCCAACATCCTAGGGATTCTAGAGGAACCCATACTTTGTGAGTTCCCCTGAAGGAGACCAAGAAATTAGCCAAAATACAGCAAAAATGTATTTTTATTTTTTTTAAATGGGAAAAAGGGCTGCAGAAGAAGGCTTGTGTTTTTGCCCCTGAAGATGGCATCAACAAAGGGTTTGTGGTGCTACAATCACCATCTTCCCAGCTTTCAGGAACAGGCAGACTTGAATCAGAAAACCACATTTTCAACACAATTGTGGCATTTTACTGGGACATAACCCATTTTTACTATTTTTCTGTGCTTTCAGCCGCCTTCCAGTTAGTGACAGAAATGGGTGTGAAACCAATGCTGGATCCCAGAAAGCTCAACATTTCTGACAAAGTAGACAAAATTCTGAATTCAGCAAGGGGTAATTTGTGTAGATCCTACATGGTATTCCTACAGAAAACAACAGCTGAAATGAAAGAATATTGAAATTGAGGTGAAAAAATTGCAATTTTTCTCCACATTTTACTCTGTAACTTTTTCCTTTGATGTCAGATTTTTTTAAGCAATATACCGTTAAGTCTGCTGGACTCTTCTAGTTGCAGCGATATATTGGGCTTGTAGGCTCATCAAGAACCCTAGGTATCCAGAGCTAATAAATGAGGTGCACCTTGCAATGGGTTTTCATTCTATCCCGGGTATACAGCAATTCATTTGCTGAAATATAAAGAGTGAAAAATAGGTATCAAGAAAACCTTTGTATTTCCAAAATGGGCACAAAATAAAGTGTTGAGAAGCAGTGGTTATTTGCACATCTCTGAATTCCAGGGTACACACACTAGCATGTGAAATGCCGGGCATTTCTCAAATAGATGTCTTTTTTACACACTGTCTTACATTTGGAAGGAAAAAATGAAGAGAAAGACAAGGGGCAATAACACTTGTTTTGCTATTCTGTGTTCCCTTAAGTGTCACGATAAAAATGGTACCTCACTTGCATTGGTAGGCCTAATGCTCGCCACAGGAAACGCAACATGGGCACATCACATTTTTACATTGAAATCTGAAGTGTTTATTGCAAAGTGCCTAGCTGTAGGTTTTGTCCTCTAGCTCAGCCGACACCTAGGGTAACCTACCAAACCTCCACATTTTTGAAAACTAGACACCTAAGGGAATCCAAGATGGGGTGACTTGTGGGGTTCTCACCAGGTTCTGTTACCCAGAATCCTTTGCAAAAATCAGAATTTGGCCCAAAAACACTTTTTCCTCACATTTCGGTGACAGAAAGTTCTGGAATCTGAGAGGAGCCACAAATTTCCTTCCACCCAGCGATAAAAATGGTACCTCACTTGTGTGGGTAGGCCTAGTGCCCGTGATAGGAAATGCCTCAAAACACCATGTGGACACATCACATTTTCCCAAAGAAAACAGCTGTTTTTGGAAGTGCCTAGCTGTGGATTTTGGCCTCTAGCTCAGCCGGCACCTAGGGAAACCTACCATACCAGTGCATTTTTTAAAACTAGACACCTAGGGGAATCAAAGATGGGGTGACGTATGGGGCTCTCACCAGGTTCTGTTGCCCAAAATCCTTGCAAACCTCAAATCTTGGCTAAAAAACACTTTTTCCTCACATGTTGGTGACAGAAAGTTCTGGAATCTGAGAGGAGCCACAAATTTCCACCCAGCATTCCCCCCAGTCTCCCGATAAAAATGGTACCTCACTTGTGTACGTAGGCCTAGTGCCTGCGACAGGAAGTGACTCAAAACACTATCTGGACACATCAAAATGATCAAATACAAAACTAACTGTTTTTGCGGGGGGACCTGCATTTCTTTTTGGTCCTGGGCTCAGCAGCCATATAGGGAAACATACCAAACCCAAACCTTTCAGAAAACTAGACACCCAAGGGAATCCAGGGAGGTGTGACTTGTGTGAATCCCCCAGTGTTTTCTTACCCAGAATCCTTTGCAAACCTCAAAATTTGGCTACAAAAACACTTTTCCCTCACATTTTGGTGACAGACAATTCTGGAATCTGAGAGGAGTCACAAATGTCCTTCTACCCAGCGTTCCCCCAAGTCTCCCGATAAAAATGATACCTCACTTGTGTGGGTGGCCCAGGTGCCTGCAACAGAACAATGCCAATAACCTGTAGAGATTGAGGGGTTAGCACAGTGAGTTGATAAGCACATATTTTTCTTTTATACATCTTTTAGGCTGATTCTGCTTTGGGGATGTGAGAAAGTAGCCTCTTTCTAGCATGGTTACCCCCACTTTTGGCCTGTTTGTGAGCGTGTGTCAGTGTGTTTTTACTGTGTCACTGGAATCCTGCTAGCCAGGACCCCGGTGCTCATAGATAAAAACCTATGTGTCAGTGTGTTTTGCCTGTCTCACCGGGATCCTGCTAGCCAGGACCCCAGTGCTCATAGCTTGTGGCCTAATGTATGTGTTGTCAGTAGTGCTTGACTGTGTCACTGAGGTTTTGCTAACCAAAACCTCAGTGCTTATGCTCTCTCTGCTTTTAAATTTGTCACTGTAGGCTAGTGACTTAATTTACCAATTTCAATTGGCACACTGGACCCCCCTTATAAGTCCCTAGTATATGGTACCTAGGTACCAGGGCATTGGGGTTCCAGGAGATCCTTATGGACTGCAGCATTTCTTTTGCCACCCACAAGGAGCTCAGACAAACCATTCCACAGGCCTGCCATTGCAGCCTGCGTGAAATAGTGCACACACTATTTCACAGCCATTTTCACTGCACTTAAGTAACTTATAAGTCACCTATATGTCTAACCTTCACTTGCTGAAGGATGGGTGCAATGTTACTAAGGGTGAGGGCACCCCTTGCACTAGCAAAGGTGCCCCCATATAGTTCAGGGCCATTTCCTGGGACTTTGTGAGTGCAGGGACGCCATTACACACGTGCATTACATATAGGTCAATACCTATATGTAGCTTCAGAATGGTAACTCCGAATATGGCCATGTAACATGTCTAAGATCATGGAATTGTCCACCCATTCCAAATCTGGTATTGGGGAGCCGATTCCATGCATCCTGGGGGCTCCACCATGGACACCCAGTACTGCCAAACCAGCTCTATGAGGCTTGCACTACAGGTGCAGCTGCTGCCACCTAACAGACAGGGTCCTGCCCTCATGGGGTCTGAGCAGCTCAGTCTCAGGAAGGCAGAACAAAGCATTTCCTCTGAGAGCAGGGTGTTACACCCTCTCCCTTTGGAAATAGGTGTTAGAGGCTGGGGAGGGGTAGCCTCCCCCAGCCTCTGGAAAGGCTTTGAAGGGCACAGATGGTGCCCTCCTTGCATAAGCCAGTCTACACAGGTTCAGGGACCCCTTGTCCCCTGCTCTGACACGAAACTGGACAAAGGAAAGGGGAGTGACCACACCCCTGTCCATCACCACCCTAGGGGTGGTGCCCAAAGCTCCTCCATTGTGTCCCATACTTCTGCTTTGCAAGGTGTGGGGGCACCCTGGAGCGCTCTGAGTGGCCAGTGCCAGCAGGTGACATCAGAGACCCCCCCTGATAGGTTCATAACTGATAAGGTCGCCAATCCCCCTCTCAGGGCTATTTAGGGTCTCTCCTGTGGGTTCTCTTTAGACGCTGTTTGCAATTTTCCTTCAGGAATCCTCTGCAAATACTACTTCATCCCCTGACCTTGGATCAACCGCAGCCTGCTCCAGGAACCACTGTAACAGCAAGAAAGTATCCACAAGGGATACTTTTCCTCTGCAACTTCAGCTCCAACCAGCAACTGCAACAGTTTCTATGGTGTGTACACTCTGGGGACTCCCTGTCTTCAGCCTGCACCAGAAGGACTGAAGAAATTTCCTGTGGGGTGACGGAGTCACTCCCCTGCTCACGCAGGCACCTTCCAAGTCGATGACTGGTACTCCTGGACTCCTCTCACAGGGACAAGTGTGCTCCTGGACACACAGAGGGTGGACCCCATCGACATAGACTGTCCTGAGGTCCTGCTGACGCAATTAGGAGGAGGTAAGACCTTGCCTTCCCTGAGAGCGACGGTACCCCTGCGTACTGCGTCTTCTTCACCTCCTGAGGCCCCTGAGCACTATTTGCATAATTCCTTTGTGCACAGCCTGTCCCAGGTCCCCATCACTCCACCCTCCGATGCTCAACTCGCTGAGTTGTTCTCCGGCGGCGTGGGACCTTCCAGTGTTGTGCTGCACCAACTGCATTTTCCACCTCCTTTGTCCCCGTGTCCTGGGACTCCCATGGGTGCTGCCTGGCATGCTGAGGGCTCTTTAAAGTGCTGAGAGTCCCCTCTTCCTCTTCACACAGAGTTGAAGCCCCCAGGTCCCTCCTGGGTCCAGCCAGCGCCATTTTGATGCAAAACGCATATTTCTTGTAACCAAGGCTTGTTGGCGATTTCCAACATGAAATCATGTCTGCATCCATCATCACGTCGTGGGACATCTTCTGCATCATGCAGGAACCTGCTGGTATCTTCCTACGGTGCATTCCTGCAGTCTTCACCCAACCAGAGACTCTTATTCTGCACCCTCTTCTGGGTTGGCAGGGGCTCCTGCCCTTCCTGGAACTTCTTTCGACTTCTGGACTTGGTCCCCTTCTTTTGTAGGTCTTGAGGTCCAGGAATCCAGCAGTTGTTGTTTGCAGACTTGGTTTGTTACTGCAAAATCCCAATCACGAGGTGTAGTATGTCATAAGGAAACTTGCAGTACTTTACTCCTGCTTTTCTGGGCTCTGGGGGGGGGGTAATTTACTTACCTTTACTGTATTCTTGCTCTCCCAGCGATTCTGCACACGCTATACTTGTCTAACGGGGCATTCATGATTTGCATTCCACTTTCTTAGTATATGGTTTTTGTTGCCCGTTGACCTATTTTCTCCCATTGCATTCTATAGGATTTCCTATTGTTTGCACTATCCTGTGTCTAATTACTTACCTTATTTTGGTGTCTAGTGTATATATGGTGCATAATACTTACCTCCAGAAGGAGTATTGCTTCTGAGATATTTTTGTTACTGTGTCACCCAAGTAAACTACCTTTATTTTTGGTAACACTGAGTATTGTCTTTACTTGTGTATAAGTACTGTGTAACTATAAGTGGTATTGCATGAGCTTTGCATGTCTCCTAGTTCAGCGTAAGCTGCTCTTCTATAGCTACCTTTATCAGCCTAAGCTTCTAGAACACTACTACTTCACTAATAAGGGATAACTGGGCCTGGTATAAGGTGTAAGTACCCAAGGTACCTGCTACAAACCAGGCCAGCCTCCTACATTGGTGGCAGCGTTGGGATAAGTACTTTCAATTGCTTTACCACTTTGATACTGGTGCTTTTCACAAGAAAAGCTTGCTCCAATACTTAGAGCATATATAATATATACCAAGAGGTAATTTTATAACTTTCTTAAAAGTTCTTAACAAATGTTTTTGCAAACTTCTGAAACTGGTAGTGGGAAGGGTTCACACACAAGTAGGTCTCCCTTCACCCCGAGAGGCCAGGCCACTAGAGTGGCCCCTGTTAGAGATAGATCTACCTCTGCACACTCTCATGTTACCTCTGTTTCAGAGGCATCCCACAATTCTAACCCTGAGGACCAGTCCCTAGATAGGGAACTCAGAAAGCTGAGGTTAGAGGAGGCCAGACTGAGGCTAATGCAGCAACAGTTGGCCTTAGACAGGGAATCCCTCGCTGTGGAGAAAGAGAGGCAGGGTTTGGGGTTAGTTCCCCATGGTGGCAGCAGTAGTTTTAGAAATTCAAATGTTAGGGAACCTTCATTTGACTCTAGAAATCTGCACAATGTTGCCCCTCCTTACAAGGATAGTGATGACATCTACAAGTGGTTTGCTGCACTTCAGAGGGCCTGTAAAGTTCAGCGGGTCCCTCGTGTGGGCTGCTATCCTTTGGTTATCCTTCTCTAGCAAAGGGAGAGACAGACTTCTTATTGTCAGAGAGGATGATGCAGATAACTATCAAATTCTGAAAAATGCACTCTTGGATGGTCTGAGCTTAACCACTGAACAGAACAGACTTAAGGTCAGAGAGACCAGAAAGGAGTCATCACAGGACTGGACAGACTTTGTAGACTGTTCTGTGATGGCCCTAGAAGATTGGTTAAATGGCAGTAAGGTGACTGACTATGAAAGCCTATAGAACTTGATTCTGAGAGAGCATATTTTGAATAATTGTGTGTCTGACTTGTTACATCAGTATCATGTGGACTCAGATCTGACCTCTCCCCACGAATTGGGAAAGAAGGCAGACAAATGGGTCAGAACAAGGGTGAACAGAAAAGTTCATACAGGGGGTGACAAAGACAGCAAAAAAAAAGATGGCGAAAAATCTCAGGACAAGCATGGGGATAAAAGTAAACACAAAGATCCTTCTTCAGGTCCAAAAATCTCCTCTGGGGGTGGGGATAAAACTTCTTCATCTTCTTCTCACTCTTCACACAATCAGAAAACGCCTTGGTGCTATATGTGCAGAGGTAAAGGCCATTGGCTGGGGGATAAGTCCTGCCCAGGTAAAGCCCCTGAGCCTACCACCACTAAGACATCAGACTCTAGTGCCCCTAGCAGTAGTGGTAATAGTGGTGGGACTAATGGCAATCGTCAAACTAAAGGTGTAGTTGGGTTCACTTTTGGGACTATAATAGATATGTACAAGACCATTCACGCCGCCAGCCACGGGTCCAGCACATTACAACACTCGCATCGACAGACAGCGCCATTCAAGGGCCCATCACTTACATATGCCCTCATGCCTGATACAACAATCACACCAGCTGATGGGAGTGTGTGGACTGGTGTTTGCCTGGCAGTGTCTTGCAGTAGCCAACAGCAAGTCAATATTTACACCTCCAGCCAAGCACCACCCCACGCACACAGCAAGCCAAGCGCCACCCCAGTCACACCGCCAGCCAAGCGCCACCCCACTCACACCGGAAGCCAAGTGCCGCCCTACGTACACAGCCAGCCAAGTGCCACCAAACGCACACTGCCGGCCAAGCGCCACCCCACACACACCTCCAGCCAAGCACCACTCCACGCACACCGCCAACCAAGAGCCACCCCACGCACACCGCCATCACTTTTTTTTGTTTTTAAACAAAGAAACCACTAAATATAAATAAGTACAAAACTACAAACACAAAAACTCTAACTGAATACATGACAATAATGCCAACAGTGAAACTGAACATATGAAAATATAAAGCATCAGTTTACGCTCACAGTATTTCCCAGTAATTCTTCTGTGTGTGATAGCTCCTGAAACAGCCACCCATACACAGCCCAGGCTTTGAAGGACAAGAAGGGCAGTACATTCTAGTCTCCTTCCTGATACCTCTTCGAGCACAAACTCTATATCTCTTAGCAGGAACGTTTTTCTGGGCTGTGGGAGGAATGTGCTCAGCCAACTGATGATCTTTCAATCCAGCCACATCCTCCACCACTGTTTCTCTAGGAACTCTTGTCTGTTCCAGCACAACAAGGCTCACTATGATAGACTCCTGAAATTTCACAAATGTCATCCTTGACTCTGGAGAACTATCCTTGAACACAACAAAAGCATTAAAAATTGCCAAGTGGTACAGATGAACTGCTAATTTCTTATACCAAACATAAGACTTAGGAGCAGCAGTGTAAGGTTCCAACCTCTGATCTACTCTATCAACACCAACCATGTGCTTATTGTAGTCTAAAATAAACACAGGTTTGCACACTTCAGCAACTTGACCCCAAACAGCCACAGGTGAAGTACTCTCATCATGGATGGTAGTTAGCATGTACACATCCCTCCTGTCTACAAATTTCAAAGCTAACAGTTCATCATTCCGCAAGACACTGCACTGTCCCTTCTCAAGTTTTTTACAGCCAAGTTCTCTTGGATAGCATTTCTGATTAGAGCGGATTGTGCCACAAGCAACAGTGTCTGCTCTGAACAACTCCTTGAACAACTGAACTCCAGTGTAGAAGTTATCTACATATAAATGGTGGCCTTTGTTAAACAGTCATGTACCAAGTTCCCACACATTTTTCTCCAAAAGTGGGTGGACAACCAGGGGAGTCAATACTGGAATCCCTACCAGTGTAGACCGGGAAATTATAAACATACACTGTACTACTTTCAGACAGCATATACAATTGAATTCCATACTGTGCCCTCTTGCTAGGAATGTACTGCCTAAAAACCAAACAACCCTTGAACAGGACCAAAGACTCATCTACAGATATTTCTTTGCCTGGAACATAGATCTTTGAAAACCGATCTACCAAATGATCAAGGACAGGTCTAATCTTAAAAAGACGGTCAGAATGAGGGTGATCTTGTGGGAAGGTTAAAGCATGATCTACCGAAAGCAACATCTGCAGAAGAAGCTCATACCGGTTACAGCTCATGATTGCAGGAAATATAGCACTTGCCATGAAGGGGCTAGTAGACCAATTTGAAGACAGTGATGGCTTCATTATCAGCCCCATCAAAAAAGTTAAACCCAAGAACATTTTCAACTCTTCCAGGTTTGTGGGAATCCACCGGCTAGCTCTAGAGTGTGGCCTAAATCTGGCAGTGTTGTCCCTCAAATACTGCTCTGCATACAAATTAGTCTGCTCAACAATCTCTTCCAAAAATATATCGTCCATAAACAACTCAAAAATGTTGACAGGCAAAAAAAATTCTGTATTAACTCAATACTCTGGGAAACCAGTAAACACAGGCAACTGTGGCCTCTCCATGTTTGGTGCAACCCACATGTCAGGTCTTCCAATGGGAAGCCTTACAGCCGCTGGCTGCTGCACCACTGGCACATTAGTGTCCTCCTCTAAAATAGGCCCTTCATCAGCATTGACAGTGGTTCATCATCAGATGATTCCTCTCTGACAGAAAATTCACTTCCAGAATCTTGCACTTCCTCCTCTGCCTCAGATGAAGAGTCAGTCTCATAACCATAGTCAGAAGACGACTCAAAAAGCATACCAACAACCTGCTGAGCAGTCATCCTACGGCTAGCCATGATCCTGCCTACAAAAAGTAACTGGACAAGTGCACCACTAACAACCACCACTGTGTAAGATAAGTAACAAACAAAGTGTATCTTTATCACTAAGAGTTATAAACTCAAAAGCTATACTGCTCACTTGCCTGAAAAAGCTTGACTCACCAGCAACTACTCTGCACAGCCACAGCAATCACCAATGATTTCCCACTAAAAAGAAAACAAAAAGCAAATTAGACATAAGACAACACATTAATCATTGTGCATAAATCTAAGGACAATTTCATACACAATCCTGCATTCAGTACGCCACCTACAAACATGTCATTCATGCATGGCAACAATACTCCATTGGAGTAAATGTATTAACTTACCTAAAACAAGAAACTACGCAAACCGCAGGACATCCACTGCCAAAACCACAACAAGCCACAGCAAAGGAAGCAAAAGCTTTGAACTAGACCAAAAAGGAGAAATAAACTGTTATTATCATAAATGCAAATACTTCGTCAGTTGCCAAACAACCCACCCCCAACCATTTTTACATTTTCCATGGTGTCCAGTGTTCTCTGCTTGGGGGCAGATGGGCCTTAAAAAAATAGGCCAATCTGCCCTCAAAGGGGGGCAGAAAAGCCATAAAATATATTGCCCCCTTTGGGGGGTGACCCTTGCCCAAGGGGTCACCTCCCCACACAAAGCACACACATGATCCCTGGCGCTAAGTGGATTCTGCCCATCTTGGGGGCAGATGAGCCTAAAAAAAACAACAAATAGGCTGATCTGCCCCTGGGGTGGGGGGCAGAACTGTCGAATAGTGCTTTTTGCCCCTTGGGGGCGACCCTTGCCCAAAGGGGCGCCCACTCAACACAAAAAAACAAAAAAAAGAAATAAATCCCTGCTGTCTTCATTGTTTCTGCAGAAGGGCCTGAAAAAATAGGCCAATCTACTCCCAAGGGGGGCAGAAATGGCCTAGATTATATTGCCCCCTTTGGGGGGCAACCCTTGCTCAAGGAGCCACCCCCCACACAAAGCACACACTCACAAACGATCCCTGGCGCTAAGTGGATTCTGCCCCCCTTGCGGGCAGATGGGCCTAACAAAATAGGCCGATATGCCCCCAAGGAGGGCAGAACTGGCCATTAGTGCTTTTTGCCCCTTGGGGGCGACCCTTGCCCAAGGGGCCACCCCCAACACAGAAAAATTAGCCACAAAAACAATCCCCGGTTTCTAGTGGCTTTCTGACCCCCTTGGGGGTAGATCGGCCTAAAAATAAAAGGCCGATCTGTCCCCAAGGGGGGCAGAAACAGCAAAAAAATCCCTTGGTCCCCCAAGGAGAGTGACCCTTGCCCAAGGGGTCGCTCTCCCACACTGCAAACACACACACATGCTAATTCCCTGGTGTCTAGTGGGCATTGCTGCTGCCTGATCGCATCGCGATCAAGCAGCAGGAATGCTAAAAGAAACAGTGAGGGAAAGGAAAACCCTTTCCTTTTTCCCATGACTCTTTTACAGGGATCCCCCCCGCCTGGAGGTAAAACTCACTTCCTTTCCTCTGGACACGCTGGAAGCAAATGGCTTCCAGTGCATTTTTACACCCTTTGATGATGTCAACGCGCGATAGCGCTTCCCCGAAGGCTGGTACACGGATGTAATGGTTACGTCCCTGGCGCCTGAGAGGCGCCGCCACCGACGTAACCATTACGTTCGTGGCATACAAGGGGTTAATGGCATCTGGGGTATTTTAATAGATCAGTTCCCATTATTTTATTTACTTTTTTGGGGGTCATATATGTGTAGATTATTCAACTGTATTTGAACCTAGCATTCCTAGTTACTTTCTGAGTGTATCCAAAGGCACTTTCTCACTCATTATCATTAAACACCCATACATAGTCTTCCCAGTCTACCGTCAGTTTTTTTGTCCACCTTTAGATATGGCAAATAGAGATTTGTATAACTACCTTACTTATCTGTCACAATCTATTAATTGCAGTGTTTCATATACTTGTAGATTTTCAGTAAACAATCTTGGTAAAAAGGCTGGCAAGATGATTCATTGAGTTTCACACTTACTGCCAATGTCTGCTGTGACCTGTGCAGATCAAAATACATACAAAGCCGTCAGGGCCGGCCATACCTTCTGAAATTGGTGCATTCAGTCCCCTAAAACTGAGTAACAGGAGAATGTTATTTGCAGTGTTTAAGGACAATAAAATCTGGGGTGTAAAGTGATAAGTCACAAAGAACACAGTGTTGCTACTTTTTAATTAGGGGGAGGCAAAGCTGACCACAAGACTCACAAACAGCAACATAAGGGTTACAATTCTACTGGTAGCTAATGCTAAATGATGCCCTAGTCCACCATTTCCCAAACAGGGTTTATGACCCACTGGTTAAATGCAAGACGATTTTTGGTGGGTCGTGAAAGTTCTGGGCTTCAGAGGGTGAACAAGTAATAAAGATGTATTTAAATTTTGTATTTAACTTGTCTCATTTGGTGTGCTTCAAAGACAGAGGTCAAATGTCGAGCTGCATGTAGATTATTTTGATATGGGATTGGTGTTCACTTTTCTTTTACTGCAAAGTGAGAGGAATGTTTAAAGTGAACTATGTCAATCTTGCTGACTTTTCGGTAGCGGTAGCGTGAATGGAAAGGTTGTAGGATGTCATTTTTGTAACGCACAACAAAACGTAAATACCTGTAAATTAAATGGACACATATTTCAGAATATATCAGCAGTTAGGAAAGCAAAAATGAAGGACACTTTTGTAATTCAGAAGTGTGATGGAAACAAAGATTTTAATAGGATCAAAACAAATCAAGACACTTTACTTAGTGAATCACAAATTATATTTTCTGAAACCTGATTTCCATGCATTATCATTTGTGTGCTATCTTATTTTAAGCATAAAACTGTATGTCTATGGAAATTTAATGGCCTTTTCAATGGAAGGTGTGCAGTTTGTAAGTGATAGTGCACCACCACATCATGTTTTAGTAATATATTTGCAACAGTGTGCTCCAAAATGCACCACCACCTACATACTAGACACTTACAGCTTTCCTGCTGAATACATTTGCAGCACTTTGCGTGAAGCCAGAATATTTCACAATCTCTATGATTTCAATTATATAACATTCATGTCAGTGTTTAGACAGAATGTTGGAAACAAAAATATTGTTGGACAAAATATCATACCAAGAATGTCAGGGGCAAAAATATTATAAAGGTAAGTTTCTGTAAGCAAGCAAAGTTTTGCTATACATAACTCCTCATATATGTACACTGAAGAAATACATATACCTTTAAGGTATGTAAATGAGGAGTTAAGAATAGTAAATCTACGCGTACCTATTTGCACTTACCTTCTCGATATTTTGGTCCTTGACATTTGCGACATGATATTCTGTCCACACTATGGCCCTCATTATGACCCTGGCGGTTTTCTGACCACCAGGGTTAATGTGGAGGTATTACTGCCAACAGGCTGGAGGTGTACACTGCCACATTATGAGTGTGGCGGTTTGGCCACTGCCAACCCGCCACATCTCCACTCATACCACCATGGCGGTATGAACATTTGACCCGGAGATGTACATCTCTGACCCGGTGGCCCACAGAACACCGCCGGCAGCATTATGAGCAGGTCTACCGCCATGGTTTCCGTGGCAGTGGCACTGCCACGAAAACCATGGGTGTAGGGGATACCGGTGACAGGGAACCCCTCCACACCCCATAGACACATAGGCGATCATTCTGACCCTGGCGGTAAAAACCGCCAGGGCCGTGGTCCGCGGGAGCACCGCCAACAGGCTGGCGGTGCTCCTTTGGGCATTCTGACCGCGGCGGTACAGCCGCGGCCTGAAACGGAAAGTCGGCGGTGTACCGCCGGCTTTCCGCTGCCCAGGGGAATCCTCCATGGCGGCGCAGCTTGCTGCGCCGCCATGGGGATTCCGACCCCCATATTGCCATCCTGTTCCTGGCGGTTTCGGCTGCCAGGAACAGGATGGCGGTATGGGGTGTCGTGGGGCCCCTGGGGGGCCCTGCAATGCCCATGCCAATGGCATGGGCACTGCAGGGGCCCCCGTAAGAGGGCCCCACTTAAGCAGACACTGAAATTCGCGACGGGTGCTACTGCACCCGTCGCACCCCTTCCACTCCGCCGGCTCCATTCGGAGCCGGCTTCCTCGTGGAAGGGTGTTTCCCGCTGGGCTGGCGGGCGGCCTTCTGGAGGTCGCCCGCCAGCCCAGCGGGAAACCCAGAATACCCGCGGCGGTCTTTTGACCACGCAGCGGTATTCTGGCGGTTCCAGCCAGGCCGGCGGCTTCCGCCGCCGGCCGGGGTCAGAATGACCCCCTCTCTCTCTTGTCCTGCCTCTTTGGTCCTTCAGTTCCTTCAGGATGGTTTCCAGAAGGGTTTGGCTGGTTCTACATTGAGGGTCCAATGAGCAGCAATTTGAGCAATTTGCTCACCTTTTGGTTTGCCTGAGCTTCTTCCATTGGGTTCACATCTCCTTGTCTTTACTGAAGCCTCAGGTTTGTTCACCCACATGCACCACGCATACACCCATTCACTCACACTTCCATACACGCATCCACTTACTCACATCAATACACACATTCACTCACATATACTCACATGCATACACACAGCCATGCAAACACGCATTCACTTCACCATTCACACACGCATTCACTCACCCGCACATAAACCACAACACTCACAGTTGCATTCACAAACCCACACACACACATTCTTTACACACAAGCTGACACCACTCACTCACTACACCCCCTGCAATCCAACCCCCATCCCCTGTCAGACACCTGACTTACCTTGTCTGGCAAGGAGGACGTCCGGCAGGGAACGGGAAGGGGCCAGCTACCGCCAGCACCGCCCCGCCAGCACCACACCACCAGGCCGTCTGAATGGTTATTATATGGCTTGTGGCATTATACTGGCATGGCGGTGCTGGTGATAGCAACGCCCGAACACCACCGAGCTCCAGCATGGATAATGCTGGATTTCCAACCACAGTGTGGTGGATATCTGGCAGTGTACCTAATATGGCGGACGGATGTTCACCTCCGCGGTGGTATGTTGGTGGCCGTAACCACGGCGGTAGGTGGACATTACCACCAATGTCATAATGAGGGCATATATTTTGTTTTCCGATATTCTGTCAGTGATTCATTGATCTCAGTACCCCCACTCTGAAAATTGTTCCATCACCACTAGTGCAAAGGTGCTGAACAATGTCCTTAAGTCCAGTTTTATAACAAACCCGTGCAAGTATTCTCAAGCAACGCTCTGGATGATTCTTCTAGTATTTGTTGTTGCTTTTGTTTTACTTCAAAAAGCCATTTTAACAGATGTGCACACTGTACAAGATCATACACAATCATCGAATCGTGAATGACTTTCACACATAAAAAAGAAATATGGAGGTGGTCTAATGGCTGGAGTTGGTGACTTTAGATCTGGGAAGCCATGTTCAAGCCCCAGCATTTTCTCAACATCCTTTGATTCTGGGCAAATCCTGAATATCCTGTGCTTTAAATTAAATAAATCAGACCTTGTGTAACATAATCTGTGCTCACGTAAAGTGGTCTGTTGGACCTGGCCCTTTCTGAAGGGTTATCCCCAAACGTTTTGCCTTCTTCCTTCTATTTTGTCTGACCTGGTTTTGTTGGCTTTAGGACTCTGAGCACTCTGCTACTGCTAATCATTGCTAAAGTGCATATTTTCCCTGTCTAAAATATTTCATGATTGGCTTAATTGATTTACTAGTAAGTCATTAGTTTAGTGCACCAGGTGTACACAGGGCCTGTAAATCAAATGCTACCAGTGGGTCTGCCGCACTGATTGTGCCACCTACATGAGTGGCCCTGTAAACATGTGTCAGACCTGGCACTGCAGTGTCTGTGTGGGCAGTTTCAACCTGCCATTTCCACCTAGTAAGTGCACCAACTTACCTGTCCCAAACCATGCTTCTTACTACACTAAGAGGGTCATTCTGACCCTGGCGGGCGGCGGGAGCCGCCCGCCTGGCGGGAACCGCCAAATGGCCGCTCTGCGGTCAGAAGACCGCGGATGCCATTCTGGCTTTCCCGCTGGGCCGGCGGGCGACCGCCAAAAGAGCGCCCGCCGGCCCAGCGGGAAAGGCCCTGCAACAAGGAAGCCGGCTCCGAATGGAGCCGGCGGAGTTGCAGGGGTGCGACGGGTGCAGTTGCACCGTCGCGATTTTCACTGTCTGCTAAGCAGACAGTGAAAATCTTTATGGGGCCCTGTTAGGGGGCCCCTGCACTGCCCATGCCAGTGGCATGGGCAGTGCAGGGGCCCCCAGGGGCCCCACGACACCCGTTCCTGCCATCCTGTTCCTGGCGGTAAAAACCGCCAGAAACAGGATGGCGGGAAGGGGAGATTCAGCCCATGCAGGGGAAATCCGGCGGGAAACCGCCGGATCCCCTTTTCTGACTGCGGCTTTACCACTGCGGTCAGAATGGGCTGGGAAGCACCGCCAGCCTGTTGGCGGTGCTTCCGTGGTCCCCGGCCCTGGCGGTCTTGGACCGCCAGGGTCGGAATGACCCCCTAAGTCACCGATAAGGTAGGCTCAAGGCAGCCCCATGGGCAGGGTGCAGTGTATTTAAAAGGTATGACATGTACTATAGTGTGTTGTACATGTACTGATTGTGAACTACTGCTAAATTAATTTATCACTATTGCAAGGACTGTCTCTCCCCTAGAGTAACATAGAGATTGCCTTGAAATATCTTTTAAGTGTAATTTCCCATTGGGAGCAGATAGAGATTTGGAGTCTGGGGTCTCTGAACTCACAATTTAAAAATACATCTTTTGATCAAGGTGGTTTTTAAAGTGTAAGTTTGAAAATGCCACTTTTAGAAAGTGGACATTTTCTTGTTTAATCATTATGTGCCTCTACCTGTCTGTGGAATACACGTCTCGGTCAGGATGACAGTTGGGCTATTTGTGAATTCACTCTAGACAGTCATACAAAGGGAGCTGAGGTGTGCCCTGCATATCCTGATGGGTCTTCCTGGGCTAGACTGACACTTGCACCTGAATAGGGCTGTGCCTGTCTTTACACAAAGCAGTCACCAACCCCCTGGAGTGTCTCTGGGGCCAGGACAGGAAAGGCAGTGTCTTGTGCAGTACAAATACTTTTCTTTGAAGTTTGCCTACATCAAAGGCAGAAATGGGTATAAGTACTGGACCTCTGACCACACAAAGTTAGATTCCTTCCAGACTGAGGACATTCTGCCAGGAAGAAGAGCTGGGTGCTGTAGTAGGGACTGCCACTCTGCCTGCTGCTTTACTGTGATGAACTGCTGCTTGCTGCTTCTGTCATGGGAGTGAAAGGACTGGACTTTACTTTCAACATCCTGCATTCCAAGGTACTCCAAGTGCTTGAACTGAGCTTGCTTCCTGTTGAGAAGTCTCAGGGACATCAAAGACTTCATCTACCACTACCTGTGTTTTCTGCTGAGAGTCCTGACATGTCAAGTGGTGCCAGCTCCAGTCCCTGGGCCTCTGGAAGTAGAAGCTGGTGACCTGAAGGAGAACATCCACGCACTGATGCGCCACAGCTAAAAAAAATTACACTCCTGCAGAATCAATGTAGCGCCTGTTTCACCTCGGCTCCATCTTCACAGCTCTTTCTAGATTTTCCATGCATCATACCTGGGCATCAATTTCTCATTGACCCCGCACTGCAGTAAGGAACCGAGGCCACGGGACTATTGCCTATCCTGTGAGGAAAGAACTTATGCATCACCTCCCCTGCCAGTAAGGAACCAACACATCACTTCACCTGTGAGGAAAGAATTGACGCATAAACTCCCCTGTTCAGTAAGGAACAGACAAATCGCTTTGCTTTTTCAGTGCCTCATCTCACCTGCGGCCTGCAGAGTTTTTGCTTTTGATGCATCCAAGGTACTTAGGCCCATATTTATACTGAATTAGCATCATTTTTTTAGTCTAACTCAGCGCAAACCTAACTCCATATTTATACTTTGGCACTAGACACGTCTACAGCCAAAGTTATGAAGTTAACGTCATATTTTGGACGTGAAAACCTACCTTGCGTCAATGAGATGCAAGGTAGGCGCTCCCGTCCAGAAAAGGACAATATGGCCTTTGTGCCATACTTATCACTGTGCTATAATCCAGCACGGGGGATGGGGGCCCTAAATAATGGCGCTAAGCTTGCTTAGCGCCATTATTTAACGCCTGGGTATGGACAGGTGTTAGGGGACCTGTAGGCATATTTCCATGGTCAGAGACCATGGAAAGTGCCCACAGGTGCCTTTTCCTGGCTCCAGGTACACCCCCACCCACCCACACCAGAGGGACACCACAGAATGAGGCACCCATCCCAGGTAAGTCCTGGTAAGTATTTTCTCTTTTTTTGTTCCACTCGGGGGCCCCGACTCGGGCCCCCTGCACAACGCTGGCCCAAGTGGCCATGCCCAGAGGACAGTCATCCCCTGAGCATGGCCATTGGGGTGATGGGCATGGCTCCTGTCTTTACTAAGACAGGAGCCATGCACACGGGGTTTGTGTGCCAGAAAATTGCGCTACACTGCTTAGAGGCATTTTTCTGCCCTAAACAGTGTAGCACCATAATTCGTCTCCCCCACCCTGTTAGCATCCTCAGAAAGGGCATTAGCGCTGGCTAGCACAATTCCATAAATATGGCACCCGGCCGGCGTCTTGGAATGGCGCTAGCCTGCGCTATACTTTTTCACACAAAACTGTGTTTACGCAGTTTTGCGTGAAAAAGTATAAATCTGGCCCTGAGTGCTAGAAAGATACAACCATTGATGCCTATGGATTAAGACTCATTTAAACCTTTAAAAAGCGATATCTTTACTTGTGTATGTTGGATGTTTGTTGTTTTGGTCTTGTTTTACTGATATAAATATTGCCTATGTTTCTAATCTGGTGTGGTTTACTTTTGGGGGTGTGTGTGTGTGTGTGTGTGTGTGTGTGTGTGTGTGTGTGTGTGTGTGTGTGTGTGTGTGTGTGTGTGTGTGTGTGTGTGTGTGTGTGTGTGTGTGTGTGTGTGTGTGTGTGTGTGTGTGTGTGTGTGTGTGTGTGTGTAAATGCTTTACACATTGCCTCTGAGATAAGCCTGGCTACTTCAGCCAAGCTACCAACGGAGTGAGTAGGGGTTATTTTAGCTGTGTGGCTTCCCTACCCTGACTAGAGTGAGGGTCCCCAGTTGGAAGGGTGCAAACCACTTCCAACTAGAGACCCCCTTTCTAACATGCTCCAATGTCATCTGGCCATGTTCAGGCTATATAAAACTGATATATATATATATAAAAAGAATCCAAAATACACCACTGAGCCTCATTAAAACTTTAAAATGTATGTGAGGCCTTACCACATTTTCTGTCTAACACTGGATTTTTCAAAATTGCTGAAATCATTAGCATTAACACCAAGATTTTTCACAAGCGTTGTGATTTTAGTGATCAAATGACACATGCAAGCAGCACACCTTGAAAAGTGTTCCTGCTCCAGACTCCAGTGCAGTTCACCAACTGCCACTTTTATGGACAGATCAAGATCTTGGTCATAGTCTGATAAAGACACATTGAAGGGTGTTGTCAAGGTAGTGAAATTTACAAACAATTGTTATCAGAGTGGAACTCATATATTGTAAAGAGTATATTATTTTGGTAATTCACTGCATGATTTATTTGCATTTAATTTAATTTGAATGCATGTCTACTATTCCATTAAAAAATCACCCCCAACTTATGTCTGTTAAATCAAGGTGGGCGTTGAGCATGTGCCTCTAAAAATTGGGTTGTGGTCCTAAAAAGTTTTGAAAGTTTATGACAAATGATTTTTTAATGTCTGTAGGACTTTTGGCCTTTGCAGAAGCCCCAAAGGACTATTTCTTTTCTACAGTCCATTGTATTAGATGGTGCTTTTTAGGTTGAGCATAGCTGCACGCAAGCGCTGCTTTTCTGACGTGTTGGTATCTATGTGAGCTTTTAACTACGCCTATCTCATACCCATCACTTTCACTCGGTCATGGGCTTGCCTTTCAAAAATCCTTTGTTTTCATTGAAAAATGCTTTACATTTGTCCCTCCTTTGGGCGGTTTTGATACCGTCTTGGAGACCGACTCTGTTACATGGATAATTGCACGTTTGCCGATATGTTTGACTGTGAGCTAACTTCTTTTTCCTTTTAGGTGTCTCCTTCGCGCTCATGCTCATGGCGGCCGTGGCGCTTTGAATCGGCTCGCTTATGTCAACTGTTTTACTTTTCATTTTTTTAATTTCCAATCTGAGATCTTATCTATTCATAATTATATCAGTCCCTCACGTTTGCTAAACTTTCCTTTCTTGGTTCCCTCAGGCCTTCTCTTTCTTGTTCTCAATTTCTATTCGCTTCGAAATCTTTTATTGGTGCAATTGCCTCTTGTAGCTCTATATTTACATGTTTGTTTACATCAGCAGCTGGGACTTATGAATGAATTCTATGTTGGCCTAAGGCTCAACACAGCAACCTCCATTGCCGAAGTGCCAGTGAGAGTAAACTATCTCCCAAACATCGAGGTTGCAAAGTGACGTCCCTTGACTGAGATTGTTCCTTCTCTGAGCAAACTCCCGTCCCATGTTTCTTTCTCCCTTTCTCTATCTCTCGCCCCATTCCTATCACCAGCAGTGCACCCATCTCTCCCAGTTTTGTAGGTTTTCCGGAATTGCAGGGGTTTTCAGTGGGTCTATATCCTTGGAACCTGACATAGGCCCACTTAGGAGAGGGGTACGTTGTTTTGCCAAGTTCAGTGTTGTACATACTTGTAGTTTTATGATTGTATGCCCCTGATTGCCATGTGAAAAGCCTATTTTCAATACCAGAAGACCTGAGCTAATTATGGTCACAAGCAAATGGTTAAGGATATTGGCGAGGTTAGGTCAGGCGCAAGGGTTCTGAAAAGCCCTGAAATAAATGTATTTGAGAATACTTGTTACGCCTTCGAGGAAGGACTGTATTTTAATATGCCACATGTCATTTTACACTTGTTTGTAATTTTATGAGTCGCACATCTCGGTGTGTTTATTAACCTCAGTTTTGGATCTAGTCTGATAGTGTTAGCTGCCTGCCAGGTTCTCATAATTCAAAACCTTCACAAAAATACATGCATACATATTTATACATAGAGGGATTTTGTGTCAGCCCTCTTCACCAATTGATCTATTTGGGCATCAATAACATTTTTTTCCATCCATGACAGCATGAAGCACGAGGCAATGGGTCATCCCGTTCAGCCCTTGGCTCTATTGCCCTCCGCGTGTTTAGTCCGGTCATGTGTACATATCCAGACTAAACCGAGTGTGCTTCAACGCTAGGACTTTTGCAAACGTCAATAGTTTTACATTTTCTCTTTTTACACGTTCCCATTTTATTCTATGCTTCTATCTTTTGATTTCAGTTTTTTTGCATGCCTAGCAGCTCCCTGGACAATGCTACCAGTTTGTTAATTTATTGCTCACTTCATACTGCAGTACACTGCATCCCGCCTGGCCACTACTATGAAACCGGGCAGCAATCTTAAAGCATATTGTCCGTAGCGTGTTATTGTTTTATTGCTCCAAAATGACGGCCACATTTTGAAGCAAGGTGTCACCCTTCTTGAGCTGGTATAGCAATTTGTCACTATAGATACCGTACTATTCCAAAATGGCTGCTCAAAGCTGTTTATTTTTAGGGTCCAGCCTGCGAGTGCATACGCTAGCACATTGGTCTCGTATGTGAGACACTGTTGTGTTCAGTAAAGGCCTTGGAGCCCGCCTGTCGCTCACCATTTGATGATTTGCATGGCACTCTTCTTTACAGCCTTGTAATCCGTCAAGGCACGTCTGGCATCATTTCCATTCCTCTGTCTGGAGCAGGGATCAAGCACTAATTAATTTGAAATTAATTAGTGCCCGTCTGCTGCTCCCGACCTGATCGAGGTACTATTTTTGTTCTAACTTCTAGTGCTCTGCAAACAGAAGGCTTGTGGGCTAAAACATGCCCAGCAGGACAAACAAAATTTTAAAGTTTTATTTTTTAAAGCTAACTTTATTTTATTGTGTTAAGTCATGTTTTCTGTTTCCACTCATGTTTTTTTATTTTTGTTTGTGAGCACTGTTGTCAAAAGATGACAATTAACTTGTGTTTTTTGCAGTTTTATATATTGAGCAAACTCAACCCACAGGTATTGGCCGCCACGACCAACAGTTGTGTTATACAAGGATACATTATTTTTTCGGTACACCAGGGGAGAGTAAGTGATTTGCCCAGAATCACACGATGTTGAGCTGCTGATGCCAAAAGTTGAACCTGGCAGCTCTTGCCATCACGCCACATCCCATTTCAATCTCCTGATTTTATCCCAATTTCTTCCCTTGTTCTTTTTTCCCTGTGGAAACCAGACCTGGCATTTTACATCCTGTCTTCTCTGTCTATCTTGGCTCCCTATCATCTCTATCAATATGTTTCCTCTTCTCTTTTCTGACCCCACACTCTTCCTATTTCTTCCCTCCCTTTCTCTCTTCTCCCTAGCATCTTTTACCGCTGTCTCCTGGTCTTTTGTCCATAACGACTCAGTCCCTCTGTTCTTTTTCTTGTCTTTGTCTAGCCCCTCACTCTGTGACTCTTTCTTGTCTTTCACTGTCCCTAATCCCCGCTCTCTTCCCTTTGCTTATCTTTTGTCCCAGTTTCTGTCCACTCCTCTCATCCCCATCTCTTTACTCTACATCCAACTTTCTCCCATCGTTTTTTGTTTTTATTATCTCTTCATAGGCTCATCATCCCTTACTTCTTTTGGGCTTCCTTTTTTTCTCTCCCTGTCTTTCCTCACTCCCAGCCCCTCTATCATTCTCACTTCCTCCATATCTCACTTTCTTCTTTAACTTCCACTCTGCGTCCTTCTTCTCTTTCCTTCTCCTGCTCCTTTTACTCTCTCCATCCCTCCCTGTTTAGTTGAGGTGACTCAAAATACTGAGTTACGAAAGGTTTCTAGATTCAGTCCTTTGAACAGTGTCATGCGTTTTTTTTTTCTCTGTTTCTTGTTTCTTTTTCTCCTTCCTCTGTGCCTCATTATTTTCCAATCTTCCCTTCCCTGTTCTCTTCACCCCCACACTCTCTATTCACCATCTATCCTCCTCTCTCAACCATTTTCTCTCTCCTTTCTTTTGTTTCTCTCCCCACTACCCTGAGGTGCTGCATCAGCACTGTGAGTCCCTGTGCGTTTCCATTCACCCTCCGCCATGGTGGCAGTAATTGCCAGCATGTACTAAACATCTTTGTGATAGGGAGGACACGTGTGGCGGTGGCTGTGCTGCCAGTCCTTCTGTCCCCACCCCACCCCTGCAGGCCTCTTCCCCTACCCTGCATTGGATGAGCCAGCTCTCAGACACCTTCCAAGGCGCCTCCCCCTCCCAAGCTCGGGATTGCTATAATGAAGACTTGTCTAAAAGCGCTGAGGCAAGGACAAGGAGCCTATCTCTGCAAAAAAGTCTGCGGTGTGGGGGGCAAAGAGCTTCCCTTGGTGACCTGCCATCTTCATGGCAGCCATTTTCAGGAAATTACTGGTGGGACCCAGTGCTTACATTGTATACTCCTGCACGCTGCCTACTCCAAACAATAGTACACATAAATCTTGAGGTAGTTTGGAAAATAATGGCCGCAGTTTCTTGAGATTTGCTGTCTGACCACCCCACTGAATGTAGGGGTCCAGCCACAGATACCCATTTAAATGCCCCCAAAACCCTCTCAGGAGTGATTTAAAATACAAACACAGCCTTCCATTGGCCACTTGATTCATGCCTTTTCTTGTCCATTTGGTGCTATTGTTCCCCACCCTCTTGACTTCTCACGGCCAAAGGTGGGGCAGGGGTGCCATTTACAGTTGGTCTTTTTTCAGGTCCTTTCTTCCTTTGGGCACACTCTTTCCCAAACCTTGGCGAGGTTTTCGCTCTGGGCCCTCAAGCCCCCTGCGGGTGTGGGCCTTCTCCCTAAACAATGAGTTCCAGGGCCAAACGTTTTTTTTAGGATCTTGCTGCCAAATGCTGGAGAGAAGGATACCTAAGCTGCCTAGACTTGATTTCCACCTCATACCTCTTTATTGCGCCACCCTATACTTCTGTCTCTGTATCTTACACTTATAGATCTTTCATCCCTCCTTTCTCTGTTTTTCATTTTCCGTCTTCATCTCCCATATTTCTCCCTTTGCTGCTTTTCTGCTCTGGATCAAAGTTTGAAAAATAATTTTCTGTAGTCAAAAGCCAGTGTTCAACACCTGCAACCACTGAAACAAATTAAGCAATAATCATCCCATTGGTGGTTACACAAGCAAGTCCATGGAGCCTGTGGCCCATGGGATGCCCTCAACAATAGAACTGAAGTCCTGCGGAAAAGACCTTGGAGTGACTGCACTCCCCTCTGGGTGCATCCTCGAAAAATATAGCTGGAATATCTACTTCTGTTTGGAGTTTTCTAAGGCGCTGACTTGTGATGAATTGCTGCTTTGTATCATTGAGAGCAGATAAATAAATCTGCAGATACTGATGGTTCACAGACTCTGTTCTAGTTTCTGTTAGCTCCTCACGGCTTTTTAGTGCCTGGTGTTGCAACAGAAGTAGGTCAGGCCTTGAGTTCCTTGTGGAGGAGACCAGATGTCCATGATAGGTGTACCGGCTGGGTGTAACCTTTGACGAATGTATGAGTACGAGGCCACCCTCATCTATCTCCTGCATGGGGTGCTCCCTATCTTAGCGCAGGGACCTCATCAACAACACGCTGGTTAAGAGAATCCCGATTTAGTAGGGCAATTTAACAACCTATACCATCAGTATGTGTTGCATGTGTGTCTGCCTGCACTGCATGAGTGACACGCAGAATCTAGGGAATATGGGATCCCTGGTACCTGAAGAAAGCCACGGACCCTATGAACTATACGGCTGAAACTTGTCAACCCGTTTGACGCTTGGGTAATGACGACTTCCTGGCATCATTGTATACACAGTTTTTAGGTTGAGCGCGCAAGCCCTTTGACCTGTTGTGAGTATTGTGGGCTTTTAACCACGCCCACCTCACTCCTATCACTTTCCCTCGTTCGTGGGCTTGCCTTTCAAAAATCCTTTGTTATCATTGGTAAATGCTTCACGTTAGTTCCTCTTTGAGGAGTTTTGTTACCACCTTGCAGACTGCCCGTGTTACATAGATATTTGCACAATTGCACATTTGTTAGGCTGTGAGTGAACTTCTTTTTTCATTTTGTGTCTCTCCTTCGTGCTCATGATCATGGCGGCCGTGACACTTTGAATCGGCTCGCTTATGTCAACTAATGTTTTATTCTCATTTTCAATTTATGTGGCAAGAAAGGTCCAGGTAGGAATTTACACTGCTACTAGCTCTAACTCGAGCAAATGCGAGACCCATTACATTACAAATGCTTGTAATTACTTTTAGACCTTTAGTATCAAACTCGTTTTTTTTCTATTTTAACATTTTGTTTATTATGACGAGACATCAAGAAATTAACCATTTTGGTGCAATCGCGAACCCTCTTTGGATGTTTCATTACTTCCGGATTTCATATGCCCACTTCTTACTGTTTTGGAAAATTGACTAATTTAACAGATGATTCTGTTTTTTGTGAGAGTGTCGATTTTCTCTCTAAGGAACACGTTAAGCTTTAAAATGCTCAGACCTCCTACTCACAGGATATGAAAATATTGCAGAATGAAGCCTTTCCTCCTAAAATCTACTGTGATATCCGCAGGCCTGACAGACATTGGCGACTCTGCCAAATTCGCTGACGCTACAATGCAGGTATTCTCACGTACCACCCTCTCCCGTCAAGGACCGAACTTCCGGCAGGTCACAAAGTCTCCCTTGGGAATGCACATGGCATCTTAGTTTGCAGACCTTTTCCTGACCCGCCAGTAAAGCGACTTTTTTAACCAACAAAAAAACATACTTCAGACACATTTCCTTGGCAAAGAACACGTTTATATAATGGCCACAGGAAGTGGATACTCATTGGACTGTTGTTGGAGAACGTCAGTATCCTCTTCCTTCCAAAAAACAATCTGTCTTAAAAATCAACTTCCGTTATGCAACAGTGTCTGCAATAAAGGTTAATCAACAAGGCTCCTGGATCTTTTCCAGCCTTAAACAACATACTGTTTCCAGTCTAGTCACACAAGCAAATGCATGCAGCTTGAGGATTCAATATCCGGAGTCAGCTGGAATGCTCAGAGCTATCCTCACTGTCCCACTCCAAAAACGAATTCCAATGCGTCGGCGCGTACAACAGCACTAGTACAACCACGCCCCATTCAAACTGACTCTCTTTTGCCAATGTAGTGACAAAACCCTCGTGCTGTCCATACGGCCATCCCATCATGTCCTGTTGCAGTTTTTCCTGGCTGATGCCAAGTCTTGTATTTTGTCGCCCCATTCACTCAAAGTCTCTCGCCACAAACACATTTTTGCTAGAGTGCAGTATGGGCGAACAATAATTGGCCAATGCACAACGAGCGAAAGCCTGGATTTCAGAGGTTCCAAACATATCAGATCCATTATGAGGGGTTTCAGGCAGGACACGATGTCATACTCCCCGTCCGTAAAGTTAAAACCAGACGGGGTGCTATTTTTTAAATCCGACATTTCCATGGGCACTCGCATGAATTCAGCAGTGTCCTCGCCCACGAGTTTGTTGAAGGATGTGACAGATTTAATGCTTTTCAATGCGCTCACAGAGCAGTGTTTGCAAGAGTTGTTGCAGGAGCGTTAGAGCACTGCTCTCTCGTTCCATACATCCATAAGGTGCAGGGTAGTCGGAACTCAGCATCAAGAGCAGTGGTTAATATGCTTGGAAGTGAGTATAAATACCAGAATTCGGAAACTCACAAGGCTGTCTATTCATGCCAAATTTTGTTGCTAAGCCTTCATTGGGTTTCAAAAGGCAATTACACAGATTACTCGTAATAGTGTTCTTAACAGTACACTCCTGCCATCCAATAATGCAAGTGCCACTTGCTCACAATTTTGCATTAAAATGTCGTAGGCCTGTGGGCATTCTTTCACTGCTTTCGTTCGACAACTCCGGAAGTCCCACGTGACTTTCAGCGCTTGGATCCCCTGTGCATTTGTTTGCTTTATACAAGTACTTTAATCACAAAGATGTAAAATAGAACATTCCGAGAAACAGCAAGCTCACAAGGGCTGGCTACACTGTAACATTTGAACTATGCTCACAAACATTCAAGTATGTCGTCTAATATTTGAAAGCTCCAGGAGCGACTCATCTAAACAGCAAAACAATAAAAAATAAAGCAGAACGTATTAGAAGAGGTATACAAGCCACCTGATAGTCACTGTAGGGGAAAAACACTGTACCCCAAAATGTACCTTAACTAGAGTTCCCACATATCACTGGATCAGAGATGGTGTTAAAACTCTGTTTCATGAGGCAGTGTGTCCCGACGTGAAGGCACCGCCCTAAGCATCAAAACCAAAACAATACAATTCATTAATTAATTTGGCCCACTCAATAATTGAATGCTAAATAAATGAAGAGTTAAAGGGTTTTATTACAAAATTTAAAAAGTGGAGCAATGCAGAGTCAATGCCATGAATGCTTTCCATTCAGAGATATACAAAGTATGCAAAATCAGAAATTATTCTCAGTCCAAAAGACAGCAAAATAAATTGTAAAATGGACAGAATCCCTAGCAACATCGAAGTCTTTGGGGAAGTCTTCTGGCTCACCCCCAAAACTGAGGGATTTTATACATGATTCTTGCATTTAAAATCAGAATTACTGCAGATTCCTTGTGGTGTGATCAAATGTATAATTTCTTCAGCAAATCAGAACACATGAAAAATAAACATCATATTTCCATAACACCTAAACACTATCCCACTACTTGATTAATTATTCAGCACCCTCTATACTAATGTCATCCGGAGATGCTCAATAAAACAAGATACATGAACAAAAACGTTTTACGTGAACAAATAGGTCTCAGTGAACAGGTAGAAGACCTCGAAACATGTTGCATGCTACAGGTAATCTAGCAAATGTACATCGGAATCTGAACAACAATAACCGTGGAAACAATGACTGTGTGCTATGAAGTCTTTGGGAGAGGATGTGTGTAGGTGGGGTGAAGCACAAAATGAGTGACAAAGTTGACTTCCATCTTGGACAAGGTTCCGTTTTACATTGAAATGTGGCATAGTTAACATACATTTGAAAAATGTACTTCTGCCCATCAAAGGAAATTTGTTGCAAAGGCAAACACATAACTGTCTGTACATGTGCAATTGTGTGTGTAATTGCATACTGAGCAAATGTTTATGATGCACAAAAATGCAAACCCATACAAATCTTTAACATCACACATGAGGATTGATAACCACAATAAAACTTTGAGGAATGACAATATGTACAACCCCAAAATACCTACCACACCACCCTAACCTGCAGGCCTGTCAAGCCCAGTAACTTAAATCTGTTTGACACTTAATACTTTCCCAGCTTTCGTTGTTCCCTTTAAGCTTTCCTAGCTCATGATAAGCATTGACACAAAGAATGAATGACTGAATATTGCACTTAGAGTACACTGCCACCTGAGGGTGACCTTGCACAAAACTCATAACTCAGGCAGAACAACATTAGACTTGAAAAATGAGGTTTGTGAAAGACGAGTGCAGATCAGGGGCTGTATTATAGAAGTGCCCCGTGGGCACAATGGGAATTTGCTTCTACTTTTCATGCCCCTAGAGCACCTTGGTACTACAGAAATGGCTGCAAATGCTTGTGCGGCCCCTTCTGTAATACAGATAGTGCTGGCGCACATATAGTGCCAGCACTAACATTGAAGGGCGTTCCCTTGATTGCATGGGGGCGTGGCCCCATGCAAATGAGGGAATCACTTTACTTCTGCGCTCGTGCAGTATTACCAATGTGGGCGCAGAGAGAAACATGCTTTTAGAAGGCGCACTCAAAGTGAGCCACAAAAAGGTGATGCTCTAGCAGTGCACCTTCTAAAGTCAGTCCTCTGGGGGAAAAAAGGGGTCCGTGGACCTCCAGAAATCCCCTTGCAGGCGGGTGCAGTCACTCACTGCACCCTCCTCGAAGGGGATCTCTAAACCCTCTTAAAAACGCAGGCAGGTTGCCACCTGCACAGAGAAACACGGAGCAGCTTTTTAACAGCTGCTCCATATTTCTCTTAAATACGCTGCTCCAAGGGTTGCCCCAGGAACAGTGCATTAAATATATGGCGCTCTCCCCTTGTCTGCGCCAGGCACACCTTCTGAAAGGTGTGCCTGACGCAAACAAGGAGAGTGTGCCATTTTCTACAATACAGCCCCTAGAGAGAGAGAGAAGGAAAGATATTTCCAAAAGACTGTAGTAAGAGAAGGAGCAGCCTTCCAACTGTATAACTTTAAAGTGAAGGGTGGGTTTCAAAGCAGATCTCAGAAAGGAGGTATGAACATAAGTAATATATTTGGATTTAAATTGTATTAGAATTGAATTTATATAGCACTTGCTACCCTTGACGAGGCGTGAAAGTGTTTTACAATGAGTACCACTCTAGCTGAGAGCCTGAAGTTAGAGATTAGTCCATTGGTTATTGGGATCAGTCTTGTACTGTCAAAGAAACCATTCCGTGCATTTATTACAGTTTTTTTTAGGTACATTATTGGCTTAGGTGTGATCATTGGAGGGGGCTATATGAGAAGCAAATGGTTGTTAGAATGAATAAATAGGTTGCTGGTATACAGTTTAAAAGAAAGAGCGATTAAGAGAGTCAGGCATGCAAGTTATTCTTTTGAGGGAAGCCCCGCAGTGTCAGAAGAACTTGGGGGGGTGACCGTAGCCAGCATCCCAACAGTTCTGGTGTCTGGCAGTACCACTCCTAGTGAGGGGGTGCAGAAGTCCAGACATAGGGTTGAGAGGGGGTTGCAGACCCCAGTGGAGGACCTTGAGAGTCAGGGGTCAGCTCTGAGAGCAGAGCCCCCCAGGAATGACCCAGGTGAAACCGTTTCTGGTTTGGGGGAAACCCAGACTCTGCCAGATGGGCAGAGGTCGGGAGATCTGCGCCGACCAGACTCTTGTGTGGCCCTTGGGGACGGTGTGTCCCTTGTGGGGGGTGAGAGTGCCCCCCAGGAAGTCCTGGCATGCCAGGCAAAGATTCAACCTCAGGGTGGTGACTCTGGGTTGGATAACCAGGTTCAGAGGTTAAACTCTGACCTGGTGGGGGGTAGGTGTGCCCCCCAGAAAGTCCTGGTATGCCAGGCAATGGTTCAACCTCAGGGTGGTGACTCTGGGTTGGATACCTAGGTTCAGAGGTTAAACTCTGACCTGGTGGGAGGTAGGTGTGCCTCCCAGGAAGTCCTGCTGTGCCAGGCAATTGTCCAACCTCAGGGTATTGACTCTGGGTTGGATGGCCAGGTTCAGAGGTTAAACTCTGACCTGGTGGGGGGTAGGTCTGCCCCCCTGAAAGCCCTGGTGTGCCAGGCAACTGCCCAACCTCAGGGTGGTGACCCTGGGTTGGAGAGCCAGGTTTAGAGGTTAAACTCTGACCTGGTGGGAGGTAGGTGTGCCTCCCAGAAAGTCCTGGCGTGCCAGGCAATTGTTCAACTTCAGGGTGGTGACTCTGAGTTGGATGGCCAAGTTCAGAGGTTAAACTCTGACCTGGCGGGGGATAGACGTGCCCCCCAGAAAGTCCTGGTTTGCCAGGCAGTGATCCAGTCTGAGGGTACAGACCCTGGGCTGGAAGACCAGATTCAGAGTGTCCCCCCGGACCTGGAGGGAGGGGCTACTGATAACAGTGCCCCTACCATGTTGTCTTCTGAGGAGGCCACTCCTAGTAGGAGGGTGCTGGACCCCAGAAGGGAGGGCAGGGGGAGGGAAGCCTCACCCCGGGCCCTAGTCCAACCTGAAGGTACAGACCCCAGGTTGGAGGGCCAGTTGCAGGTTAACAGCCCTGCACTGGTGGAGGAATGATACAGGGTGACTTCTATAAGCACCCTGACCATGTTGGACTCTGGGGGTACCGCTCAAGAAGGAGGGAGGGTACAGAGCCCCAGAGGGGAGGACCAGGTTCAGGCTGTCATCCCTGACCTGGTGGAAGGGAGAGTGGTTAAATGGTGCCCAGCACCTGGGGCTACTGCCCCCCACTCTCCACAACCACAGTGGTGGGAGAGCTTTGAGAGGCCTGGGGCCTGGCTCTCATTCCTGGCAGCTGTCAGTAACCACTGTGGCTTGCTGTCCGGGTGGACAGAGTTATCCCTGGGGAGGGGACAAGTGTCACACCCCGAGGGTAGAGTGGGCAACACCACTGTGTTAGTCCTGGTGGTACTATCCTGCTCCTAGGATACATCTGTGAGCAAAGTAAGGCTAAGTGCTGCACAGATGGGATCCGCAGGTAAGGAGAAAGGTTCCCCATGGATGGGCTTAGTGGGCCCTGAGAGTATGGACAGAGGGATCCAATTGGAGTCAGGAAGGCGAAGAACTGGAGCATGCCCCTGCTGTTGTGGGCCTGGGTCCTTGTTCTGTCGCCTCAAACAGGGAAGTACATCAGGATAGTGATTGTTCTCCCCTGGCTTTAGGCTGGTAGGGGGTCATGTTGTACCTGGCTTTTTGACAGGGTCATCCCCAAACTTTTTGCCTCCTTCCTCCTATTTTTTCTGACCTGTTGTTGTTGGCTTTTGACCTCTGGGCACTTTACCACTGCTAACCAGTGCTAAAGTGCATATGCTCTCTGTGTAAATTGTACTATTGATTGGTTTATCCATGATTGGCTATTTAATTTACTTGTAAGTCCCTAGTAGAGTGCACTACATGTGCCTAGGGCATGTAGATTAAATGCTACTAGTGGGCCTGCAGCACTGGTTGTGCCACCCACTTCAGTAGCCCCTTAACCTTGCCTCAGGCCTGCCATTGCAAGGCCTGTGTGTGCAGTTTCACTGCGACTTCGACTTGGCATTTAAAAATACTTGCAGAGCCTAGAACTCCCCTTTTGCTACATATAAGTCACCTCTAATGTGTGCCCTAGGTAACCCCTACAGCAGGGTGCTGTGTGGGTAAAAGGCAGGACATGTACCTGTGTAGTTATATGTCCTGGTAGTGTAAAACTCCTAAATTCGTTTTTACACTACTGTGAGGCCTGCTCCCTTCATAGGCTAACATTGGGGCTGCCCTCATACATTGTTGAAGTGGCAGCTGCTGATCTGAAAGGAGCAGAAAGGTCATATTTAGTATGGCCAGAATGGTAATACAAAATCCTGCTGACTGGTGAAGTCGGATTTAATATTACTATTCTAGAAATGCCACTTTTAGAAAGTGAGCATTTCTGTGCACTTAAATCTTTCTGTGCCCTTCAATCCACGTCTGGCTAGGTTTAGTTGACAGCTCCTTGTGCATTCACTCAGACACACCCCAAACACAGGGTACTCAGCCTCACTTGCATACATCTGCATTTTGAATGGGTCTTCCTGGGCTGGGAGGGTGGAGGGCCTGCCCTCACACAAAGGACTGCCACACCCCCTACTGGGACTCTGGCAGACAGGATTGAACTGAAAGGGGGCTTGGTGCATTTCTTAGACACTCTTTGAAGTCACCCCCACTTCAAAGGCACAACTTAGTATAAAACAGGGCCTCTGCCCTACCTCATCAGACACTTGCTGGAGAAGAAACCTGAACCAGAAACTACATCCTGACAAGAAGAACTGCCTGGCTGCTCAAAGGACTCACCTGTCTGCTTTTCTACAAAGGACTGCTGCCTTGCTGCACTCTTGTCTGGCTGTAAAAGTGCTCTCCAAGGGCTTGGATAGAGCTTTCCTCCTGTTCCCTGAAGTCTCAGGACCAAAAAGACTTCTCTCTTTCACTTGGACGCTTCGTGCAGCGAAATTTTCGACGCACCGCTTGTTCCGCGGCGAGAAAAACGCCGCACGCCGTCGCTGATCGACGCGACGCCTTCGGGACGAAACTTTGACGCACGGCCTCGCAAGGATAACGCCACCCGACTTCCAAGGAGAAATCGACGCGACGCCTGCCGTGAGAGTGAAATTTCGACGCACAGCCCCGCGGAACGACTCGCAGCCGGAAAACAAGCAGGAGAATCCCCGCACAGACCGGGGACATCTGGTAATCCCCGCGACCCATAGAAGGAGACGGTCCGCGTGCCGGAAAACGACGCACGTCTTCCCCCGAGTGAAAAATAACGACGCAAGTCAGTGTGTGAAGGGGCGCAACCGACGCACACACCATTTTTCCTCCTGTAGAACGACGCACGTCTCCCCGCGTGAAAAATAACGACGCAAGTCCGTGTGTGGAGGGGCGTAACCGACGCACACACCATTTTCCCACGCATCTCCTCTTCTGCGGCCCTCTGCGGAGATTTCCCACCAGAAACCAGGTACTTTGTGCTTGAAAGAGACTTTGTTTACTTTTTAAAGACTTAAGACACTTTATATCATTTTTCAGTGATATCTTTACAAATTCATATTGCATCTTTGATCGTTTTTACCTGCAAATACCCAGATAAATATTATATATTTTTCTAAACACTGTGTGGTGTATTTTTGTGGTGTTATATTATGGTATTGTATGATTTATTGCACAAATGCTTTACACATTGCCTTCTAAGTTAAGCCTGACTGCTCGTGCCAAGCTACCAGAGGGTGGGTACAGGATAATCTTGGATTGTGTGTGACTTACCCTGACTAGAGTGAGGGCTTTTGCTTGGCCAGAGGGTAACCTGACTGCCAACCAAAAACCCAATTTCTAACACAAATGGTATGCAGAAGATAGAAGAAAAAGAGAGGTGCACTCAAAATAAGTGATGGGAGAAATTGAAAGTTTAAGTCAAGGTCAATTTTTCATATTAGGGATACGGCTGGTGGGATGTTTTGAGACAACATGCAATCTGTGGATGTAAATCTGTAGAAAGAAACCGTTTAAAATTCAGCTCTGAATAAATTTGGTTTTTAACAGTCTTTTTAGAGGCACTATAAGTTTCAGAGGTGGAAGCTTCTTGTCTTGTTTCAAAAAGCAACTGCAGTGCTTGATACGACCCCCTTATGAGCAACTATCAAGCAGTGTAACTAACATTTGAACACAATTGAAAAACTTATGGTCTAAAATTGGTTGAGGCAAGTGGTGTTATATCTAGCTCATGTGGCCATCACACCACTGTATGCAATGAAAGCAATGCTTTCAAACCCAGAAAGGACCCCTATATGTGCCTAGCACAGCAGCCTATTCAGTACTATAAAGCACTGTTACAGTTTATACAAATCAATGAAACCATACATTAATTACACATGGAAAGATGTTTAGGTGAACACCTGTCAATGTAAGATTTAACAAGGAAGTTGATAAACATTTTTAGTGCATGTTTATCTGACCTATTCATTACCTGATTTGGACGAGAGTTGTACGAAGCGGGCCCCTGCCCCCACTTGAAGAGCAGTGGGCCTCACAGAACTGACATCATGGTCTGCCGAAGTCACTGTGACTTTCCAGTATCCACCTGGTGTCGTAAATTGTTACAGACGTACCTGGAGCTTGTATTATGAATTGCTTTTGTGATGCTGCAAACGACCACGGCGTCTCTCTATCAGACCGCGGTGGGGCAGGCAGTCCGCACTCTGGGATGCCGGCACCACCGTGGCCTGTTTTTTTCTGTGTTCATTTTACTGCGGTGCGGACAGGAGGAACATTTTGTGCTCTGGGTCGCGCTGCAGCCCCTGACAGCCTCCCTGATTTTCCTCTACTCACCTCCATGGGTCTTTTTCCTCTTCTTTCTTCCTTTTTCTTTTTCTTTATCTTCTGTTTTCGTTTCTTCTTTCTTATTGGGCTCTATATTGTCTTCTTCCCAGCATGCTTTTTTCCCTTTCCTTTTCTACTTCGTCCTTTTTCCTTTTGATTTCTATATGGTCTTTCCCAATCCAAGATGGTGTCATAAGTTCTTCCTGTTGTTTCACTTCCTGTTTTCTGGTATATAAGCACTTCAGTTCCGTTCTTCCTTGCGTTGCAAACACTCCCATTTTGGTAGTGATCCTCACTCCTGTTTTCCGTTTTTTTTGTGCTCCTTCCTGCAAAATTATGTTCTATTTTTTCTTTTTTTCCATAGTTTTTTCCTCTTTTTCAGGAGTTCCTGTGGTAGAGGTTTTTTCCCACTTTTCTGGTTTTTCCTCTGGGACTCCTTCTGGAGATTACAGTCTGCCCTGGCGTCTTTTCCAGTCAGCAGCACCGTGGCTACTAGAAAGGGTCACCCCTTTCTTGGCCAGTCCAGAACCAGTAGAAGACTGGGTGTTCCTTCAAGTTCTTCAACCTACGGTGGTAAGGGACGTGCAGACTGTGACAGCTTTATGTACAAACCCCAAATTGAAAGAGATTTTGTTACATACAAAAAGCCACAAATTTTGGCTCGATGGGGTATTGCATGTGGGATGACCTAGAACCTACCACCACAGTCTCTTGCCCTTGGCAGATTAGCATAACATGGGCATTTTTATCATCTCTTTATTTTATGAAAGTTAGCAGGCTTCTGATATTTTTATTTGCACATCATATGTAATATATAAGTATTTCCAATGCTTTGTTTAGCTATAACATGTGTAATCAACTTTGAGAAACAGCATTCTCATTGGTAATATTGTGTTTTTTAAATATGTAATTCTCACGGCTGGTTCTCATGAACCACATGAGAAAATAATCTGCTGTTTTATCACAGTTGTATCACACGTTATAATGGTTCATTCATTAGGTTTTTGCTTATAATGAAGTGGCTGGAGGTATAGGCAATAGAGTGGTATAATCAATGCTGAGAGGCTCTGCTACTGGTGAATATTCTATGCACCCATGAACGTGAAGTGATGGATGCACACCCAGCTAGCCGAAGTATGCTGGGGTTTGGGTGCATCTCCCAAGAATGCCAGACAATAATCTAGAATTTTGTTAGGGTTATTATGTTATTCAGATTTGTATGGTGCACTATCACCCAGGAGGGAATTCCAGCACAAAGCAGGTGTGAGAGTAGGACCTAGTGAGACTACTCAAAAAGACAGGTCTTCAACTTCTTATAATATTCAAGAAGTGAGAAGGGGAAGGCTCTTGTGTGTAGTAGCAGTTCCTTCCGTGCTTTAAGAGCCATGAAGGCAAATGCTTGACCCCTGGATCTGGTTTTCTATAACCATTTTATAACATTAGGTATCTGCTTTGAACTCAGTTTCCTGCTATTGTGCTTTGCTCTAACAGCCATTGAAATATATGCTTGAAATGTTTTTTTTTTTTTTTTTACAAAGGGTGGTGTATAAAAAAGATTGTAGATACACCACTGCTGTATTGTCTGATTTCTCAGGATCCTTTGGAGAGTGAGCACATAAAAAAAACCCTGCTGATGTCTCTAGCAGGTCTATTGCTGTGTTTGTCTGCTGTCCCACAGGCTATCGCAACATGCCCAGGACCATATGAAATCCCTGAGAAGGCCAAGCTCCTTGGCACATAGAAGAGGTGATAATAAAATTGAATCTTCTAATGCTCAAAAGAAGGTGTGGTAAAAATGGTGTACTATCTGCAACCCAGTTGTAAGTCACACAGGAAGACTGTAGTATAAGGGATTTCCAAAGCCCAATTTGGAGGAAACGCTTGTTTCAATAACAAGTTGGTCTATGTCCATATTGAGAATAGCAGACTCTTTTCAAGAGTTTGTAGGATCAAGACACAGGTGGAAGTCAACTTCATAATCTGGTGTGTGAGATATAAAGTTGAATCAATGTTCCCACTGTAGTCTCTGACCAAATTCACCAGAGTGAGTGCTTGACTAAGGATGTTGGTTACCAAACCGAGAACAAGGGGGAGTGTGTGCTGCACATGGCCATATCATCTACTTTCACTGAATTAAGGTTGAATGAGTGGACAGACATTCAGTAAGTAACTCCAATCAAGCAACTTTGAAGATTCAAAGGCGTTTTAGCTGTTGGATCCATAATTCACTAACATTTGTACATCTTCATCAGAGATGCAAAAATCAAAGGAGAAAGACATAATCAGTGCTGTCTAGTGAGAGTAAATAAAAACTAAAAGGTGGAAGTGAGGAATGGTGCCACAATTCAACGCTAAAAATACAGAATGGAATGAGAAGGGAAGCATCTTGTGATCTCCCCTTTTTGAGAAATTTTGAGAAATTATTTAATCCATTTAATCGCCAGTGAACTGGCACTGGTTTGTTGAATACTGGAAAATAGCTTTAGATAGTTTATGTTGTCAAACCCTGTCAACAGATCTGAAAGGATGAAGGCAGTGAATGCCTGCATACAAATGCTTGCCTAATGTGATGAGGTGCCGCTGCAATACACAAAAGGGGATGGGAGGAATGCTTGCAATTTGTCTAACCACTGATAATCACTTGGAGTAGCATTTTAACCCATCGGTGTTTTTGCCCACCATGCCACCTCATATTAGATTAGACATGCCATTTGCAAATCAGCCTTGGTTCTGCTCCAGTAAGAACAGTCCAGCCTAAACGGCCAAGCCAGGTCCTCTCTGAAAAAGTACACAAGCAACAAAAAAAAAAGTTTTTTGTCCTGATTGGGCCTCTTCAGTTGGGTGCAGCCTGGTTCTAGTGGTACAGTGAGCAAGGGATCCACTTTTGGACATACCACTAGCCACTTAGGGGATGGGAGAAATATTTACATTTGTCTAACCACTGGCAGGTGCTTGCAGCAGTTGGAAATGGACTGTTCCATAAGATGCAGGGGTCAGTACTGACTTGCATAAGGCAGACCTTCATCTAGAGTGGCACAGTGGGCAAACTGATTGCAAGTGGTTAGCCTATTTGCACGTATTCTGTCCATAACCTTTTCTGTGATTGATGTAGTGATGCAGTCAACACTATTTCTGTCTCATGAGCTGGGCAGAAACCTGACTGTGCTGGACAAAATGCTGCATTGCTTTCGATTTTTTTGTTGTTGTTGATTCAAAGATTCAACAAGATGGTTGGCATTGGATCTCTTGAGTAGTGGCAAAAGGATTACCTGCCTAAAAGAAGGTGAAACTTTTACTCTACTAGTAAGGGAACAGCTGAAGCCAGTGCTAGTAGGTCGCATGACTACAGTCAACTGTATGTTGCAATATTTACTACAGAAACATTGTAAACATTTTGCTTCTAAAAAACTGGGCCCAAAATATTGAGTAAGTAGTTATAGTTAGGACCTAGTTTCCATAAAAAAGCATTTTTGACATGCCTATATCTTTGGCACGGTTTGATGAATCTTCAGAAAAGTTTCCAAAAAAAAGTGCTCCCTAGAATTTTGTTATGCATGGAACGTTTTGGGGAGATTTGTCAAGCAGGGGCCGAGAAAAAGGGCGGGATCAAACAAAGTGTGTTTCCCTTGTTAATTAGCATAGACTCATTAGACACGCCTGCAGCCTGAACCGCCGGATGGAATTACACCAAATGTGGCAGAAAGGTAGCTTTTGGGCCACAGATGAGTCTTTTTTTTATTTGGTGGAAATCCATTCTGTAGTTTAGGAGAAATAACAGGAAAATAAAATGTGTATATCTAGGTTTCCGATAAATTCCCAAATACTGCCAGTCTCATGCAGACATCTGATTGGCTGCCAACACTTCAATTAGGAAGTGTGGGCAACCATTTTGAGACTAGGCTTCAGCTGAGTCTCAAAAATAAAATAAAACGAAAAAGGAAAAGTAAGGGCAACATTATCCTACCACCCATAGCCTTGGTGCAGGGGTCCCCCAGGGACCTCTCCAAGGCTAAAAAGCATTTTTGTTTAAAAATCACAGTGAAAATCACAACTATTCATTAATTTCAGTGTGTTTTTTTTTTAAAAAGCAAGCGCAGTCGGGTGGGCCAGTTCCTGAGGGCATATTATTTGAAGGAGGGTGGCACAAGGAACCCCCTTCCTTGGGCTTACTAAAGCCCCTGGGACCGCCACCTCTGAGGCTATGGGTATGAAGTATGCAGGGGTGTGGTCACCACCTCCCTGGGGCAATGTACTTTTATACAATTGGTGGGGTTCTGCAGAGCCAAACCCAGGCCAAGGGGAACACCACCTCCCTGGTGCTTAAAGTGAATAGTATGCAGGGGGCCACATGGCCCCCCGACCCCCAGGGACCACCACCTCCCCAGGACCTCAAATTAATTGCTTGTGGAGGGGACCTGCATGCACCTATACCCCTGTGACCACCGCCTCCCTGAGGCTACTAAATGAAATTAGAAGGGGGTCCATCGTGGACCCCCAGCCCAGGAGATCACCACCTCCCAGGGGGAAATTTTGAACAATGGAGGGGGGGTGGCGTGCCGCCAAATAGCTCCCCCTTGCTTAAAGTGTAGTTTTCATCTCTTTTTCCGCATGCAGACATGCATGCTGGGAAAGAGATGAAAACATTGCTCCCACAAAGAAGGAGTTGCTATTTAAAGCAGCAGCAATGCTGGCTCCCGCAGGAGATAGGAGCCTATGGGAGCACAGGGGCCTTGGGGCTTCCCCTGCGGTCCTGTCACTGTCACTGGGATGGAAGAGAGGGAAAGAGATTGTTATTGCAATGGTCGCTCCATAAATAACTTTAAAGCATCACAGTAGCAAAATGTTTGCCCTAAATGATATAGTTAAATTTTGAAGCACCGCAGAACAGAGTCACTTCTGGCCTACTGGTAAAGCTCTTGGACTATCACTTAGTAGGTTGAAGGTTCAAATTCTGGTATATCTTGGCAGTGTTTTTTGAATGGTAAACATTCCTAGTGATGAACATTTACGTATTTTGCCATCACCATCTTTGGGTTAACTGTCATAGAGATTTCTGGACTTTGAGTAATAAGGAAGAACCTGTGTCCTAGTGTTTAGGTTTTCAGACTCTTACACAGAAGGATGAGGGTTCCAGTCTAGAAATTCAGGAGTTATAGTTAGAGTTATTTCAAGTGCTTGTGACTCACGCCCTACAGTAACTATAACTTGTGCCCTTGCCATGCACTGCTAATTAGCCCAGATATCACAGCACTCATGACATATTTTATAACATCATTGATAATATCACACTAACATTTGTTGTAAATATATTGAAGAGAAAACTGTGCATGGTGGAGGTGTGAGTCATAGTTGGTGCATGGACCCCTGAATAACATCAAAAGTATGTTAATAAAATTGACTTGGAAATCAGTGGGGGAAAATTTGGACTGGCGCTGGAAGGTTGCAAAGTCTTTCTGTGGGCTTGCACTTTGATGTGGCAAAAGAATCTAGAAAAAACGGCCTGGTGATCAGTTCAAGGGAGTAGAAAGTTCTCCTGAATTGCAAGATGAGTCCAGGTGCAATAGAAAATGATGTCTAAGGAATGACCTGTGGAATGAGCTTCAGGTTAATGACACCCAAAGAAACTAAGAGGAAACATACCTCTGGTTCTGCACTCTAAAGCCACCCAGGGCCATCATGCTAGAGGATTATTTTGTGAAAGGTGCTAAGAAATTAGCGTAGTACTTATCAAAGTTAGAATCGGGCCCAGGAGGTCTAGAAAGTAATAGCAGCAGACCTGTAAGGTGAGGAAAAGGTTAGATTGAAGTAGTTATGAGTTGTTGCATCATCATTTCATAACATGGAAGAAAACATGTTTCTATGATAACTAGCATATCAATATCAGAGTCCCCTACAAGATCATATATAAGTGAGGCCTGTGGGCAGAGATCTAATTTTTAACAGGAGGCTTTGGGAGAGAGAGTTGCAGAAACATTAATATGTACCTAAATTTTTCTAGTTTTCAAAAGACAAGTATAACATCTATGACTCAGATTATTTCTGGATTACATTTTCTGAAGCAGAAGGGGCTGTCTGTAACAGCATGACCCACAGTGAGTGTGTTTTTTCTGTGAGAGGTCTGGGGACCCCAGAGGGTCTGCAAAGCCTACTCAGGGGGTCCACAATTGCTTAGAAAATTAACAGGTTAATAAAGTTGATGGAAATAACGAAGCAAAATCTAAAACTGACCTTTTTAAAATGTTCTGTAAATGTGAACGGATTTGAAATTGGAGGCTACAAATGCAGTAGATATCCTCAGATTGATTCATTGGACAGGGCAAATGCATCAAACAGAATATAGAACGGGCAATGGATTGCCTTGATTGATTTTAGAAAAGCTCCTCCCATCCCATTACAATTTATATTTGATAAGTAAATAAAATATTTGTGTATTTTTATGTGGTTCAAATCATCACCATTACTTAGGCCAGGGTCCCTGGATTCCTGTTTATGAATCAGTGGGGTCCCCAGATTCCAAAAAATAGTCAGTGGGGGTTCTTGGATTCCAGTAATGATTAAGTGGAGGTCCACAGAAGTCAAAAGTTTAAGAATCATTGTTCTAGCATGTAATCAGACTCTATAGCATTTGATGGTAATACATGAGACATAAACCAGAATATTTCCATGTGCAGCAATAGAACTTGTGTACTAGATGAAACTATCAAGTAGTTGTGTGACAAACAAAAACAAGTATGTCCAGAAAATTCAATGTATTTTTTCGGAACGTATTGGTGTTTTTACACGATTGGGAAATTACGTACATTATCCAAAATGAAAAACTTTCATGTGATAGTAAAATGAGTGTGGTCTGAGAAAATGACAAGCTCATATGTAAGAGGTTACTCATGCTAAATCTGTGAGATAAATGAATGGCATCCTTTGGTTGGTACCAGAAGGCACTTGCTGCTATGATTGTTGTTTCATGATCCTTGTGGAGGCATTTTAGAATCTATTTTTAAAACACTCTTTACGGCATTATCCTTGCGGATTTCAGAGCCGTTATGTTTGTTGTAACATGTATGTTGCCTGACATTTTAATACTGATTAATGTGCTCATGAACCTGAATGTCATTGCAAGCTATGGTATACCAGCAAAACCATCTTTCCAGTATGGAAAAGATTTTGGAACATCAAAGGGGAATCAGGAATCATGACTCGACTTATCCTCTTGCCAGACATTTCTTCAAAAGACATAACAATAATGTGAACTTACTCCAGGTTTTTGGTATTGACTGGGTGAACAAACTATCTCAAGGTTGAGAAAGAGGAATCAGATTAATTATCTTGGACTCTCACTACATCTTGAACTTAAACACCAAACACCCCACCGTCTCAATAAGGATAAGGAGATGGCCATTCATATCCATTCGAACTGATTTCTTTCTTCTATGATCCCTTGCATCCATTGACTCAGGCATTGAATGATATTTCACAATGTTTAGACAGATGTTTTGGATTACTGTGTATCTGTTCCTTTCACTCTATGATTTCATTTTAGCTTTTTTATGATGGCTTTCTTTTAGACTTTATTTTTTCTGTTTCCTCATATTCCATTTTTGATATTTCAGATTGATTGATTTATCATGCATAATCGTTCATTCTCTATGTTTGATGGATTGGGTCAACATGGTTACATCTACTTTAGACACTTACAGGTAGACCACTCCAGTACATCCACAGTGCTGGGAGATTGTATAATTTATTCCCGAAATTATGGCATAAAAATTAAATGTATTTACAGTCTGGGCCCACTGGGGCATCATTACTTCCTCTCTAGTGTCTGACTATCTGTCTTCCACACTGGATCAGTTAAGAATATTGAACCATGAGCTATATATATGAACTGTGAAGATTTACATTAGATATTATATAGACCTGGTGCAAATGAGTAATGTATACATTATCAATTAAATCCATGAGACTAAGCCCACGTGGGCAATACCTATGCTTCCTGACTTTTGAGCCTCTTTATATTTATCTGGTTCAAAGCATTACACGTCATAATTGGTAATTGTATGCACTATACAATAATATCCCATGTGATCTTTGTTGCAAATAGCGATTGCATACTGTGACTACATTTTTGTCCAGGATAGACTTGGAACTTTGATTTAGCCCAGCACACACATGCTCCCCATTGGCATTTATGGTGATGTAAAACCGAAACAGGAAGCTCAACTTTCTCATTCCTCACGTGGCATTTGCCTTATAGGTTTTTTTTTCACTGATGAGAAGCTGTATGGACTAGGTATGTCTTGAATTAACACGATTGGTGAGATTAATTTGTATATAATTGACACTGTAACTAAGTGCACTGCAATCTGGATATTTTAGGCACTTGCCATATCACACTTGATGACCTGCTTGATAATTGCCACTGTTTCGTTTTATATTTCAGATTTAAGCGACAGTATGATGAACTCATCCTTGGCATAATTGCTATTACGATTTATGCAGATACCGTTGTTTTTAACTGTATTGTACATTGCAAGTACACGTGTAGTATTTCTTTTCTGTTTCGTTTGTTTTTTTGTATTTGTTTCTATGGAATTTAGGCACACATTCACTCGAGAAAGGCTTCTTTTCAAGCAGTAACGCATTGTGCTCGCGTCACTGATTAAACTTATGGTGCTTTTGACATTGGTGTGGCGTTTCATTTTACTTTACTTTTCATATCTATATATATATCTGTATATATATCTATATATATTAATATTATATAGATATATATATTCACTGAAAAAAAACAAAGGTTACAGGGACGTTATAGTTAGGTTCTGAATTTACTAGTATAAAAACAAAGAAATTTAGCAGTTAGAGGTATTTCAAGTAACTATAAGTAGCGCCCTCAGGTAACTACAACTCACACCCTTGCCATGCCCTTGCCATGCCTTACCTCAGATGTTACAGCAGTCATGACATCTTCTATAATGTCCTTAAAAGTATAAATGAAACATTAGCAGTCACATTTTTGAAGAAAAAGTTGTGCATGGCTGGAGCGCAAGTTATAGTTACTTGAAATAACTATAACTGCTGAATTTCTATGTTTTTGTATGAGCAAATTCAGAACCTAACTATAACGTCCCTGTAACCTTTTTTTTTCAGTGAATTTCTATGGTTTTTTAATGTAAAGTTATTTTAATTGCTATACATTAATCCAGCCACTGCCTGCGGCCAGGCCCTGCAGCCGGGCCTTATAACCACCCAAACCTCATGCCGTGACAGCCTTTGGTCGTGCGCAGCGGGGTTGGCCACAGGGCCTGTCTCTGTCAGTGGATCTTTGAGTGGGTGTGTGAGGGTATGAATGGGTCTGAAAGTGGGTGTGTGATTCTATGAGTGGGTCTGGGTGGGTGCATGAGTGTCTGAGTGCATGTATGAGTGAATGAATTAGCGTATGAAGAGTCTTTGAATGTATAAAAATGTTTTTTTTATATTCTCGATTATTCTCAAATATCCGCAGATATCTTTGAATATCAAAAAATATTTGAGGATATTCAAGAATATTGCACTTGCGAAGAAGAATCATTTTAAACCCATAATTTGACCCTAAAACACCCCTATATCACACCCCTGGGGTCAGGGTACCTCCACCCCGACCCTTATACTACTTAGAATTTCTATTTTCAGCCCCGGGGACCCTCTCCCATAAGATAAAATGGTGGCTGCAACTTTCTAGTCAAGTTGTGACCAGCCAATTACAGTGCTTTTATTCGCTCGCGCATTCGTGGAAATTTGTGGATATTCGCAAATTCGGGGCCAGAGATTTGGATTTTCCTTAATTTCTCATAAACTACAAAACGTATTACATCAAAAAAAACAAAAGCATAATCGGCATATCAACAGCTATTTTTTTGCCAAATTTTGTATAATTTTGTTCAGCAGTACGGGCTGTAGTTGTGTCCAAAGGTCCTAAAAGAATTAAGATGGGTAAAGGCAACTTTTTTGACCCCACTTTTTCTTGGCTCCCCCCATTGACGTATCATCCCAAAACTTTCTATGTGCAACAAAAATCACAGAGTCACTTTTTTTGGGAAAAGTTAGTGAAGATTCCTAAAACGGTGCCAAAGATATAGGCAAGTAAAAAAAATGCTCTTCCTACGGAAACTAGGGCCCATATTTATACTTTTTTAGCGCTGCGTTTGCACTGCTTTTTAACGCAAAAGTGGTGCAAACTTACAAAATACAATTGTATTTTGTAAGTTTGTGCCGCTTTTGCATAAAAAAAACAGTATAATTAGGACCTAGTTTCCATAGGAAGAGGGTTTTCTATTTTGCCAATAACTTTTGCGCCGCTTGAAGAATCTTCACAAACTTTTTTAAAAATATACTTCAGTCGGCTAAGTTACTGTCTTAAAGGTTTCACGGTGATTCTTCAAGTGGGGGCTGAGAAATAGGGGGTGTCCCAAAATGCATTTTCCCCATGCATTTTCCCATAGGGATTTTGAACATGAGTATAGCCAGAACCGCTAGACGGAATTACACCAAATTTGGCAGAAAGCTAGCTCTTGGTACAGAAAGCATGCTTTTTGTGATTTGCTGTAAATCCGTTCAGTAGCTTTTGCTGCTTGGTCTAGGGGTCCCTAAGGGACACAGCTACGGCTAAAAAGCATTTTTTATTTTAAAATCTCAGAAAATCCACTGCTGAATCCACAGGTTTTTCTCACATTTAAAAAAAAGTTTCTCCCTTTTCTTTGTACCCGGGTGGGCCAGGTCCCAAGGGCATTGAGGGGTGATAAAAGGAGAGGGGTGCAAAGGGCCCACCTCCTAGGACTTTTCAGAGCCCCAGGGAGCCACCACCCCCCTGGGGTACTGTAAAATAGGATGTGGGGGGTGTACATATGAGGACATCTCCACAAAATGAAAAAGCACTTACATCATGTAGATAACAGCAAGAACCCTCATTTGGCAGAGGTTTACGTCTAGTCTCTGTGTTGCCGTGGGTTTCCACGGTGTCCCACTCGCGGGCCACAGGTGGATCGGCGGTCTGCATTTCGGGCGGCCGGTCCTGCCGTGGGCTGTTCTTTGGGCCGCGACCTATTCTCTCAGCCGTGGCGTGGCCGTGAGTCCTCTCTTGGGCTCCAGGCCGCTCCGCATCCATTGGCGGCCCCCGTAAATATTTTCTTTACCTATTGTCCTGGATTCTTTTCTTCTTTTCTTTTTCTTTTTTTGGCCATATCGTCTTTTTCCCAAGTGTCTGTGGTTTCTTCCCTGCATGCATTGTATTAACCTTTTCTGACTTAGCATTTTCTTTATTCAGTTCAATGTGGCTTTCCCAATCCAAGATGGTATCATGAGTTCTTCCTGCATGTCACTTCCTGTTTGGCAGTATAAAAGCACTGAAGATCCTTCTTTCCTTGCATTGAAAACACTTCTGTTTTGGTGGTGACTCTTCGTTCCAGCTCCCAGTTGTTCTGGATCTCTGTCCTGTTTCTTTTCCAGTAGTCTTTGTTCCTGACTTTGAGTTTTTACTGTTTTTCTTTTTGCCTTATTTCAGGAGCTCCTGTGGTTGAGGTTTTTTCCCGCATTCTAGGTTTTTCCTCTACTCCTTCTGGAGGGTACAGCTTGCCTTGGCATCCTGTAGTCGGCAGCACCATGGCTACCAGAAGGGGTTGCCCTTATCTTGGCCAATCCAGAACAAGCAAGAAACCAGGTGGTGCTTCAAGACTTGCAGACTAGAGCGGTAAGAGACGTGCAAACCGTGACAGTTTTGTTGGCCTCTATATAGAAGGATTCATGTTATCACATATTTCTAGATACAGATGCACCAGGAACAATCATATTGCCAAAACGCACACAATGTCACTGGTGACATTTCCTTGTGCTCCAGTACGCAGCTCTAGTGTAGAATACATACTGGGCATTTACCCAAGAGACAGAAAGAACTCCACTTGGGCAGATATTTTGTTGGGTAAAAGGACAGCCAAGATTCCTTTGTGGCCGAATCACTCACACAGATACTGACACACCCACAAACACTCAAACACCCACTCACAGACACACTTAGATACCCAAGCACCCATTCACAGGTTCAGAATTATGTTGCGATTACTTTATGGTTGTATCACCTTACAAGATGGCTGCTGTATTCTAAGTACTGACAAATCTGCAGTCCTTTATTTATGTTCTTCACAAACAATTTATATTTATTGTTTTTGTTAATGTCCACTTTCGCTCATGATCAAGCAAATATAATACTTTATTTTGAGGTCCAAGGCTGTAGGGTTTCAAACAGGCTAAGAAGGAAAGTACGCTGTGAAAGTAATATTTTTTAAGGGCATTTTAGTGTAACACTTATATGGAGGGATCCCCAATTGCAAAATCATGCCGATATTAATGGACAGCAAACAGGGGGAGGTGGCAGCAGATAAATTGTTTGACCTCAATTCTGCTAATGAGCATACAAATGCATAAGGAAGTGGAAATCTTTCCAAGAAACAACTATGGGACAAATTAGAAAAACACCTACAAAAAAGAACTGTCTAAGTGGTGGAAGGCAATGTCATTACAAAAGTATATTGACTGTGATAGAATCCCATGAGTCCTGAGAATTCTGACAGTTCCTGCATATGAGAACCCTGACCCTGAAATGCTACAAGAGTGGGCCTCCAACTCACATGCATGCTCATTAACCATGTTGCGTATGCTGGCGAAATATGCTTTTAAGGACACAGACAGATTGCTAGCAGAAATTGATGAACTAATGATAGAACTCAGGAAGATTATTAACCAGGATGAGTATGATGTAGGCATGGTAAAACTGATGGACAGGATCAATAAAGTAGAGGAGGAGATAAGATTGAAAAACAGGAAATTCTACTGTGATTACAACGACTATGTTAATGGCAGGATATTAACCTTTCCCAGAAAATACAATGATCTGAGACAGCAAGGTATTAAGGGCCCGGAGATGATTGAATTGAGTGGACCAGAAGACGAGATGACGGGTGCCACAGGGGGCACAATAGTAATATAAGAGTCATCGGGGGAAGGGACCAGTGCCATTGCCATGGATTACAATGCTTCAATGGGTTCAGATACTATAGGCCCAAAATATTTTTTGTTAATGAAAGAATTCCAACTAATGATCAAAAGCCGATTGGAATTCCAACCACACAGAGAAGTAGCAAGAGGCAGAGATCGAGGAGGAAGAGGTTGGAGAGTAGTAAGTATAAAGCCCGGAAGAAAGGTCAATTGCTCAGTGGAATGACAACGAGAGCCAAAACAGAAGCCAATTGATGGAATCAGATATCAGTGTGATACATTTATCTAACTTTCCCCTCACCCGAATTCTTGCTAACGTCCTCTCCCTTGTTCTTTCCTTTTCTCCTGCCTCATCCCTGGATTTTACCCAAAGTCGAATTGATCTCTTTAACTTTACCAGAAAACATAAGCTAAAAAAGTGGTTTGAGTTTGAGTCAAAACATTCTTGGGGGGTGGGGGGATAATGGGCAAAGAGTTACCTGAGGTACCATCTAAGTTGTGCATTGGAGACGTTGATGTACTGCATACATTATGTGAGCTTGATGAATTCTCTGAAAGCTATGAGGAAGCAATTTTAAATCTTGAGAATGTGGGAAACACACTGGATTTGAGTTGCCCCAGTTGATTCTGTTGAAAATCTATATTTCAGCCAACTTTACCCTTTGGAAGTATTGATGTGTTCGAGACGGGGGTTATCAAGGAATTGAAAAAGTTGCGATTCAGATATACTAATAAGTCCTTTAATCTTACAAAAAAACTGAATGTGGCATTGTTGGAATTACAGAACAATAAGGATGTGATCATCTGTAACTCAGACAAGGGAGGAAACATTGTAATTATGTCTAAAGACCAATGTCTAGCTGAAGGTTATAGGCAATTATCTGAGGAGAATGGTTTTATCCCCTCCATAAAATTAGATATTGCCAGGGTCAATAGAACATATTGGGACAAGCTAATGGATTGGATAGAGGAGGGGCTTTTACAATGGGAGGAATGACAATTCCTCCTAAACAAACATTCCATAATTCCAATATTATATTTACTCCTCAAATTATACCAGGATCCATTAAATCCCACTCAGAGACCGATTGTGTCTTCTATTAACTGTTTGTTGGAGAAAACTTCCCAGAATGTGGATTACTTTCTGCAACCATTTGTACAAACTCTTACCTCATATGTCAAGAATAGTACAGACTTCCTTTGAATAATTAATGATATTACATGGAAAGATGATTACCTCCTTATGGGACTTGATGTATACAATCTGTATATCTGCATCTGCCATGATTTGGGAATAAAAGCTTGCCATCACTTCCTGAGAGCAAGGTGTCTGTCATATATTTCCATACAGAGATGGTCTTAGACGTGATCAGTTATTGCCTACACAATAACTTTTATCATCTTTGACAACCAAGATTTCCCCCAAAATCAGGACGCCGTGATGGAGACTTGTTTCACCCCTAGTTAACGCATGTTCGTACATAGGCTGGTGGGAGGAACAGGTTGCATCAACATCTATCTATATGATGACCACATGATGCTCTAGGCATGTTATATAGATGATATATTTGTTATCTGGAAAGGCAGATGACAAAGGGCTGAATAATGTGTGTGCTTACTCAACAAAAACTCTATAAACAAAGGTGGGGACTGGGAGATTATTGGTCCAGTGCACGGTCTCCCAAAATGAACCTATAATATCAAAACAAGTGCACTGTTCCACAAAGGAGAGAAATAAGGAAACTAATCCAGTTTGGAAGTGGCGAATCTGTACTGAGTATTCTTAGGAGGGCTCTCAAGCACCCATTTGGGTGACAGGTATCATCATCGGGCTCACTCCTCGCCAGACTGGTGCTGCAATGCCTGGCGGGCCACCCAACATTCTGGGTGGCACTCAACCATTGTAAAATTGCTAACAACAAGGGTCTGGGAAAGAAACTGAATCGGAAACGGAGAGTGTAGAAAAAAGAGACAAAACTCTAAAATTGGCTCTGAACCTGAGCCACTATTTTAATGTGATAGAAATTGGGTTCAGGCCAAGATTAAAAGCAAAAAATATTAGAGTGTTACTGGAAATAATGTACAGTTACACTCTATAATCTAGGAAGGTAGTTCGCCTAATCCTACATGGTCAACATGTTTCGCGTCTGTGTTTGGTCACAAAGTGATCCAGTGACGCTTCTTCAGGACCCACGAAAAAAGCCTTTGATTATTAAACTACTTCTCCTATGTGTCAGTAATTTATCAAGTGCACACCAAGTCACTTACAGTGTAGAAGACAGAGTATGTCTAAGTCAGTCGGTCAGTATAGTCGCCCTGCATATAATCAAAAAGACACAAAACAGTTAGTGCCAATAGTCAACACAGAAAAAACACAATTGAAAACAATTATAGTGACAACCACCCTTAATCAGTGTATAATACATAAAGATGAAAAGGTTTTTTGCGATGCTTACCATCCCATATTAGAGATTGGGCTCCCTAGGTCTGCGCTAGCATCAACCAAGGAAAACAAACTAAATAAAAATATTAATGATATGTAATAATGTAGCACCGCATAGTAATACATGGAGACATAGTATCGAACAAGTCTGAGTATTTCCGTCTGAATTGTATCACTAAATTCAATTCTGTGTTGATCTCGAGAAGACGGCTTTTAAAAGAAGACAGAGTTATTGTTGTTTTTATGGTGCTTTCAATGCAGGTGATTTGTATCATAATTGATTCGGCCAGACGCTTTGAAGCATTGATGATTAATACTAGCCAATCTCTGGTGCATTTCCAAGCGATCTGTGCCCAGTCTTTTCTAAATGCCAGATCGTGTAGAAAGATCCTGGGTATATTGGCAACCAAGAGACCGCTAGGAGCAATATTTGCTCTCAGATATTCTGTCATTATCGTGCCGTGCATGACAGTTTTAATTAAATCGCGTTTGAGAGAGGAGAGTTTATTCCAGTCTTCTTTTAGACTACCTGTGGGATTAGCCCCATTATTATCAAGTATAGATGGAGCTTGTAGGATCGCAGAAACTGCCTCGTCATCGAAGCTCAGGCCTTGGAAAAAGCCGTCTTCTCGAGATCAACACAGAATTGAATGAGACGAGGGAGTTTTTAACTCAGCAGAAAATAACAAAACTACAGAAAGACATTAGGAGATTCGATCGTGAAAAAGTCTACCCTTATATTAAGGAGGACTACGATACGGATACACAGTCTCGTTCATCTGATGACTCTACAACTCCCAACAGAAAAACTCGCAATTATAGTAACAGTTCTTCATCCGATGGATGGAGCACTGATGACGGGATGCAACCACCCGTATACAACCACCCACCCATATATAACCAACCACCATATAACCAACCACCATATAACCAACCACCATACCCCCCTAACCAACCTCTGTTTTGGCAACCACCTTACCCCTTCTTCCAACCTCGCCCTATGCCACCCTATGTACCTTTTTTAGGCCGCGGCCAGGGCAGAGGAAGAGGAAGAAGGAGAGGCAGAGGCAGACGGGTCCACTGGAACAGAGAAGAACCTCAAATGGTTACTCGAAGTCAGGGCAAAACTCCTCCTCCACCGAGAACTTAGTGGTTAATCTCTCCAATAAAAACCTTTCTATTGATGAACTTTCAGCCCTGAACAAAGGCTTGGGCTTCGTCCCCACTCCATCTGAAGACACCTTTCGTCTTAACTGTGAACTTGCGCAATTTTTCAGGAAAATCCGCCTTCACTTTTTCTTCTTGGATAGGCCGGTTTCTTCTGGGAATAACGATATGGGTCTTAGAAAACCATCGACTTTTATTCCCCCCACACATTCCCTCCCTGTCGAGGTGTTGACTTTCGAAAAAGCTGTCATGGCAGATTTAGACACCATTACTCCCAACAGACCGTTCATGAATTTGCCTGCCACTGAGAAGAAGGCTCTAAAAGATCTAGCCTCTGATCAATCAATCACTATCAAACCAGCTGACAAGGGTGGAGCGATCGTGATTATGAACACTGAAGATTATAGACAGGAGTGCCTACGACTTTTAAGCGATAGAATTCACTATGCCCACTTGACTCATGACCCTACTACAAATCTACAGAAAAAAATCAGAAGTATGATAGAAGAGGCTAGGAACAACACATGGATCTCCCCTAAGGAAGCCGAGTTCCTAGATACTACACACCCTAGGACTCCATACTTCTATTGCTTGCCAAAAATACATAAAGGGATTCTCCCACCTCCTGGGCGACCCATTGTATCCGGCATTGGATCTGTTCTAGAACCCCTCTCCGTTTTTTTGTGACTTCTTTCTTCAACCACTGGTAAAAGAATCAAGCACTTTTTTGAAGGACACGACTCATGTTCTTAACTTGATTGAGAACATTAACTTATCTAATGAAGCGAAAGCCCTCATCACACTTGACGTGGAAGCTCTATACACGAACATTCCACAGGACTCGACCTTACAAGTGGTGGAATCCGCCCTACGTGCTAGTACTTGGACATCCTCTACCCCAGTCCATTTTATTATGCAGTGCGCTACTCTAGCAATGAAAAACAATTTTTTCCAATTTGAAGATTCCCTATTTCACCAAATTCAAGGGACCTCAATGGGAAGCACTTTTGCCCCCAGTCTGGCATGTTTGTATATGTATAATTTTGAGAAACTCTTTATATTACAAACATCCAATCCATTCCATAATAAGATTTCTTTATGGAAGAGGTATATTGATGACATTCTTATCATCTGGAATGGTCCTTATGATGAAATTGACGAATTCACTATTTGGATCAATTCTCTGGATCCATTCCTAAGATTCACTGCCCACTCATCTCTCACACAAGTATCATTCCTGGATCTGGTGATAAAAATTGACAATGGCATACTTACCACCACTACTTTCCATAAGAGTACTGATCGTAACAGTTTACTTGTGTACGATAGTCATCACCCAAAAGCATTGCGAGATAATCTTCCATTTGGGCAATTTTTGAGGTTACGACGGAATTGTGGTACTACCCAAACCTTTGATATTCAATCCTGTGATTTGAAATATAAATTACAGGATCGACACTATCCGAACAAGATCATTAACGCAGCTTACAAAAGAGCTCGCAACAACCATAGGGAGGCTCTGTTAACTTCAACACCTAAAGATCCGGAAACACGTCTGACGTGTGTCTCTACTTTCACTCCATTGTCCAATACCATCAAAAAGTTGATCAATAAACGATGGAACATACTACAGAGTGGTGGAACGGTAATTCCCAAACCTCTTTTTGCTTTTAAAAGATCAACAAATATACGAGACCTACTTGTTCATACTCGCCCCCGTATGCCCAATGAGAAACAGACACAAACTACATTATGGAATTTACCTCCAGTGATGGGTCACTATCCATGTGGCACATGCAATGTATGTCCCCTCACTAAACGCCTAGACAGCATTGACCTCGATCACTTCGGGATTTGGCATCTGAACAAACATACTAATTGTAATACACGACAGTGTATCTACCTAATCTCCTGTCCTTGCAAATTAAAATACATTGGAATGACTACCCGTCCAGTTAAATTACGCATTAATGAGCACCGGAGTAATATCAGATGCTCCCGCATTACCACGAAGCTCAGTGCGCATTTTTTGGATGCTAAACACGGCCCTGACGATATGTGGTGGATAGTACTACAAGTACCAAAATATGACAGCAATAACCCTAACTATTTATTCAAGATCGAACAGAGATGGGTTTTCCGATTGAAAACTCATAAAGAAGGACTGAATGATGACATACCTTGGAATTTATTATCACCTTAATTTTCGAAAGAACAAGGGTCATTATACTCCAGTTACATTACGTTCAACCTTGACAGATCATTGTTCACCAGTTATTTGCCCCCTTTTTCTAAATTCAATTGAAATGTCTCAAAACTACTAGTTGAGAGATTCTAACAGATCGGGCAGTATATGTATATATATTTTTTTTCATCAATATGGATGATTTACTTTTTTGATTATGATAAGGATACTTTTTCATTACTAATTTAATCATTTGTTGAACTACATAAAGAAAGGGTGCCTCCAGTTACTTTGCTTTCGAGTTCTATTACATGGTCCTTTTTACAACTTTTTGTTAATAAAATATGGCCCCCATAATAACCCCCTAACTCCCCCCCCGTTTTTTATGGGTACCAGGACAGGAATAACAACATTCGACAACCACTCGATTGTCTCACTGATTAACTTCGTAAGATGGCCGCCGAGACGTTAGTCCTTCTTTTATTTCCAGCACCCGGAACAACCGGCTGGTTTGTTCCGGGTGACTCGCGCTACTCAGCGCTAGCATAAATAACCCCCTGCCTCATCAACACACCGTTTTCAGGCGCGCGGCAGGGGGCAGGTTTCCGGACGTGACTGAGGATCGAAAAAGTAAGCAGGGGACAACGGGCGAGATCTGTTGCGCTTTACGAGCATATTAGACCATTTAACATTCACGTAGTCTGATTTATGACTTGCATGGTCCCTCTACCTTTACCGGGCGACCGCCATGATTGATTAAGATCAGGATACTCTATATTTTTCCCATTCAAAATAATTAATGGACGTGTGGCAATATGCACTAGTCCCTTCTGGGGCATTGCAGCATATACCGACCGCCATGATTGATTAAGATCAGGATACTCTATATTTTTCCCATTCAAAATAATTAATGGACGTGTGGCAATAAGCACTAGTCCCTTCTGGGGCATTGCAGCATATACCACATTTATTAGAGGTCAATTATGGCATAGACAAAACAGGTGTGTGTTTGCTATATGTGTTTTTGGCAATATAACCCAGGTATATTTACAGGGTAACCTACTTCCAGAGGACTGTGAAGCCAAATAGCAGTAAAACCTTTAAGATCAGAGATATTTCCATCAAGTGCATTAGAATTCACTTTTCTCCATATAACTGCTTTTTAACAAACACTATAAATGTGTACACATACATCTTTATGCACAGGTGTATCTAATATCGAATTTAGTGATACAATTCAGACGGAAATACTCAGACTTGTTCGATCCTATGTCTCAATGTATTACTATGCGGTGCTACATTATTACATATCATTAATATTTTTATTTAGTTCGTTTTCCTTGGTTGATGCTAGCGCAGACCTAGGGAGCCCAATCTCTAATATGGGATGGTAAGCATCGCAAAAAACCTTTTCATCTTTATGTATTATACACTGATTAAGGGTGGTTGTCACTATAATTGTTTTCAATTGTGTTTTTTCTGTGTTGACTATTGGCACTAACTGTTTTGTGTTTTTTGATTATATGCAGGGCGACTATACTGACCGACTGACTTAGACATACTCTGTCTTCTACACTGTAAGTGACTTGGTGTGCACTTGATAAATTACTGACACATAGGAGAAGTAGTTTAATAATCAAAGGCTTTTTTCGCGTGTCCTGAAGAAGCGTCACTGGATCACTTTGTGACCAAACACAGACGCGAAACATGTTGACCATGTAGGATTAGGCGAACTACCTTCCTAGATTATAGAGTGTAACGGTACATTATTTCCAGTAACACTCTAATATTTTTTGCTTTTAATCTTGGCCTGAACCCAATTTCTATCACATTAAAATAGTGGCTCAGGTTCAGAGCCAATTTTAGAGTTTTGTCTCTTTTTTCTACACTCTCCGTTTCCGATTCAGTTTCTTTCCCAGACCCTTGTTGTTAGCAATTTTACAATGGTTGAGTGCCACCCAGAATGTTGGGTGGCCCGCCAGGCATTGCAGCACCAGTCTGGCGAGGAGTGAGCCCGATGATGATACCTGTCACCCAAATGGGTGCTTGAGAGCCCTCCTAAGAATACTCAGTACAGATTCGCCACTTCCAAACTGGATTAGTTTCCTTATTTCTCTCCTTTGTGGAACAGTGCACTTGTTTTGATATTATACTCAACAAAAACAACATGAATCTCAGTCTCACCAGTAGCATACATGAACATACTTTGGAGCTCTTGGATCTTAAACTTGAGATGACAAACTCCAAAATTGAGGCCAAGCTACATAGAAAATCTACTGCGGGTACCACTGTCCTTCATGCTACCAGTTGTCACCCCCGAAACCTGATGCACTGCATCCCATATGGGGAACTTAGGACAGCTGGACGAAACTGAAGTAACAATGCAGCTTTTGAAAAAGAAGAAGAAGAGATGATATATAGATTTTGCCAAGGGGGTTATAGTGTAAGGAGCCTACAGGAGGCAGTTACCAAAGTAGAAAAACTAAAGAGGGAAGATCTGCTGCTATCATCACAGAGACCAATCATGGAGGAGGGGCACATCAGATTCATTACGACTTATATCTGAGAGGCCAACAAGTTTAGAGGAATATTTCAAAAGCACTAGCACATTCTTCATAGGATGACATTGTCTCAAAATATGTATCACCCCAGTCCAGCATTACCTTTATGAAGAATAGAAGCCTTGAGGATATGCTTTGTAAAAATATGATTGACAAAACAGAAGGTCAAATGGGTATCATATGTACACCTTGGTTTGTAACATGTAAAAATTGTAAGGCATGCAAGACCAGTACAGATGTGATGTCATTCAGTATACGAGGGAGTAATCAGGAATTCACTATCAAGAGGGGACTCTCATGCAACTCAGGCTATTGTGTAAATGCTGTAAGATGTCTGTGTGATAGGTACTATGTTGGAAGCACAATGCACAGGGCAAAAAAAAGAGTTCTTCAGCATATGTGAGTGTAAGCGAGGCCGGATCCTCAGGGTTTGCGCCTGTTCACAATATGTCTACCTCTTGGCAGCTCCAAACTCTACTAGCTATCATAGCACAGAGTTAAAGAATGGCCAAGCGGGGGATGGGGTTTAGGTTGGGAACAGTGGGGAAGGAGACCTGTGGAAGCAAGAGTTAAACACAATAGCAAGATCATTCACATTCATCTTCATGAACTTTGTTTTAATTCTTTATGATCTAATAACATGAGAGATCAAGAAATTTTCAATAACGTGACCTTTTTATAATCATATACTCTGAACATTGAACTCTCTCAAGTTAATCCTTAGACTAGCAACTACGTCACAACAAGAGTCAATGAGTACATTTGTTCCCAAAGAATTCACTGCTATAGGATTCATGAATGATACTGTAGAATAGGCAAACTGAGTAAACTTGTTATGTCTAGAAAGATCACACTCTGTTTGATCTAAGTTTCAAGATTCAATTGCCCAGAAATTATTGTGCACCTTATTGCCAGATTGTGCATCAAGACTCAAGTACCTAGAATGATTGTGCGCTCTGCCGATCTGAGCTGCAAGGGTTAATTGCCAAGAATGAATCGCGCACACCGTTGCCGATTTAAACATCAAGATTCAAATGCCACGAAATGATCGGGCACTCTGCCGATCCGAACTGCAAGGGTTAATTGGCAAGTATGAATCGCGCACGCTGTTGCCGATTCAACTATCAAGATTCAAATGCCTCGAAATGATCACGCACTCTGCCGATCCGAACTGCAAGGGTTAAGTGCCAAGAATAAATTGTGCACACTGTAAATCACAAAACCAAAAACTCAAATGTTTCTAGAAACGGAGTCGGGGGGCTTACCCCGACCTCCGCCTTACCGCTTTGCTTGAAGATCAGCAAGATAATGAGGACAGGGCCAGGAAATGTCCAAGTAGGCATCTGAACAGGAGCCCTGGAAAATGCTGCTGCTCTGCACCGGAACCTCTGAATAGTGAGCACGTGGAGCTGGGCTGGGTTCCTTAAATAGACCCAAGCCCCGCCCACATGCCACACCCAGCCAGGCTGCAAGAAAGGCTTGAAAATGAACAATACATTACAAACAGCATTAATGGCATTTCAAGATAGATATCTGCAATGCAAAAAGTTAATATGCAATATCAACACATAATGCATGAATTATTACATTGCATAAGGTTTGTCAATTTGCATTATGTTGCCCGAAGAGCGCGCACTGTCCTGGTGTTGACAGTGAGCCATCACTTGCTCTGCCAGAAAATACCCAGTGACCAGGCACTTTGATAAATGCCATTCTGAGAACAGTGGTCTACTACAGTTTTTGTGTTAAACCAAGTCCCGCCCAGTACTCAGGGAGGTGACAGACTTCTTGCCTTGCGAAGGTTAAAATTCAGATATATTATTAGATTTAATACTCCTCATCCAGTGGGATTGAACAGAGATGAGGAAATGGCTGTGCACCTGGGATAATATGCTACTAAATGTGTGACTTTATGTTGACGCGTCTCTCATTTGCAATAAACACTGTGGAATTTTAACTTGAATTTTAGACACAGGTGTATGGGATTCACACTGCAGATATGTCAGTGAACTTAACAAGCTAAGCATGTTTTCTTTTTTTTTTGTATTGAGATTTGATCATTAAATTCTGTTTACTGTTGATGTATTTACAGGGGTAAGGTGATTATGCCCAGGCGCTTGAAGCATATCTGAGAATATATGCGCACTAGGGTGGGACCCTGTGAGAGTACCATGTTTTGGATATATTGCTTCCTTTAATTATGTTGGGGAATATTTTCACTTGGATGGAATGTTTATGATGTTTGCGTGCAGTCTGGGTGGGAATATAAAAATCTCAAAAATGTATAGTTTTCCTTACAGCTTAAGATGTAGACTATGCCCACTAGGGTGTTTTGTTTAAGTTCTACATGCTTTCCTGGATGACCATCTTGTATATGTCACAATTATCTTCAAGCCCACTTGGGCATCCATTCACACTGGATAACATGAGGGTGCTGATAGACCATTAAAGTGGAAAGAATAATAATTTAATTTGACAATACTGCTGTGTGGAACACAATTGTGAATAATCAGGTATTTTTAGGATTATGTTGAGATGGCTTTATGGTTGTATCACATTACAAGATGACTGCTGTATTATAAGTACTGGCAGATCAGCATTCTTTTATTTATGTTGTTCACAAACAATGTATATTTATTGTCCTTTGTTAATATCCACTTTCACTCATGATCAAGACACCAATTGGTGTCGAAACGCTTTCAGTATGCTGCCAACAATAAAACACAAAGGAATTAATATGGTGGAAGTGCGCATGTTTCTCTGATATATACAAAACAGCAGTGCAGAGCGCAGGGTTGGATTGTTATAGGGGTTGCCCCTGCTGTTGCCCTTGTTGTTATAGGGTTTGCCCCTCCTGCGCACAGCTGAAGGCCCTCCACTGCACAGGATTGGGTGTTTATAGAGGTTTTCCGCAGGCTCTGGGGCCAAACACCGCTGTGCATGGCCAAAGGCCATGCGCTGTGCTGCGTCGGGTGGTTATAGGGGCTGGCCACAGGCCCTGTGGCCAATCACTGCTGCGCACGGCCAAAGGCAGTGTGCGGTGGTGGTTGGATTAAGGTAGAGCAAGGGAAATTTACTTTTCATTTTTTAAAAACCATGGAAATTGACTGAAAAAAATGAGTTGACAAGTACGTTATTGTTAGGAAATAGAATGAAAAGAATCATGGAAATTCACTTAAAAAAACAAAGGTAACATGGATGTTATAGTTAGGCTCAGTTTTTAAATGTACAAAACCATAGAAATTCACCTGTTAGAGTTATTTCAAATAACTATAATTCCCGCCCTAAGGTAACTATAACATGAAAAAGCTGTGCATGGCGGGGGGCACAAGTTATAGTTACCTTAGGGTGTGAGTTATAGTTACTTGAAATAACTCTAACTAAAAGAGGTGAATTTCTATGGTTTTGTACATTTAAAAACTGGGCCTAACTATAACGTCCATGTAACCTTTGTTTTTTTAAGTGAATATATATATATATATATATACAGACTCTGAATCTGAAAGATCCGTTCAGAAGGAGGACGAACTTCCAGTGGTGACCCCTCAAACTGTTGATGACCTAATTTGATGCCGCATCCACACACAGCCATATCGCAGACTCCTGGCATTTGGAATCTACCAATAACTGATAATTTGTGGTGTGACCTTGGGGATGGTGTTTCTAACTGGAAAGTGTGTCCTAGATCCTCATGTAGTGTCCATCTGTGGGAGAGTGGGGTGTTCCTACTGTATGCTTTGGGACAGACCTGGACCATACCTGGTTGGAAACTGGACCACCAGCTACTCCTTGCACCTGATTTAACCAATATATATGGGCCAAAGTGACACATTGACTGTTGATCTATGAGAGCCTATCCCCCGCCACCTGACACCTTGCAGGAGTCTTGTGGAGCTGTATCCATAACTTTATTTCCTTTATGGCCCATAATGTTTTGGGCTGGCAGCTGTTCCTGATCGGCCCTGGGGACAGGGAGTTTGCTGTTGGGGATTTGTTGGATTTTAGTCATCTCGGGGAGCTACGTGAGTGAATGAACGAGGGGCTTGGGCTCCGGGTAGGTCTAGAGCCATCCAAACTACAACATGTAATCCAATGCGATGAATGGCTATAAAGACGCAAAGGCTCATCTGCCTAACCTGGAATGTTTGGAGAATGGGTTCTGCTGCAAAGCAATATAATATTTATAGGTACTTGAGATGCAGAGGGGTCCAAATAGCAATGTTACAAGAGGCTCACAGTATGGGGGCAGAAATTGACCACTACATTATAGATCACCTGGGCAACTCTATACTACCTTCTACTCTGCTTATGCAAGAGGAGTACTGATATAGGTACGGGCTGGGATTCAATTTGAACTCACAAGATCATTAATTTGATAAGGAGGGAAGATATGTGATACTGATTGGTTCACTACTGGGGAAGGCGGTGACCTTGGGGAGCATTTATGCACCAAATCAAGACCAATTCCAGGGATTGTTGTCTCCGCTGGGCTTGGTGATGAGAGGGGACCTTCTGCTGGGAGGGGATTTTAATTGTGTTTCAGATGTCCTACTGGACTGTTCTACATCCTTTTTGCAGGGTGCACATCACACAAACTAGCAGCTGGGTTCAGAGATTGGTTACTACATTGGGCTCTGATAGATCTATGGCGCACCCAACATGGTCAAGAACGGGGATTTTCATATTTTCCACACATTCATGATATTTACACCAGACTGGACGAATTTTTGTGTTCTGAAAGATTGTGCTAATATATGAAGTCCACTGAAGACTTGGGGTGCACCCTCTCAGATCACAGCCCTCTTCTCCTATGGCTTGACCCACTGAATGACAGACCGGCGATCCCCTGTGGCTGCTCCAACCCATAGTGCTTGAGGCGACTGTGGTAAGGAATCCCTGTGTGCAACTATCATGGGGTACTTTGCTACTAACCAATGTCCGGCATCATCAACTCTGATAAAATGGGAGGCCTTTAAGGTTGTAATTCAGGGGCATTGTCTTGGTCAATCAGTAGGTGTCCATAGAGAGTTACATGGAGAAACACTTGACACTACTCTTCATACCTGAAAAAATGATTAAAGCCAGAAAACAATATGAGACTATTATGGACAGTCTGAGGTGCCATGACTATAAGACCTATGTAGCTATGACACATGATGAGGAGAGTAAGTCTAGGACCCTACTAGCATTGCTGATTCACCGAGAGATGCGTGGCATGCCCATTACACACTTAGCAACTGCTACTTGGAGGCATGTTTACTCTCCAGGGTCCATTAACAATGAGTTGCCGTCCTGTTATGAGGTCCTTTATGGTCGCCTGGAAGTTCTTTCTGAGTCCTTACAGAGCAAATTCCTGGACTGTATGCAACATCGAGCTTTGGCCCCTGAGGCACGTTTGGCACTGGGGGAACCAACAACAGTCCCAGAAATACGGCACACTGTTAAAGAGATATCCACAGACAAGACCCCTGGACCAAACGGTCTACCACCTGAATTTTATAAGATATACTTAGATACTCTGGCCCCAAAGTTGGAACGGCTTTGTACAGAACCATTAAAAACAGGTACGTTGCCTGATTCTACCAGGAGTGCACTAGTGATCCCATTACCTAAAACTACAGGTTCTGTTGTGCCCACTACTGCTTTCCACCCATTGTCCATGCTAAAATTGGGCTTCAAAATCATTAGTAAGGTGTTGGCAAAAAGGATCCTCCCTTACATGCAGACCCACATACACAATGAGCAAAATGGGTTCATCACGAACCGTAGCACATCCATCAACTTGTGAAGGATCTTCCATGTTCTGTATCACCCTGAGGTTAGATTCAGACTGATGTGATGCTCATATCAGTAGACCTCGAGAAGGCATTTGATTCTATACTATGGGAGTTCCTAATAGAAGTCATGCGACGGATGGGTTTAGGTGAAGAGTGGATTAAATGTGTCACCCTACTTTGTACTGAACATACGGCTAGAGTCAGAACAGGTTCCACAATCTCCACTCCATATGACTTTTTTAGGAGGACAAGGCAGGGATGACCACTGTCACCCTTACTTTTTGTTTTGGCTATAGAGCCATTCACGGTTCTGTTCATCTGCAAGGGTGCAGGTAGCAGAATTGTAGTAGAAAGACATCAGCATATTAACTCTCTATATGATATGACCTCCACCTGTATCTAGCAGATGATCCCAGGGGACTGTATGATGCGAACACTCTCCTTGAGGAGTTTGGAAGGGTGTCTTGCCTGCCACTGAACCGTACAAAGACAAGTCTGTTTTCTTGTGTAAAAGACACTCTGTGCCCACAGGATATGCCACTGGGGCTTTAGTGGTCACGGACCTCCTTTAGGTATCTCGGTATACAAGTATACCATTCTGTTGAGGACTTATGCAACGGTAATCTGGTTGGAGTATACAGTTCACAGGTTGCATCTTGTTCTGGAGATCTTTAAGATTATCACTGATGCTGCACTTTGACATCTCCAAAATGGTGATGCTTCCTCGTTTGTTATACTTTTTCACAAACCTACCAGTTAGAGTTCTGTCACGTGGTTTCGGTAGCTAGATGCCATGCTTCGTAACCTCATTTGGAACAGGGGCTGATATAGGGTGTCTCTTGAGATACTATGGCGCCCACCTGAGGGGGGTGTTCTTGGGGTACCGGACTTTGAGCTCTACTAATTAGCAGCGCAGCAGCAATGGATTGCTAAGTGGCTTGATGAGTATCATTGGCTTTAGATCTGATAGTTGTGGCTCCTCCTCAGGGCCTACTGCCTCGGTGTGATGTGACTATCCCACTCCTGAATACTTTCCAACTGGCGGTTTTATATGCTACACCAAGGTGCCAAGTGCAGACCCAAAAGGCACTCATTTATGCACCAGAGCTGACACTGGTAGGCCTCAAACATGGCAAACATGGCAGTCCGTTATTCTGTTTTACTGCAACCAGGCATTCGGATTGGACAGAAGCAGGGCTGACCATGGCGGGAGATTGTGTGCTAATGGGTGCTCTCATACCTTTAAGAGATCTTGTGGAACAATACCCATTACCCAGGGGTCAATCTCTAAATTATGAGGCTTTGGTGTGGACATTAGCGGACCAATGGAACTGTGGGCGGGAAGAGCCTCCAACCCATGCCACGCTACAACTGCTGATTTTCATGGGTTCCAACAGGAAGTTGTTTACGTGGTTCTATCGGTCTCTGAGTGACGTGGGAAGGAAACCATTGATGGCTCTGAGGGCAAAATGGGATGGTATCCTGGGTGAGGAAATCCCAGACAGGGAATGGGACAAGATAGTGGCTTACCCTAAAAAGGTCTCCCATTACATGAGACTTGAATACATAGAGTTTAATGACCTACTTATGACATATCTAATGCTTCATAGACTACAGGTCATATACGGGGTGACCTGTTGACTGCTCCAGGTGTAGACACCCCGATGCAGATTTTTGCCACATGGCCTGGATCTGCCCTACTCTCCAGGTATACTGCTCAGAGGGTTCTTCAACACTTGCACCTTACACTTGGACACACTGCTCCATGGAAAATAGAGGCTTGCTTACTAGGGAACTTCTCTAGACCCAAGAAAAGTAAAATGGGTTCCAAATTCCTGCATTTGGCCTTAGTGCTGGCTAAGCTTAGAATAACAATGGCCTGGAAATCCAAGAATGGCCCTGTGTTGGGTATATGGGTTCAGGATGTTACAACATGGGTAAGGGCTGAGAAGAGGGCCCTTAGGAGGGAAGACCCTTGGGGAATCCGGAGATGCCCCTTAGATGAACTCTAGGGATGGAGATACTGGAAAACTGGGAGAACTAGGTGGAAAATACTTACTTGGGGTGAAACAGCCATACAGATGGGAAAGGAAGACCCCTCAGATTTGATCCAGCCTAGCACGACCAGATAACCCCGGTTGCCGCTTTATGATTTTAAGCACTGCATTTTTGTATATTCTTTGATAATTCATAACTCAAACTTGACTCATTGGATTTTGTCGTTTTGGTCTGTTTTGTCCATTAAATTATGCTCTATATTCTAACCAGGTGTGGTATCTTTTTGTGTGGTGTTTGCACTGTTTTACTGTTTGAAGTGTTGCACAAATACTTTACACCTTGCCTCTTAAGTTAAGCCTGCCTGCTGTGTGCCAAGCTACAAGGGGGTGAGTACAGATTAATTTAGGATGGGTTGGTGATTTACCCTGACTAGGACTGTGATTCCTTCTTGGACAGGGTTTATTCTTCTGCCAAGCAGAAACCTAATTTCTAATACATGACAAAGAAGAAATGTTTTTTAAAGAAATACATGTATGGTTAAAAACAATATATGACTATTATTTATGACAATGCAAGCACACATTTTCTGGCTAAACCTTCAAATAGTCATCACGTGCGCACTGAGCATTATAAAATACAGCCAGAATATATCATGTGTCCCTTTTTAACATGTGTCTTTCTATCAATATAGGTTGTCTGTTAAATGCAACTTTAGATTATTTTTTCTATTAAAAATGCAACTTGCCGCTTTTTATCAAGGTTTTACTAGGGGAAGAATGGGCCTGTTATTTTTAACTAAATCAGTTTTGAGAGCTAGCTTTGTTAGCTTAAATCTCTTCAGTTCGGTATGCCTATTTCCACCCCACTGCTGTCAAAGTTTGCAAGCAGTCACTGCCTTCACGAAGAGCCTCTACAATCTACACAGCACATTTTTTATAGATAAATCTATTTATTAATGGTTATAATTTCTGTTCTCTAAAGGTACACACTTGTACAATTTCAAAATTCCAGAGCTAAGTTACATTCTATTAAGGTGTACTTGTAGTTTCCCACATTTTTTATATTTTCTGCAGTGTCCAGTAAGATATACAGGATCCTGGGCGAGTGTGATACATAAATTCGGATACATTTTATTTGAATGAGAAAAGATTCTATCTCATATTTTTGGGATAGACCAAAGCATCAGGTGTACCATCCCATTGTTTTTTCATACCACTAAGGCAATGAGCTCTAGGCCACGAATTACCATGATACTGTTTTGAAGCTAGGTTTCCCAACACTCACAAATCAACTTTTGAACTACCCCGTCAGAAAACTGGTGATTACTTTTGAATAACCATATGCAGATACAAATATGTGTTTGCACATGTATTTAAGTTTTTTAATTTGTAATCAGAAGACGGGGACAAGATGTTGTGATTGTTGACCAATTACCAGTGAAATGTGCAGTTGTCCTGAGAGTGGATTTCTAGAAAACACTTAGGGCCCGATTACAACTAGGCTGTCAAATTGTGCTCCCTGCTCAAACATCTGTTTGCACATGGATCCCAATTACAAGTCGTGCACTTTTTATCTCACCCGGTAATTACAAGGCACGATAAAGAACTCAAGCTTATTCACATTTCAGCTGGTTAAACGTGCCAGAAATGAACATGGTGGTATAGGCCCGGTATGTATCGAAATATGCAGAGTTTGATGGGTAAAGTGCCAAAACCTACGTGTAATTTCTTAAACAGTCAGATTAGCCAATAATTATCAGATGCATCCCACGTGGACCACTTATAGTCAGCTCCTAAGTGTTTATGGGTACGTGGAGATTGCTGCATGACACTCCAGTGTGGAATTGTTCACATCATCATTTCGTGCTGTTTTTAACTTTCATTTCGTGGAAGCAATCACGTCGACAGTCTTATTAAACAGGGTGCTCATTGAAGAGAATTCTCATTAAAGATGCACGTGTTGTTCTAAAATATTGATCTATCCATTACCACAAGTACAGAGAGGCTGGTTCAGAATGCCCCTGCACTTTATCAGGACCGTATTGATGCCATTCGTATGTAATATATAAACTGTGTTCTAGTCCTCTGCAATCTGATGCCCTGTTGCTAAATTTACCGTTGGAAGTGTTCCTTCATTTTGGTTCATCAAAAACATTTGGTTCAAGTTTTTAGCCAATAAAAAGGACTGTATTTAGCAGTGGAGTACTGCCTGACAATTATAAGTTGAACCGGCAGAGTGTTTACCTGATTTGAAGTGCTTGGTGGAAAATAGGACATTTTGTATTGCTTCTGCGTTCCATTACTTGAAATTAAACCTGACAGGAAGCTGTTGAGAACAGAACAGCATTGTATACTCATAATGTGAACTGAGAAATGAGAATCGGAAGGTCGCTTGTAGTACCATGTAGACTTTTGTAAGAGGTACTAATGTTAGAACGCACAAATGCATTCTGTATTTGGCTAAAATCTATACCACATAAATGCATGCCAGGGCTTTTAACTTAAATGCTTGTTGGAAGCCCGCCACAGCATTGAATAAGAAAGGCTTTCTCTACTAAAATTGGCTGCTGAGCGGTAACATTATATCCTTTGTTATGCAAACGGGTCGCAGGATGTTATTTTTTGCAACAACAAGGCGAAGCAGAATTAAAATTTTTAACAATTGACTGATGAGGGCATAATCCTTTAAGCAGATAATATATATCGTTATGAGATGTATTCACATGCACATCTTTAGCTACATCGGGCCTGATTCACCAAGGTAAGCTTACACTTCTGTGAGAGTTTACGATTGTTTGCTATTCAAAGGGTGTTTTACTAGTAGTATATTTACTACTGCGAAGCCTCCGCAGATACGACAGTCTTATCTTTTTACGTGTGGTGACTCCGCAGTCGCAAAGATAATACTAATAAAATACCTTTCTGACTAGCAAACAATCGGGAACTTACACAAGAGTGTAAATGTACCTTTGTGAATCAGGCCCGTTATCTGTCACATTTTAACACGAATCAAACAGCCTTGCTCATAACTTGTCCCTTAAACTGGGGCGCCGACCTGGTTACTTACCAGTAATCTTCATTATTCCTCATCACAGTCCTTACACTTTGAAGTTGTCTCATCAACTGGGCCGGATTCGCCTGTCCTAGCCTAGGAAAAAATAATTTTCTCTAAAACGTATACTTCTCCTCCATGCCACCCTTGGGCTACCCCCCTACAGAGGTAGAAACAAATGGCCTGATTCACAAAGGCAAATTTACACTTTTGTGTAAGTTAGGTTTTTTGGGTATTCACAAACTACGAGTTAATAGTAAGTTTATGACTGCAGACACTCTGCAGTTAGGGGGGAGAACTCTGCACATAAAAAGGACAGGCCTGAATTACCCTATAGGGTCAAGCCTGCGTCGCATGCGCAAGACGCTTTAGGAATTAGAAAAGGGCTCGGAGCCCCGTTGACGTCACGGCAGTTGTCTATCATTGGTTCGTGGGCTTGCCTGTTAAAATCTGCTTACTTTCATTAGTGGAAGGCATGATACGTCATGCCTTTTCGGTGGTTAGCCCTCCTCGAGCGCAGCGTCCAAGTACTGGAAACATGCGAGGCTCGCTGTTTCCTATCAGGTTTGTGGACTACTTTTTATTTTTTGTTTGCAGCGCGATCTCACTTGGCAGAAGTCAAGCGCTTTGCATAACATCGACCCAGTTACAGTTCACTCGTACTGAAACCTATCGGCAAAAGTGCAGTTAAAGTTAAAGTTGATTGCACTTTTGCCGATAGGTTTCATTACGAGTAAACTGTAGCAGCGCAATTGCGCTGTTTTTTTCTTTCAATGTGGAAAGGAAAATCCAGTTGGGAGTTTACAACTGCTTTTAGCTGTAACTCGGAGAAATGCGAGATCCTAGTGCATTGCAAATGCTTGTTATGTGTGGAGTTCTCAGCCAAGAGTGTGCAGTACCCACAGGCATAAACTTACTATTAACTCCTAGTTTGTGAATCCCCAAAAACCCTTATACTTACACAAAGTGTAAGTTTACCTTTATGAATCAGTTCCAAAGTGTACACTGAGACCAATTACTGTCATAACAAGCTGCTCCGAGAAACATCGTGGTCACCTTTCAATGAGAAAGAGAGAGGAAAATGTAAGAACTGCGATAAGGAAGCCCAGTGCTTGGAGTAACAAAGATTAGCAGTAAGTGATTGGGTCCTTGCATGCTCACCCACTTGCTTTCCCAGTCCCTGCAGATAGAGAAAGTACCTACGCTTAAAATGAATGAGTACATTTTACTTAACTTGTAACCTGTAATGTTGCATGTCAGTGTGGGGAATTGCCCACGTAATTACAGGTAAAGGCATTATAAATATGTTTTATGGATGCACCCTTAAAGACCACCAAGACAAAAAAAATTCTCTAATAGGTAGGCTTTGAATACTCAATCATTTCCCGCAACCAAATAAGAGGCTGACATTAACGGTTCAAAGAGGACATTATAGGACAATGGCCCTGGCCAGCTAAACCAAAGATTACAAATAAAAAGTCTACCTCCATACAAGAAATGCCATCTCCATGTACATTAAGATGGTCCTATGCACATCTAAGGCATGAAGAGCAGCTCCCCATCAGAAGGGTGAGAGTGATAAAAACAGGTAAAACCCAGCACTGGAAAGAAGAAAAATCTGAAGGGATTTTTGGTACAAAAGATTAAACTGGATGAAGGACGCCCTCCCCTTGGAAAAAATGGAGAAAAGGTGCAGACGAAAAAATATTCCTAAACTCTAGTAATCGACAGCCGGAAAAAATAGTCATCAAAGAAAAGTACCTTCACTGTGAGAAATTTAAATCTCATTTATGTAAAGGCTCACACTGGTGTTTTTCAAAGGCATGGGGAACTATGGAAAAGTCCAACGGTGGAACTGGAGAAAGGACAACAGGCCTTTGAAGAGAGAAAGTGAGATGCTACTACCACTGCAATCTGAAATTCAGGACTTCGAAAACCCTGGGTTACTGCCCACTGAGCTCTGAACAAGGGTACTGCAATTGATCTCTAATCAAGGAGACTGAAATAACAAAAATAAAGCCATCTTGCATAAAATACATGATCTTCACTGGATCACAGGAAGAAAGCTCTGAACCTTTATACACACACCAAGATTCAAAATTATGGCAATGGTGATTATAAACTCCAAGGGCCCCTAGCCTCCTAAAGTGTGGTATAGAAACAGCAAGCTGCTTCAAACAACCCACCCGCTGAAGCCTCTAAGGAGAAACCAAGAATGGCTGGGTGAACACAGGGCTCCTAACCATCTCCTCTTTTTAGAAAATAGGGAAATTAATTGATTGCGTAAAATACATACAACAGATGCCAAGGTCACCAAAGGGAGAAAACACCCATCTCCCATGCTTTCTGACATGGAAACAGGGTTCAAAACCTTGGAAGAAGAGCAATTCCTGTCATTGCAAACAGATCCTTCAATGGAGGACCGACTCTGGCCACATTTTCTGGAAATAACTTGGGATACAAAGAAAGAGCTATAAAGGTCAGGAAGAGTTAACTCTACTGGTCTACAGTTCTCCCTCTCAGAAAATAAACCATTTTCAAAAACTGCAGAATGGACTCTGCCTTCAACCGTGCTCATAGCCACAGTTCCTAAAATTGGGAACGTGCCCCCACCTTCTTGCTGATTGCTATTGACCAAAGGTTACTTGGCTATCAGTTCTCACACAAATTACTTTATTTTGCAACCAAGGAGCAAACTGAATTATGGTCTCCTGAACTACCAATTCTTTCCAATTAGAGGAGAGAACCTGGCCTGATTCCCCTCCCAGTGTTTCCGCCAATCTAGCCAGCTGGTATCTGTGGTGAGATACTGAGGAAGAGGAGCTTTTAAGTGTTTCCCCTTGCTCAACTTCTGTGGGTCTAGCCAGCACCAAAGGTAGACCAGAGATGAGGATAGAACCTAAGGTACATAGTTCTCTAAACTCTGTCCCCAATGAGACAGGAGTTGATGCATGCAGTTTCAGATTTAATTGAGCCCAGTGAACCACCGAAGGTAAACCGCCATATTCCTCAGAACTTTAAACCAGTCTCTTGCTGTTGCTCTGGGCTGAGACAACAGGTCTGACAAGTGATACATCAGCTTTAGCTTTTTCTTCTGGAAGAAGAACACAGTTAAGGTCCCTGCAATAAAATAACTTTGACGTATTGGAGCTCTTGTGTAAGAACCAGATGCAAATTAGCTACAGGTGTGCAAAAGTCATGTAATTTAGTTTCGTGAAAGTTTGCAGAGTTTTGACAAAATTATGTGAAGTGCAAAAGTGTCATTTTGCACTATGATTGTGGTGCAAAATGCATTTACACATCATTTTTTTAATAAAAGCACTGTGAACAACAGCTGTTCATGTTATGTTGTTCCCGTGTGTTCATTATAAATTTTTATCATGAATGGTGCATGATGAAATGAAGTAGCATAATTCAACGAATTTCATTTAACAAGCATAATGTGAAATGCAAGAAATTAGACGAATTATGCAGGTCTAATTTACATTTTGCCTAGGCCCAGACGTAGCCAAATTTAAAAGAAATCCATGTCCTGAAAAACTTTACACACTCTTCTGACATCCTTGTACCCCCTTTGATAAAGAAACCACAGACATTAGCCAGTTCCAAATATGGAAATACCTGGATCCCTTCTGCTTGAAGTTAAAAACAATTAGTGGACCAATACCTTTGAGAACACTTGGAGCTGAATCTAGGCTGAAAGGGAACACTTGGAACTGGCAGCAAAGGTCCAAAATACTGAAGTGAAGGAATTTTTATGGGGCCTGTAGGAAGAGGCATATGATTATTTGCATCTAAAAGATCTAATGAAAACAGGGAGTCTTCCGAAAATATTAGGGGCAGTAGTAGAAGGATCACCATCTTGAATGCTTGATAGGTAATAAAGGAATTCACTACCTTCAAGTCCTACACCATACTAAAGTCACCTGTCGGCTTCCGAACCAGAAATAGAATCAAGTAGCAAACTCAAACTTATTTGTGAATGTGGAACAGGAATTGTTAGACCTGTCAGCCAAAGGATGTTCTTCCCTCAAACCTTTGCCTACTCTCCTCCTACCTGCATTGAATTTGTGATTGTGCTCACTCCCTAATCATGGTAAACATTGGCTTACACGATTAGCATACTTAATTTACTTATAAGTCCCTATTAAAGTGGTATACCAGATACCCAGAGCTAGTAAATTAAATGCTACTAGTGGACCTGCTGCACTTATTGTGCCATCTACTTAAATTTCCCAGGTTTGCCATTATAGCTTGTATGCACTCTTAAACATTATACTAGTTTTGGTAAAGTAACTCCTTGGCCAAGCCTAAGGCTCAATTTAAATGCATTGTTAGACCTGACAGTCCGAGGGTGGTCATCCCTCAACTTTTTGCCTACCTCCCTCCATTTCCCTGACACAGTTGTTGCTGATTTTAGGACTCTGTGCACTTTATCACTGCTGACCAGTGTGAAGGTGCAAGTGCTCTCTCCCCTAAACATCATAACATTGGTTCCTACCCAACTGGCATATTTAATTAACCTGTAAGTCCCTAGTAAAGTGCACTACATGTGCCCAGGGCCTGTAAATTAAATGCACTAGTGGGCCTGCAGCCATTGATTGTGCCACCCACTTAAGTAGCCCCTTAACCATGCCAGCACTGCCAGGCCACCTGGCAGCCAAAATGTGGCGATGCGGCTGTCTGACCATGAAGCTTTCACCACGTCACAATGTCGCAGTCAGACCTTTGCTTTTGCGGAGATCGGACCGTGACCGCCAGGGTCATAATGAGGCCCTCAGACACATCCACATTCATCTGCATACTGATTGGGTCTCCCTGGGTAGGAAGGGTGGAAGGTCTCTCTTTGACACTTCAAAAGCCTGTGGCCTGCCCTCACACAAAGGACTGATAACACAGGGATCCTGGCAGACAAAAATCAACCGCCGGAAAATCCAACGCAACTCCTTATTTTCCAACGCAACTCCTTCTCTATTGCCCGTGTGCCGTTATTTTTGACACATCCCAGGAACTGTGTGTTACAAGGATACATCCACTAATTCTTAAGGATTAAGACTTTTTTTAAACCTTTAAAAAGTGACATCTTGAGTTGTGTATATTTGAGTTTTATTGTTTTGATCTTATTTTATTCAGATAAATATTATCTATTTTCCTAAACTTGTGTGGTGTATTCTTGTGGTGTTTTTCACTGTGTTACAATGTGAGTTTTTGCCCAAATACTTTACACATTGCCTTCTAGGTTAACCCTGCATGCTCTGTGCCAAGCCACCAGATGGTGAGCACAGGATAATTTGGATTGTGTTGTGACTTACCCTGACTAGGATTGTGGTCCCTACTTAAACAACGTGCATACCTCTGGCAACTAGAGACACAATTTCTAACATACACGTGATAACGTTTGCTTGGGAGCAGGTAGAAATGTCCTGTATGGTATCTATGAAATTATAATTTTAAATCCTCTTTAATGGTAAAGACTGTGACCAGGGCATGGAGGCAGGAAAGTCCACACACTTCTGTAGGGGGAAAACTCCAGAAGTTTCTTCCACTTCAAAGGGGGCACCATGGATAAAAATGAGACCCTCATACCCACTCTTCAGTTCACTTCTGGACCTGAGAGGGACTATCAGATGATTGCCCTACTGCCAGTGGCCTCCTGTGTATTTCAGAGGACCGGCCTGCTGCCTGAAGCCAGCCCTGTGCCGATTGAGTACTGTTTTCCTGTTTGCCACAGCCTTGCACAACTAGATGACTGTGATAAATGCTTTGATCTTTTGGGCCCTATTTTTCACTTGCAGTTTTAAAAATAGTTTTTGTTGTTGTTTTGCAGTCAGGTAATTTATTAAAATATTACTGTATTTTTCAGAATTGGTGTGGGATTTTTCATGTGTTGTGTTTTCTCTTTATTGTTGTTTAAATACTGTATAAATGCTCATACAGTGCCCCTAAGTGAAGCCTGATCTATTTTGTGCCAAGCTAACCGAGGATTAAGCACAGGATAATTTACTGACTTTTTGTGGTTTACCCTGACAAGGATTGAGGCTGTTGTTTTAGTAGGGTTTCATCCCCCTCAACTAACAATCCAATTTTTCTTACAGAAATTATTACTGCTTCCAAAAGCAGTTTTTTCAGCTCCTCGGAGAACAGCCTAATAAAAAAAATGACAGGCCAGAATTGGATCTGCTCCGACAACACTTATGAATTTTTTCCTGATCTATAAAATATCCCTTTTCTAGTATAACCAAAAGTCAGGTATCCAAGATTAAGAATTGCCAAATTTGTGAAGAGTTCCTCAGACTGCCCCACTGGCATAGTCTCAACATGGTTATGCCTGGGAAGGGGGAGGTGTGATGGAGGGTTTGAGCCGGGCTTTGTCATAAGATGGGACCACTAAACCCATTTCCTTCAGGGAAGGTGTAAAAAGCTGCACTGGATGATAAAACAAGACCTAAAGCTCTTCTTGCAGGATCAACAAGTGTCATCAATTTGCAGTCTTCAACTGATTTCTTGATGCAGTCCTCCGGTTGAGATAGTTTGGCCCTATTAATGGGAAGGTGCATCAAAAAACATTTGTATGTACTATTCACCTTCTCTGACCTCACTAATATATGATATTTAGCCTCAATACTTGAATTTTAGGGTCTGCATAAAATCAAACAAATGATACTTGTTATGTGTATTTGTAAAGCACACTATCACCCGCAGGGGTACCCCAGTGCCAAGCTTGTGTATGAGGTAAACCTTGCCTATGATAGGTTGGCTAATTGAAAAGTGAGGTCTGCAGCTTCTTGTACAATCAGAATTAGCTTCTCCTTTCTGAAAGTATTCAAAGGTGTTTTTCCACTATAGCCAAACTGGGAGTACATTCTTTGCCCTGGGACAATGTTTGGAAATGCCTTAACAGAGATTGCATACCATAGTTTGCAATCACTCCAATGGAAAATGTAGATGTAGAATATATGTACTTTATTGTGGCATCCACTCTTCTATATATCAGATAGAATTGAAATATCCTCTGAAATAATTGTACCATGGGACTGATATCTCCCAACTACAACATCCATGCTCTGGCTCAAAATTGTGAGTCAGTTCCTGTCATTGTTTCATGGCTTAGGAAAACTCAAGAAGATGAAAGTGAAACTTCATATTAATGAGGACATTTGCCCTGCTGCCCAACGGGACTGTACAGTCTCTTTTCACTTACAAGCAGCTGCTGAGAAAGAACTAGAAACACTGTTGAAGTATGACATCATTGAACTCTCCACCAGTCCTATGTATGGGTTTTGCCCATACTTGCGGTGCCAAAAAAAGACAGTGGAGTTGCAAAGTGCATTTGTGTTGATATTTGCCAGGCCAACAAAGCAATCAAGAAAGAAAGACATCCTGCCCCACCACATAGCGGACATGATCATCCAGCTGAAAAAAGCCCAAATCTTCTCCCGTCTTGACCTGAATAAAAGACTTGGGATGGAATAGAACCCTATGTATATTACTACTTTTTTAGATTCATTTTGGTTTGCTTAGATACAAAAGACTGAGTTTTGGAGTATCTTCAGCTGCCAAGATATTTCAGGATGTTCTTCGCTGAGTTATTCAACCTCTTATGCATGCTTTCAATTACAGTGATGACATACTGCTATTTGGGGCAACACAAAAGGAGCATGACAAGGATCTGATGCAAGTGTGACAGTTACTTGTAGATGCAGATGCAGGTCTTACTCTAAATGCAGCAAAGTATACGTTTCACAAAACCAAACTTACATTCTTTGGGCTCATATTGTCTGATAGGGGAATGATTCCTGACCCGGGTAAGGTGAAAGCACTGTCATCTACCTGCCCCCCATCAAGATGTAACCATGCTAAGTTCCTTCTTAGTGATGGCCAGTTATTGCTCAAGGTACATTTGTGACTTTGCTACAGTGAGTGCCCCATTGAGAGACTTCACAAAGGGGAATGTGCCATTTCAGTGGTCTCCTCAATGCATCAGTTTCAAAGAAATAAAACATGTGATTGAGAATTAGACTGAAGTGGCCTATTTTGACCCCAAGTTACATACTGAAATCACAGTAGACACAAGCGTTGATGGGACTGGGGACAATCCTTGCTCAAAAAAATGTTCATCTGAATGCCCAGAGACGCATTGTGGCATATGCCAGTAGAAGACCTTTGGAAACAAAACATGCCTACTCTCTTCTGGCAAAGCGGCTGAAGAGTATCTCAACTTGATTGTGAGATCTAGCACACCAGCAGCGTAATCAAGTGAACAGAGGTTTGCTGCTACCAAAGCAGATAAAAACATGTCAATCCTGAAAGACCTCATTACAACACAATTAGGTAGAAAAGTATTCAATCTTTTGCTGATGATGTTGAATTCCAAAAATTCAAAAATTTACAGGATGAGCTATCTGTCACCCAGGAGGGCATCATATTGAGAGGCTTGAGAATTGTCATATCTGAGAGCCTGAGACAGCAGGTCATTCAGCTGGCCGATAAAGGACATCATAGCATTGTAGCCACCAAAAGAGGCCTAAGAGACCGAGTGTGCCTCCCTCGCGTGGATGAATTTGTTGAGAGAGAGTTAAAAGCATGCCACTTTTTTAATTGCTTATCCCCCAAGGCGACACAGCAGCCATTGACCATGTCTGACCTTCCAATGCATGCCTTGGAGAGGGTTGCAGTTGATTTCTTTGGGCTTCTAGAAAATATAAATCATCTAGTGGTAGTCATTGATGAATACTGCTATTTTCTTTTGGTAGAAGGCTTATCATCAACAACCCATGATGAAGTTATTGAGTGGCTTGATGACATCTTTGTAGCATGGGGCATCCCTGCTATCCATAAATCTGACAATGACCCACCTTTCAATAGTAAAGAATTCACAATGTTTCTTGTTCGACTCAATGTCAAGCATCATAACAGTACACCTCTCTGGCACCAAGCTGATGGTGTTGTTGAACAATTTATGGCACCGCAGTGAAGCCCTGATAATCCGTCTCCTATCTGACGTTGGGCAGGAGACGTGTCGCCGCATACCAACATACAGGTGAGCAGGAACTGGGGAAAACTAGTGGCGCTGATCGGCGGAAATCGGAGAATGTATTGGAGGAGGTGCTGGACCCGTCGGGCCTGTATGTGGAGAGCCTAGAGGTGAGAAAAGAGGAGCGGCTCGGCCCGGGAGGCCTTCGTGCAAGTAGTTTGACCCGGGCGAGCTCCCGCAAGGACATGATAGACGGTGAGGAGACGAGGTGCGCCAGGTGACGGTGAGTCAGCCCGTGTGGAGACAGGATGTGGCCGGTGGGAAGCGAGGGGACGTAGGATGCCTGGGTCTCCCTGCGCTGCCACTGCTGGCGCGGTGACCGAGAGACCCAGAGGCATGCCTGATACTGGGCTTAGAACTGAGCCGGACTCAGAGAACTGTGGTGGCCCGCTGGATCTGATGGGGCAATTGGCTGATTTGGAAGGGCCACGCTACAACGAAGCAAGAAAAAGGCCCCTGGGTGAAGCGTGGAGCAGAGACCGAAATCAGAAATACATGGTGGAGCAACGCAGTGAACCGACGCACTAGTTAGTGTATCACCATCACAAGGACGGCTGCTCATGCTGCTGCGCATCCTGGTCATCACACTGTGCACACAAGCAGGCCTCCTTGTGTTCCTGGTTACTGGAACACCGTGTACTGGCTGAATCAATGAGCCTAAGATGTCAAGACCCCGAGGCTGAAGGGATGGGCTGCATATGCTCCGGAATGGGGAACAAGCAGCCGACGCTGAGAGCTGTGCCTCCTACGGCCACAAACTGGACACAGTGTTGGCAGCAGTAGAAAGCATTGGCACCTGTCCGGCCCAGGCCCGAACCTTATTGGAGAGCAAGATTACTAAGGTGGCCAAGGACCTCACCCTGCTTTATGCGGATCATTGCAAACTGGTGAATAAGACTTGCTCGCTGGAAGGCCAATTAGATGAGCTCGCTCCTAAAACTAACCAACTGGAGACTTCTATGCAAGCAATACTGGGCAGAATAGTGGTTCTGGAGCATCATGGAGCAGACGCTGATGGGAATGCCAGAAGAAACAACATTCGTGGGCCTTCCGGAAGGAGTGGAGGGCTCAGATGCAGTTGCCTATGCAGAGAGCTGGCTCCAAGAACTGGTCCCAGCGGGATCACTGATACCTTTCTTTTCTGTTGAACATGCCTATCGAGTCCCGACAAGGACCCGACCACCGGGTGCATGCCTGCATCTCTTCCTGCCCCGCTTGCTGCACTTTGCAGATAGAGACATTATTTTGCAGGACGTGGGATTGCTCCTGACAGTCCAGGTAGACAATGCACAGGTTATGATGTTCCCGAACTACACCATCGCTGTGCAAAAACAGCGGAACTCCTTTCTGTCTGTGAAGCGCAAACTCTGTGCCCTTAATCTCACATACTCCCTCTGCTTCCACGCTAGGATGCGAGTAGTGGCCCGTGAAAAGGTACACTTCTTTGACACGGAGAAGCAGCCTGGGAGTGGCTGAAATCAATGAACCTGGTCAGCCAAAAGGAGGCGATGACGAAGGGGTCGGCACTGTGGGACTCGCAATCCCGCAGATGGAGAAATCGCAAACGACGTGATGCCCCTCCCTTGGGAGCAGGCCATGCCCTTGACCTAGAACAGATTATACATGAACGACGTCGAGCACTACAAAATGCGAAGGCTATGAGAGAACCATTATCCACTTCATATGAGGAAGCAGAACAAGTTGAGTCTGATGTTGAGGACGACTCCTTCATCAAAATGCTTTCTGACATTGGATCTTTTGCCCCCCCCCCCATTGGGACACCGCAGACAGAGGACAATATTATTTGAGCTTCTACTGCTGTTATATGGAAAACTGTTGCTGTTATATGAATTGACTGGGGGGTCGAGCTGCGCTACATATCGATCCTGCCTCCACATGATCTAGTTGACTTGTTTCTTGTGTGAATTGTTGCGCTGTGCTGCTCTCATCCTCTTTGGCTGTGTGGCTTGAATTCACACCTAGATTGTTAGGTTCTGTATTGGGTGCTAGGATGCATACCCCTCTGCTGTCCAAGTAGGCGATGCATCAGGGGCTTTCGCCCTAGAGCCTTCTGGGCAATACTAACCCCCTCCACCTCTCTGTTTGTCGGTACTTCCTTCACGCATTAGTTACACCAGACAGGCAAGTATCTGTCAGTTTGGACAGATACTGGTTGTCCCTCTGCTCTAATGGTATTCTACTGGGGTGAATGTTGATTTGCTCTGCATTCCGTCCGTCAACTGTTCTTTTTGCATTTGTCGCCCCAAGTGGGAAGGGTATGCCCAGATGTGGGTACCGTGCTCACTGCACCACTGGATTCAAGTTAGCCTAGCTGATGAAGGGTGATACCCTGAAACCGGTCATAGGATGCTTGTTTCCGGTCCAGGGAGGACCTGGTTGGCAGTTTGGGCTGGACTGTTCCCATGAGGAACAGGGTCAAGACTGATTTGCCTGTGGCTGGGTCCAACCTGGGGTGGCGTGGTGAGCAGATCTTTGTGACTGGGGGTGAATGTTTGATTTGCTCTGCATTCCGTCCATCATCTGTTCTTTTTGCTAATGGTATTCTACAGCATTATCTTTAAGGAAGCAGTTAGTTTTGAGCGGCATACGTTTGTTTCTGATTGAGCCTGGGTCCCTCCTGCTTGCCACCCCCTTTGCACCCCATCCATCAGCCATGTAGAGTTAGATATCCCCTGGAACTCGGCTCTAGGGAATTAATCTTCTGCAACAACTATGAATCCTGCCAGCATCCTTACATGGAATGTGTATGGCATACACACGCCATCACGTAGATATTCCATATACTCATACCTTAGGAGACACTCGACCCACATAGCGCTTTTACAGGAAACGCACCTTGCGCAACTGGAGATTGCCAGGTTGAGGTGGTGCTGGTGAGGGCAGCTCTTTGCGACAAAGTTTTCTTCCTATGCCAGAGGGGCTCTAATTTGGATCAGGCCAGGTACTCCATTTGTGGCTGAAGACTGTGGAGTCCATGCTGAGGGGCTCTGTGTGCTTGTGGGCGGGCGCTTGAGTGGCTGGGCGCTATTGGTGGGGTCCATCTATGCACGAATGTGCACCAGGCCTCTTTCATCTGTAAGCTATCTGCCCCCCTCTCTCGATGGAGCATTCTTCCTTGGCTGCTGGGGGGTGACTTCAACAGTGTACTAGATCCCCACCTAGACCGTTCCTTCCCCCGCCTCCTGTGCCTACAGTGGCCTCACCAAGTGTGCTACGGGAATGATTCCGGCACTGGTAGATGCTGGACCCATGGCGCCAGCGCAATGCTGAAACTAGGGTATACTCGGTTTTTCCAGTTCCACATCAGTTACATGTACGTCTTGATAGAATACTTTCCACAACCAATCTGAACTCCGCGGTCCTGCAGACTGATTACTTAGGCCGCACTGCACTCATTCTGATCATAATCCCCAGCTCCTGCAGCTGGGTTGGGACACATCCCCTCCCATCATCCCCACAAGGCAATTACGTCCCGATCTGCTGGAAGATGCCACGTTTAAGGCGTCATTGGATGCAGCGATCCCAGAGTACTTTGAACACAATGCTAGCTGCGCATCGTCAGGTCGTATTTAGTGGGAGGCATTCAAGGTAAGAATAAGGGGCATGGTCTAGGTACACAATGGAACATGTGTAAATACTGAGTGGAGCGGTCCCTGGTACAACACGAGCAAAGCACCATTCAACACTCCATAGATACCTGTGGGCTGGCATCCGCCTGAGCCGCACATGCATCACTAATAGAGAGGTTGCATTGCCTTAACTACGTGGCTCACTCAACCCGCAAGTATGCCGCAGCTGATCAGTCAGGCAGGCTGTTGGCCTGGCTGATCCACCAGGAACAGGACCCTGCCCCTATAATAGAACTACACTCAGCGACAGGTGATATTCTCTATACCCCCAGTGAGATACACACCGCGCTCACTCACCATTGCACTGCCCTATATCACTTCTCAGAAACAGCGAAATCAATGGACTATTATGAGTTCCTCTCCCTGACTCCTCTGCCCAGTCTGACTGACGAGCAATGGGAGGAGTTAGACGCAACCTTGACACTACTGCAGATACAAGACAGTGTACGTACTCTGACTGCCGGCAATACCCTGGGACCTGACGACGTCTCGTCAGAGTTCTATAAATCACCTCCCCTTTTCCAGCTTTATGAATTGGCATTGGAGACAGTGACCTTACCCTTGTCACAGCAAGTGGTGCTGCTAGTATCCCTTCCCAAGCCTGGCAGAGACCCAACAGAATTGGGCTCCTATAGGCCACTTGTGATGCTCAACACAGATTATAAAATCCTGGCTAATATTTTGCTGAAGTGACTGGCACCTCTGGTCCCTTGTTTGATTCACCTCAACCAGAAAGGCTTTGTACCAGCTCGCAGCACCTCCCGGAACATCAGATGTTTATTCAGGGTCATGAGATACTCAACACAGCACTGGCCTCGGGTGGACTGCCTGGTACTTGAGCTCGAAAAAGCCTTTGATTCCCTGGAATGGCCCTACCTATGTGAGGCACTGCACCGATTCGGTCTGGGGTCCTACTTTCTGCAACTGGTGAAACTGTTATATACCCAACGTCAGCTTAGGGTTAAGACTGGCACAGCCATTTCTGACCCAATCAAGGTGGGTAGAGGAACCTGACAGGGTTGTCCCCTCTCCCTCCTATTGTTTTCCCTTGCAATGGAGCCTTTGGCAGTGAAGCTCCGTCAGAGAGGGGAGGCCTGGAGTATCCCGCTGGGTGACGGTCCACATATTGTGTCCCTATATGCGGGTGACCTTCTTTTGTACATTAGGTATATTGACAATGTCCCTGTTGGAATTGCAGATATACTGCAAACATTTTCTGCACTCCCCGGGCTGTGGGTTAACTGGGCGAAAACATGCTTGTTCTCCTCCAACCTGTGCCTGCCAAATCCGGGCCTTCACCTTTCTGGGGCACTTATTCTTCAGCAAATTCCACACGGACGAGGATCTCCATGATGAAAACCTCAGGCTGACGATCACCTCCATCCGAGCCCAGATGAATTTCTGGCAAACATTACCACTTTCGGTGATGGGAAGAATTGCCCTCCTGAAAATGGTGGTTCTCTCTCACTTGCTATATTACTTCTCCAACTTCCCTCACTATGTTCTGGCCAAATTCTTTAGGGAGCTGGAATCCATAGTCAGGGAGTTTATATGGAACAAGGGCTGTTGTAGAGTAGGGTTGAAGAAACAGTACGCAACTCTGGATCGGGGTGGCCTGGCGGTGCCAAATATGGAGCAGTACTATATGACCTACCAGCTCCAGTGGATGGTGCAGTGGCTTTCTGGTCACCACCTGTCCGACACAGTGACAAAAACATCACTCTGGGCAATGCCTGAGATACTACATCTCTTCCACCACCTTGCAAAGCCTAGGATGCGGAGGCGCTACTGGTGGGTGTGGCTCACCACTGCTACCACAGTAGCTTTCGCCTCACGCATGCAACTCTTCCCTATGTGCCTGCCTTGGCACTGCTGGGCACACCACAAGATTCACGGCTCACAAGCGGTGCTGATCTGGAGCCCTGGCATGCGGCTGAGCTGCATACACTGGGGATTTTATACAGCGAGGGAGTGCAAATCCCATTTGCTACTCTAGCGGCAGAGACAGGCCTGCCACCAGTCTCGCAGATTCTGTTATACAATTCCTTGATAGCGACCATATCAGGACACTGGGGAGACATGACAACTGATCTGGCAATACACTTATTGCTAAAATATATGCAGGTCATGGGGCAGGGCAGACACTTGATACGATGGTTCACGGACGCACTTCAAATACAACCAGTTCACACCTGTGCTGCACTGCGTACCAGCTGGGAAGGCGATTTGGCCAAGCCCAGTCCTGACAAAGAGTGGGCTGTAGCATTGTCAAACCACACAAACATGTTGCACAATTCTAGGTTTTGACTTGTCCAGTTTCATGTCTTTCACAGTGCCTACCTCATGCCGGCTAAACCCAATAAATATTTCCACCGAGTGGATCCTTCCTGTCCCCGCTGTATGCTGGTGGGGGCACACTTACTCCGTATTTTATGGCCCTGTCCCTTTTTAAATACTTACTGGTGCTGCATCATGACTCGATTATCGGCGTGCATGGCGCGAACGCTGCTATCCACATGGGAAGCCTGTATTCTAGGCCTTTTCCCCAGAGCTAACAAACATAAAGCCTCAACAAGATTCCTAGATCTTGGTCTCTTGACAGCCAAATGCCTAATTACCAGGAGATTGAAAGCCACAGAGTTTCCAACAATAGTAGCGTGGGAGAAATCTTTCATGGTGTGGGCAGAAGCCGCGGGAGTGGAGGACAATCTGGGGCTACGTAAATACCCCCTGGCCACTGGCTGGATTGTGATGCTGGATAAACTGCGTGAGTTGGAGCAAAGGGTGGACACGGGAACTGCCATGCTTAATGATGTGCTGTTTACGACTGGATAAGTTGCCCACGCGCAGGAACTAGCTGCTGTGTCTCTAGTGATGCGCGTATTTCATTTGCATCCCTACTTGGGAGGACTGAGGCCCTAGTGGATCGAATGTGAGACAACCCTTGTGGTCACGCAGTGGGAGACTTTGATGGGCAGAGTAGACAGAGCCATGGGACCGGGGGGAGGGAGTGCTTGTAACGGGCTCCAAGTTGTTACTTGTTCTTGTGGTTGTATTGTTTCACATGCTATTAATGCTGACTCTTCACCTTTACATGATGCTATGTGACAGAGCTGTTCATTGAGAGGATATCTCAGGACAACTTGTAAGCTTGATGTGACGAGTGCCCTGGATAGGGGTCTGTGCACTACAATGTAGGCCTGATTCACTCCCTTCTTATATTAGATGTAGCTTATGGACACTAATTGCAGATATGTCAACTGCCAGTAAACCACATGACATCTACATATTATACTGGGAATACTGTCCCTAGCTTCCCCTACTGCAATTTATGTGTGTACAATGTGCATGTTTTATATGCATGTAATGCAATTATGAATATGAAAATAACAATAAAAAGATTCAAGCAAAAAAAAAAGAGGGTAATTCAGCGAGCATCAATAGATGGAATCTATCTAATACAAGCCCTGTGCCAAGCCCTTTGTGCCTATCGATGAACTCCTTACTCCAAAACTGGTGAGAACCTTGCCACCTTGCTATCTAGGAAAGCCATAGGAACCAAACAACCACAATGCATATCGGACCAATCAATGAATACCTTTTTTTTTTTTTTTTGTAAATCTGTTTATTAACGCTTTATCACAACATTACATCATATACATTCATCATTGTGTCTGCGGCCTTAGGGGATGGCAATCTGCATAACATCTATTGGTGAGCACATTGCTTGACAACACTCATTAGTGCAACATTACTCCCATCTCAGAATTGCAGTTTGAGTGTCATTGTTGAGGAGACAGATGTTATTAACTCTATATAAACTAACCGTGGAAACCAATAACAACTGCTGGGCGTGGACATCTGTACTATTATTTCCCATACATTCACTTCCCGATCAGGCTGAGGACCAAGCTGCATCAATTCAGCATGCCGGCAGAGGGGCTGGGCCAGGCGCTAGGGTCAACAAACTATGGCCCTCATTCCAAGTTTGGTGGGCAGCGGTTGCCGCCCGCCAAGCGGGAACCGCCAATTGGCCGCTCCGCGGTCAAAAGACCGCAGGGGCCATTCTGACTTTCCCGCTGGGCGCCCACCAAGGGAGCGCCCGCCGGCCCAGCGGGAAAGGGCCTGCAACACAGAAGCCGGCTCCGAATGGAGCCGGCGGTGTTGCAGGTGTGCGACGGGTGCAGTTGCACCCGTCACGCTTTTCACTGTCTGCTAAGCAGACAGTGAAAAGCATACTGGGGCCCTGTTAGGGGGCCCCTGCACTGCCCATGCCAGTGGCATGGGCAGTGCAGAGGCCCCCAGGGGCCCCAGGACACCCGTTCCCGCCATCTTGTTTCTGGCGGTGAAAACCGCCAGAAACAGGCTGGCGGGAAGGGGGTCGGAATCCCCATGGAGGCGCTGCTTGCAGCGCCGCCATGGAGGATTAGCCCAGCCGGGGCTAATCCGGCGGGAAACCGCCGGACCCGGTTTTCCGAAGCCGCGGTCGGAATGGGCAGGGAAGCACTGCCAGCCTGTTGGCGGTGCTTCCATCATTTTAGCCCTAGCGGTCACGGACCGCCAGGGTTAGAATGACCCCCTATGTCTTCCCGTCTTCCAGCAGTGCAGCAGAGCTCACTAATTCCCACACTTAATCCCCCAACGCAGCACACCGTTCCCTTAATGGACACTCGTTCGTACTAATCCCAACCTCCTTCCTCTGGGTCACTGCTCACGCCCCGCAATTGCATCATCAACTTCTCCCAACCGGTCGACAATGGAAATTGGCGCAGCCCCAGCACCTCCTCCCTCGTCAGTGCTGTACCCTCTGCCCCCGCCCATACCTCGAGAGAGCGTCTCCAGGCTTGTACCGGCGGAGGATCTGGTGATTTCCACCTACGAGTCACCAGTCGCTTTGCCACAATGAGTCCTAGGTCTGTGAAGCGCACCTCCGCTCTGTGCCGCTTACTTCTAGGGAATAACCCCAGTATGCACGCCTCTGAAGTAAAAGGGATCTGCCGGGCTGTGCAGTCAGACAGGTTATCAATTACCACCCTCCAGTAGGAGCACAAACTAGGACAGGACCACACCATATGTAACAAGTCTACGCCAACTTCATGACACCGGGGACAAGCCGCGTCCCAGCGGGCAAAGTATTTATTCACACGGGCTGGTGTAAGGTAGGCTCTGTGGACTATATAGTACTGTATTAGACGAAATCTGGAATTACGGGGTATGTTGAGGTGGCCCGAAAGAGCTGACCTCCACTGCGCCTCCTCAATTAGACTGCCCACTTCCACCTCCCACGCCGCGCGCAGTGCCTCGCTCTCCAGGGCAGTGTGAGTTCGCAGCGCATCTGCAAGCCAACTAATCAAACAACGACCCGACCCATCACCTGTAAATATTGAATCAGTAAATGAGTGGGAGGAGCTACCGAGATATCTCCCCACCCGGCCCTAAGGGCCCATAACAAGGAGCTGTACAGTAGGAACTGACCGGGCGGCAACCCCAGGTCCTGAAGCCTAGCGAATGGAAGCAGCCGACCCTCCTCATAAAGATCGCCCAACGTGCACAGTTCTACTTCATGCCACGCGTGTAGTTCGGAGTCCGACTTGACCCTAGGGCCCTGCGGTGTGCCCAACAATGCCAAGGCTGGCGCAAACGGAACCACCGGTCCCGTGAGTCAGAGAGATCTGTGGAAGCATTTATAGGCTACCCTGAGGAACAGTTGCCGCGGAGTCGTCGCACACGTAAGTGGATGGAACAGATGATGAATGTACAGCAGTGACCAGGGACCCCGCTCCTACGCTGTGTCAGCTAGCGGGGCATCCGCCAGCCACCTGGATATCCACTGAAGCTGGGCCGCCAGGTAGTAGTGCTCCAGATTAGGGACTGCCAGCCCGCCCCTGTCGGGTGGCAGGTACAACTTCTTTAGGGCAACTCTGCATCGGCCACCGTTCCAGATAAAGTCTCTCAGCCCCGTCTCCAGGGCCCTAAAGAAACCAGGGGGAACATAGTGCGGGAGGTTGGAGAAGAAATACAAGAGGTGCCGCAGGACCACCATCTTCAGGAGTGCTATCCTGCCCGCCACCGATAGCGACAGTGTCCTCCAAAACGACATTTGAGACCTATCCGAGGATACCGCTCTTGTGAGGTTGCCCTCAAGCAGATCCTCCTCATGATGGTAGACTCGGATGCCCAGATACCGGAACGCTCATGGCTGCCACGGAACGGGACTCCCGGCCAGACTAAGCCCCGGGTCCAAGAGCCCCGGATCAAAGGGAAAGAGGCACAACTTAGACCAATTGACCCTGAGGCCGGATATCATCGCAAAATGCTGCAGGAGCGACCCAACTTCCGGCGGTATCTGTGTGACATCTCTGAAGTACAGAAGGAGGTCATCAGCATACAACAACACTATGTGCAGACCGTCCCCTAGGGGGATACCCCAGTCAGTCCCCTTTAAACGCAGGGCCGCCGTCATAGGCTCCATGGCGAGTGAAAACAACAACGGCGAAAGGGGACAGTCTTGTCTTGTGCCTCTGCACACACGAATCGGCTCAGATATCACGGACCCTAACTTCACCCGGACCTGCGGTTTGGTGTATAACAGTTTAACCAGGCGAATAAAGGATGGTTCCATACCAAACCGCCGCAACACCCTGATCAGGTAGGGCCACTCCAGGGAGTCAAAGGCCTTCTCCAAATCTAGGACAAGGCAGCCCGCCCGTGGCCAATCCTGCCCAGCATACTGCATGACTCGGAACAACCTTCTAATATTGTGTGAGGTATCTCTCGCTGGGACAAACCCATTCTGATCAGGGTGGACTAAACCTGGCACACTCGGGACAAGACGCACCACCAGCACCGTCGCTAATATTTTGTAGTCAGTGTTCAGCATTGCTAGGGGCGGTACGATCCCATCTCCACTGGATCCCTCCCAGGTTTAGGAAGGGAGACCAACAGCGCTTCCCTTTGAGTGGCTGACAGGTAACCCCTCTGTTCAGCCTCCTCGTACACACGAAGCAACTTGGGTGTCAATTGCAGCGCGAAGGCCTTGTAAAAGTCAACTGGCAGATCACCCGGGCCCAGCGTTTTACCGGATGCAAGCTCAAGAATACTAGACTTTTTCTCTTCAAGGTCGAGAGGTGCCTCAAGTGCCTCCATCTGTTCGCCCTCTAAACACGGTAGCTCCACTTCGGCAAGAAATGCGGTGCAGGAATCGTCCCCGGGAGGTGCCTCCGAGGCATAGAGCGCCCTATAATGCCTCGTAAACTCAGCTTGTATCTCCCCCGGCGCGTGTACCAGTCCCCCCGCCTGCGAGAGGATTTCCACTATCGGTCCCCTCTCACAATCTCGACGGATCAACCAAGCTAATAGTTTTCCCGCATTATCAGCCGAAGCATGAGTTCTTGCGAGTGTGCAGCGTAGTTCAAACATCGCAGGCGCTCGAGCAGCGACAGGTGTTCAGCGCGTATCGCTGATAACATCGAATTCCCAGTCTGACTGCCAGTTACCTCCCCCTCCGATCGCAGAAAAACTCGCTCCACCCGGGTCAGGTCACGTTCAACGGAACAACGCAAGTTACATTGGGTTTCCAAAAAGTGCCCCCGGATAAAAACTTTGAATGCGTCCCACTCTACCAAACCCGACGAGGCCGTGCCATCATTGTGCTCAAAATATTCCAGGATCGCAGCGCTCAGTGACGCTCTGAACGCAGTGTCTTCTAACAGTTCTGCCCTCAGCCTCCAGTTAGGAACAGACGGATGGGAGGACTCCCAACTCAGGCTCACAAGCAGCAGGTTATGGTCCGAGTGCGTGCGCCCAAGTAGTCTGTGCTCATTATTACGGAGGCCAGGTTACGAGTGCAGAGCATTCTGTCTAAAACGCACATGGTGGGCGTGTGGGGCAGAGTAGAAGGAATAAACCCTGTCCTGCGCATGCCGCTGCCGCCATATATCTACCAATTGCCATTGCTGAGTCCAGGTTACCAGACCGCGTGAGGCAGTCACCACTGGAGACGTGGGCAACGGAGGAAAGGAGCGGTCCAGATCTATATCAACCACACTGTTGAAGTCCCCACCCAACAGCCATGGGAGATCGCTCCAGCCCGCCAAATGCTGAGACAGGCCATGTAGAAAAGATGTCTGCTCTATGTTTGGAGCATGTATAGAGCCTAGTACAACAGCATGACCTGCAAATCTCCCTCGAACCAGAACAAATCTACCCTGCGGGTCCGCGATCTGTTCCTCTGCTGCAAAGGGAGTGCCAGCTTTGATCCAAATCAGTGCGCCCCTAGCATACGCTGAGTGTCCTGCCGCGTACAATTGCCCTCTCCAGCGTTGACGCAACCGGGGGATCTCCAGTCCCACCAGGTGCGTCTCCTCCAAAAACTCCAAATGGACTGAGTGTCTTCTAAGATAGGAATAGATAGCGTATCGCCGCTTGGTAGTGTGTATGCCTCTCACATTCCAGGTGATCGCTGTATATGAAGACATATCGTAGGTAGCAAACCACCCTTCATCTCCCACCTCCCCTCCCCTCCACATAGCACTACCCGACATTTACCCACATCCAGCCATTGATCGGGTACTCAATAGACGCAGTCCAGCAGAACCAAAACATAACTAATACCATCAGAGCAGATAGACAACAGGTCACCGCCCAAACCCAACAACGAAAACAGTAGCGTGCAACCACACAACCACACATAATGTGTCTCCACTAACAGGAGTATGGGGTAGGCCAACCCCACAGAAGAGCAATTCCAACACAAGGCATTCTATCCGGCTATGGCAGATAACAGAGAAATGGAGGGGAGCATAAAGGGAAGTCCACACTTTTCGTCCGCAAGGGGGCGCAGCACACGAGGACGGGCACCGTGCCATCAGCCATACACACAACCACGCAAAGTCTGACGCTCACACCCATCAACCGGATCTGCCACTAGTTCATTTCCTTAATCATACTAATGGAAGTCTAGTTAGCCATCAGGGGAGTTCCAGCAATGTACAGTTGTAGGAAGTTGGCTCTGTATGTACTATTTCAAAGTAAGAAATAGCATGCACAGAGTCCAAGGGTTCCCCTTAGAGGTAAGATAGTGGCAAAAAGAGATAGTACCAATGCTCTATTTTGTGGTAGTATGGTGGAGCAGTAGGCTTATCAGAGGGTAGTGTTAAGCATTTGTTGTACACACACAGGTAATAAATGAGGAACACACACTCAAAGACAATTCCAGGCCAATAGGTTTTTATATAGAAACATATATTTTCTTAGTTTATTTTAAGAACCACAGGTTCAAGATTTACAAGTAATACTTTAAATGAAAGGTATTTCACTCAGGTATCATAGGAAGTTTGAATCAGCAAAATAGGATGTACAGTTTTGGCAAAAATGGCAATAAGCTATTTTAAAACTAGACACAGTGCAAATTTCAACAGTTCCTGGGGGAGGTAAGTATTTGTTAGTTTTGCAGGTAAGTAAACCACCTACAGGGTTCAAAGTTGGGTCCAAGGTAGCCCCCCGTTGGGGTTCAGGACAACCCCAAAGTTACCACACCAGCAGCTCAGGGCCGGTCAGGTGCAGAGGTCAAAGTGGTGCCCAAAACGTATAGGCTTCAATGGAGAAGAGGGTGCCAGCAGGTAGGTACCCGCGTCTTCGGAGGGCAGACCAGGGGGGTTTTGTAGGGCACCGGGAGGGGCACAAGTCAGCACAAAAACTACACCCTCAGCGGCACGGGGGCGGCCGGGTGCAGAGTGCAAACAGGCGTCGGGTTTGCAATGGAATTCAATGGGAGACCCAGAGGTCTCTTCAGCGAAGCAGGCAGGCAAGGGGTGGGCTCCTCGGGGTAGCCACCACCTGGGCAAGGGAGAGGACCACCTGGGGGTCGCTCCTGCACTGGAGGTCAGATCCTTCAGGTCCTGGGGGCTGCGGGTGCAGTGTCTTTACCAGGCGTCGGGTTCTTAGAAGCAGGCACTCGCGGTCAGGGGGAGCCTCTGGATTCCCTCTGCAGGAGTCGCTGGGGGGGGGTCAGGGGGGTCAACTCTGGCTACTCACAGGGTCGCAGTCGCCGGGGAGTACTCCCTGTAGTGTTGTTTCTCCGCAGGTCAAGCCGGGGGCGTCAGGTGCAGAGTGGAAAGTCTCACGCTTCCGGCGGGAAACGTGCAGTCCTTTAAAAGTTGTTGCAAAGTTGTTTCTTCTTTGGAGCAGAGCCGCTGTCCTCGGGAGTTCTTATTCCTTTTAGATACTGGGTAGTCCTCAGAGGCTTCAGAGGTCGCTGGACCCTGGGGGACGCGTCGCTGTTGCAGTTTTTCTTGAAGTGGGGAGACAGGCCAGTAGGGCTGGGGCCAAAGCAGTTGGTGTCTCCGTCTTCTCTGCAGGGCTTTCAGGTCAGCAGTCCTTCTTCGTCTTCAGGTTGCAGGAATCTAGTTTCCTAGGTTCTGGGGAGCCCCTAAATACAGAATTTAGGGGTGTGTTTAGGTCTGGGAGGGCAGTAGCCAATGGCTACTGTCCTTGAGGGTGGCTACACCCTCTTTGTGCCTCCTCCCTGAGGGGAGGGGGGCACATCCCTATTCCTATTGAGGGAATCCTCCAAAATCAAGATGGAGGACTTCTAAAGGCAGGGGTCACCTCAGCTCAGGACACCTTAGGGGCTGTCCTGACTGGTGGGTGACTCCTCCTTGTTTTTCTCATTATCTCCCTTGGACTTGCCGCCAAAAATGGGGGCTGTGTCCAGGGGGCGGGCATCTCCACTAGCTGGAGTGCCCTGGGGCATTGTAACACGAAGCCTGAGCCTTTGAGGCTCACTGCTAGGTGTTACAGTTCCTGCAGGGGGGAGGTGTGAAGCACCTCCACCCAGAGCAGGCTTTGTTTCTGTCCTCAGAGAGCACAAAGGCCCTCTCCACATGGGGTCAGACACTCGTCTCTCAGCAGCAGGCTGGCACAGATCAGTCAGTCCTGCACTGAACAATTGGGTAAAATACAGGGGGCATCTCTAAGATGCCCTCTGTGTGCATTTTTTAATAAATCCAGCACTGGCATCAGTGTGGGTTTATTATTCTGAGAAGTTTGATACCAAACTTCCCAGTATTCAGTGTAGCCATTATGGAGCTGTGGAGTTCATTTTTGACAGACTCCCAGACCATATACTCTTATGGCTACCCTGCACTTACAATGTCTAAGGTATTGCTTAGACACTGTAGGGGCATAGTGCTCATGCACCTATGCCCTCACCTATGGTATAGTGCACCCTGCCTTAGGGCAGAAAGGCCTGCTAGAGGGGTGACTTACCTATGCCACAGGCAGTGTGAGGTTGGCATGGCACCCTGAGGGGAGTGGCATGTCGACCTAGTCATTTTCTCCCCACCGGCACACACAAGCTGGCAAGCAGTGTGTCTGTGCTGAGTGAGGGGTCCCTAGGGTGGCAAAAGACATGCTGCAGCCCTTAGAGACCTTCCCTGGCATCAGGGCCCTTGGTACCAGGGGTACCAGTTACAAGGGACTTACCTGGGTGCCAGGGTTGTGCCAATTGTGGAGACAATGGTATATTTTAGGTGAAAGAACACTGGTGCTGGGGCCTGGTTAGCAGGGTCCCAGCACACTTCTCAGTCAAGTCAGCATCAGTATCAGGCAAAAAGTGGGGGGTAATTGCAACAGGGAGCCATTTCCTTACACAAGCCCCCCCCAACCCCTCCCCCCAGCCCACAGGCCAGGAGACTCAGCCAAAGCTGGGAGAGTCTTCCTAGTCTGTCAGGCGAGGAAGAGTAGAGGAAATAGGCTGGTTTGTTGCAAGGCCTACTCTGCCTTACATCCTCCTGTTCAGGTCATTCCCTCTGGGGAACTGACCCACTTCCACAGTGATAGGACCTAGTCTGAATTGCCTCTTGTCTGTGTTTTTAATGTCTTCACCCATTCTCTCTATTTTGGGGTTAGAGGTATCCACCTCTGCTAATCTTATCTTAGCCAGGGTCACCCCTAGCTTACCCAAAGAGGTTACCCAGAGCTGGAGTAACCCCACCATGACCAACAGGGTCAGGGGGCCTAACTTGCTATTTGGCATGGGATCAGACCACCATGCCAAGGATAGTGCACCCATAAAGGCTAACACCCAGCAGAGGCCACTGACAGCTGTCAGTGCCCAAAACCACACTTTTAGCTCTTCACAGGGGATAAGGGCCAGATGTAGCAAACGTTTTGCGAGTCGCAAACGGCAAAATTTGCCGTTTGCGAGTCGCAAAACGCGTATCCCAATGCAGAAATGCATTTTGCGAGTCGTTACCGACTCGCAAAATGCATTTCAGACTCGCAAATAGGAAGGGGTGTTCCCTTCCTATTTGCGAGTCGCATTGGGATGCAATACCATTTGCGACCGCATATGCGGTCGCAAATGGCATCGCAGTTACCATCCACTTCAAGTGGATGGTAACCCAATCGCAAATTGGAAGGGGTCCCCATGGGACCCCTTCCAGTTTGTGACTGGAGCCCAAAATATTTTTTCAGGGAAGGGAGTGGTCCAAAGGACCACTCCCTGCCCTGAAAAAAAAACGAAACTAAAGGTTTCGGTTTTTTTTTAAGTGGAGCTCGTTTTCCCTTAGGGAAAACGGGCTACACCTCCAAAAAAAAAAATGCTTTATTTAAAAGCAGGTCGCTAACATGGAGGTCTGCTGACGTCAGCAGGCCTCCATGTTAGCGAGTGCCTATACTCGCAATGGGGCCGCAATTTGCGGCCCACCTCATGAATATTCATGAGGTGGGTCATTGCGACCCCATTGCGAGTTGCAGTCGGTGTCTGAGACACCGTACTGCATAGCAATTTGCAACTTGCAAATTGCGAGTCGCAGGGACTCGCAATTTGCAAGTCGCAAATTGCTTTTTTCCTACATCTGGCCCTAAGTTACAGGCTTCTTTGGGTTCAGGGTGCCTGTCTGCTGTGTAAGAGTGGGGGGTTACTACATCTTGTAGTAAACACACTTCTTCCACTCTTTCTTCTGTTAACTGAGGAGCCACCCACTAAGGTTTAACAGTTGCCTGACTAGCCAGGACTTCCTGTGGGTCAGGTTGGACTTTACCAGTGCCATTTTTGGAGTTCTCCCCTACTGGAGCAGAATCTCCTCAGCTTGCTGGAACCTTGGCTAAAAGTTGTCCACCTTTCCTACTCTGTTTTCCTTTCTTTTTCTTTTGGGTCCTACTTGCAGTTACTGCAGGGGTAGCACCTCCAGAATCCTTGGGAGAGGACTGGCACTGGACCAGTTCCTCTCTTGGGCTCTGACTAACCTCTGGGTAGTCATTTCCAAGGAGACAATCAAGGGGGAGGTCTGTACTGACTACTACCCTTCTCCAGCTAAAAGTCCCACCCACTTCTATGGGCACAAAAGCCACAGGCCTATCAGTGACCCTGTCTGGGTTAACTCTTACTCTGGCAGTCTCACCTGGGATGTACTGGTTTGAGAACACCAGCCTGTCATGCACAATAGTTTGACTGGCATAAGTGTCTCTCAGGGCAGTAGCTGGGATTTCATTCACCAGTAGGTGGTGGAAGTGTCTACTTCCCTCTGGAATCTCCAACTCACCTGTTGGGCCCTTTTTCCAGTTGAAGGCTATGAAGACCTCCTCATCTGAGGAGTCATCCCCAATGGCTACACTGGTTACCCCTGGGATTTTGCTAGGGGGTTTGTTTTTGGGACAAGAAGTGTCCTTGGTGTGGTGCCTTGTCTGTCTACAGTTTTGGCACCATGCCTTAGTGGCATCCCAGTTCTTACCCTGGTACCCACCTTTGTTTTGGGTTGTGTCTTGGGGCCCAACCACCTGGTCTAGTTTTTGGGCGCCTACAGAGGACTCTTTTTCTTTATTTCTAGTGTCACCCACTTTCTCCTGGGGAGGCTTTGTAACCCCTTTCTTTTGGTCACCCCCTGTGGAAGTTTTGGTTACCCAGTCTTGACCCAGTGGTCTACCTTCTTTCCCAATTCTGGGGGAGAAATTGGACCTAGGTCTACCAGATACTGATGCAACTTTTCATTGAAGCAGTTACTTAAAATGTGTTCTTTCATAAACAAATTATAAAGCCCAACATAGTCATGCACTTCATTTCCAGTTACCCAACCTTCCAGTGTTTTCACTGAGTAGTCTACAAAATCAACCCAGGTCTGGCTCGAGGATTTTTGAGCCCCCCTGAACCTAATCCTGTACTCCTCAGTTGAGAATCCAAAGCCCTCAATCAGGGTAGCCTTCATGAGGTCATAAGATTCTGCATCTTTACCAGAGAGTGTGAGGAGTCTATCCCTACACTTTCCAGTGAACTATTCCCAAAGGAGAGCACCCCAGTGAGATCTGTTTACTTTTCTGGTTGCACAAGCCCTCTCAAAAGCTGTGAACCATTTGGTGATGTCATCACCATCTTCATATTTTGTTACAATCCCTTTGGGGATTTGTAGGATGTCAGTATTCTCTCTGACCCTATTTAAGTTGCTGCCACCATTGATGGGAGTGAAACCCATCTCTTTTCTTTCCCTTTCTATGGCTAGGAGCTGTTTCTCCAAAGCCAATCTTTTGGCCATCCTGGCTAACAGGAGGTCATCTTCATTGAGGCTGCCCTCAATGCTTCCAGAGCTGTTGGACTATCCTGTGAGAGAAGCAACATCTCTGACTATCACTTCTGGAGTCAGGGTTGGAGAAACCCTGTGCTCCCTATCTAGGGATGGAGGTGGGAAATCCTCCACATCACTAGTGTCCCCCTCTGTCAGGCCATCATCAGAGGGGTTGTTTTTAGCAAACTCTGCCAAAAGCTCCTGGAGCTGTACTTTGGTAGGGTTTGAACCAGTTTTTATCTTTTTGATTTTGCAGAGAGACCTTAGCTCTGACATCCTAAGATGCAGGTAAGGGGTGAGGTTGAGTTCCATCACTATCTCTTCTGCAGCAGACATTTTGCTTCTAAAAGTTGGAATACTTTTTAAGAATATAAAACTATCTCTAGAACTTAATTCAAACTTTTACAAAACTTTTAAACTCTAAAAGAAATGCTAACAGGGACTTACACAAGGCCCTAGCAGCACTTTTAAAATTTTCGAAAAATAGCTCAAATGTCAAAAATCTGTTTCTAATGACAATTTTTGGAATTTAGTTGTGTGATCAGGTATTGGCTGAGTAGTCCAGCAAATGCAAAGTCTTGTACCCCACTGCTGATCCACCAATGTAGGAAGTTGGCTCTGTATGTACTATTTCAAAGTAAGAAATAGCATGCACAGAGTCCAAGGGTTCCCCTTAGAGGTAAGATAGTGGCAAAAAGAGATAAAACCAATGCTCTATTTTGTGGTAGTGTGGTCGAGCAGTAGGCTTATCAGAGGGTAGTGTTAAGCATTTGTTGTACACACACAAGCAATAAATGAGGAACACACACTCAAAGACAATTCCAGGCCAATAGGTTTTTATATAGAAAAATATATTTTCTTAGTTTATTTTAAGAACCACAGGTTCAAGATTTACAAGTAATACTTCAAATGAAAGGTATTTCACTCAGGTATCATAGGAACTTTGAGTCATCAAAATAGCATGTACAGTTTTGGCAAACATGGCAATAAGCTATTTTAAAACTAGACAGTGCAAATTTCAACAGTTCCTGGGGAGGTAAGTATTTGTTAGTTTTGCAGGTAAGTAAACCACCTACAGGGTTCAAAGTTGGGTCCAAGGTAGCCACCATTGGGGGTTCAGTGCAACCCCAAAGTTACCACACCAGCAGCTCAGGGCCGGTCAGGTGCAGAGGTCAAAGTGGTGCCCAAAACGTATAGGCTTCAATGGAGAAGGGAGTGCCCCAGTTCCAGTCTGCTAGCAGGTAGGTACCCGTGTCTTCGGAGGGCAAACCAGGGGGGTTTTGTAGGGCACCGGGGGGGACACAAGTCAGCACAAAAAGTACACCCTCAGCGGCACGGGGGCGGCCGGGTGCAGAGTGCAAGCAGGCGTCAGGTTTGCAATGGAGTTCAATGGGAGACCCAGGGGTCTCTTCAGCGAAGCAGGCAGGCAAGGGGGGGGGGGTCTCCTCGGGGTAGCCACCACCTGGACAAGGGAGAGGGCCACCTGGGGGTCGCTCCTACATTGGAGGTCGGATCCTTCAGGTCCTGGGGGCTGCGGGTGCAGTGTCTTTACCAGGCATCGGGTTCTTAGAAGCAGGCAGTCGCGGTCAGGGGAAGCCTCTGGATTCCCTCTGCAGGAGTCGCTGGGAGGGCACAGGGGGGTCAACTCTGGCTACTCACAGGGTCGCAGTCACCGGGGAGTCCTCCCAGTAGTGTTGTTTCCCCGCAGGTCGAGCCAGGGGCATCGGGTGCAGAGTGGAAAGTCTCACGCTTCCGGCGGGAAACGTGCAGTCCTTTAAAAGTTGTTTCTTTGTTGCAAAGTTGTTTCTTCTTTGGAGCAGAGCCGCTGTCCTCAGGAGTTCTTGGTCCTTTTAGATGCAGGGTAGTCCCCTGAGGCTTCAGAGGCCGCTGGACCCTGGGGGACGCGTCGCTGTTGCAGTTTTTCTTGAAGTGGGGAGACAGACCGGTAGGGCTGGGGCCAAAGCATTTGGTGTCTCTGTCTTCTCTGCAGGGCTTTCAGGTCAGCAGTCCTTCTTTGTCTTCAGGTTGCAAGAATCTAGTTTCCTAGGATCTGGGGAGCCCCTAAATACTGAATTTAGGGGTGTGTTTAGGTCTGGGAGGGCAGTAGCCAATGGCTACTGTCCTTGAGGGTGGCTACACCCTCTTTGTGCCTCCTCCCTGAGGGGAGGGGGGCACATCCCTATTCCTATTGAGGGAATCCTCCAAAATCAAGATGGAGGATTTCTAAAGGCAAGGGTCACCTCAGCTCAGGACACCTTAGGGGCTGTCCTGACTGGTGGGTGACTCCTCCTTGTTTTTCTCATTATTTCCCCTGGACTTGCCGCCAAAAGTGGGGGCTGTGTCCAGGGGGCGGGCATCTCCACTAGCTGGAGTGCCCTGGGGCATTGGAACACAAAGCCTGAGCCTTTGAGGCTCACTGCTAGGTGTTACAGTTCCTGCAGGGGGGAGGTGTGAAGCACCTCCACCCAGAGCAGGCTTTGTTTCTGTCCTCAGAGACCACAAAGGCCCTCACCACATGGGGTCAGAAACTCGTCTCTCAGCAGCAGGCTGGCACAGACCAGTCAGTCCTGCACTGAACAATTGGGTAAAATACAGGGGGCATCTCTAAGATGCCCTCTATGTGCATTTTTTAATAAATCCAGCACTGGCATCAGTGTGGGTTTATTATTCTGAGAAGTTTGATACCAAACTTCCCAGTATTCAGTGTAGCCATTATGGAGCTGTGGAGTTCATTTTTGACAGACTCCCAGACCATATACTCTTATGGCTACCCTGCACTTAAAATGTCTAAGGTTTTGCTTAGACACTGTAGGGGCATAGTGCTCATGCACCTATGCCCTCACCTATGGTATAGTGCACCCTGCCTTAGGGCAGAAAGGCCTGCTAGAGGGGTGACTTACCTATGCCACAGGCAGTGTGAGGTTGGCATGGCACCCTGAGGGAAGTGCCATGTCAACCTAGTCATTTTCTCCCCACCAGCACACACAAGCTGGCAAGCAGTGTGTCTGTGCTGAGTGAGGGGTCCCTAGGGTGGCAAAAGACATGCTGCAGCCCTTAGAGACCTTCCCTGGCATCAGGGCCCTTGGTACCAGGGGTACCAGTTACAAGGGACTTACCTGGGTGCCAGGGTTGTGCCAATTATGGAGACAATGGTACATTTTAGGTGAAAGAACACTGGTGCTGGGGCCTGGTTAGCAGGGTCCCAGCACACTTCTCAGTCAAGTCAGCATCAGTATCAGGCAAAAAGTGGGGGGTAATTGCAACAGGGAGCCATTTCCTTACAACAGTTTCTCCATATAACTCAATAATCTTTTAAAAGAGCTCGTCCGCAGTGGCCGGTGTCACAGGAGAGCCCCCTGTGAGGCGCAACCCCGATAGGCAATCCGGGGTGACGGGTCGGTCAATAGTAGGCGTGAAAGTTCAATGTCCGATTCGGATGCCAGCGGGGACGCGCTGATCGCTGCAGCAGAGTGAATCGCTTCTCTTCTCTCTTGTATTAATTGTTCCAAATCTGTTGCACACGCCACAGAGCCAGCACAGGTTACACCTCTCCTCCGGACATGCCTGGTCCGGCTGTGCTTGCCTCGAGGCACCGGCACGGTCCGCTCTGCAACGCCACTCGAGGCCAGGCCGGATGATTCAAGCCACTCCCATGCCGCCTCAGGTGTAGTAAAGAAGTGCGACTTGTTCTCCACCACAACACACAGCTTGGCAGGAAATAGCAAAGAGTAATTTAAGCTGAGGGTCCTGAGCTTACGCTTCAAAGGTAGGTAGGAGGCCCGGTCTCTCTGTACCGCTAGGGTATAGTCCGGAAACAGTAAGATCTGCGCACCATCCACCTGGAGGGGCGAGGCGGCCCACACAGTTCACAGTATAACGTCTCTGTCTGTGTAGTGGAGGAGACGGATGATAAATGGGCGAGGAGCACTCCCCGGCGGTCTCGACCGTGCAGGAATCCGGTGGGCGCACTCCACAGAGAAGAAAGGAGTAAGTCCGCCCGCTGGCACCAGCCCCCGCAGCCAATTCTACGAGTAGGCCACTGGATCCTGGCCCTGAGTGCCCTCCGGCAGGCCCACGACTCTAATATTGTTCCTCCTGGAGCGACCTTCTGCATCCTCTACTCGACGCTCCAACTCTGCCACCCAGGCCTGCACATCCTCCATTTCTGATTTCAGACGGGAGGCTGTCGGTGTCAGTTCGTCCACTTTTGCCTCGATCTTGCCAGTTTTGTCTGCCAGCTTGCGATGGTCGGCATGTAGCAGGACAAGGTCACTTGCCACCCTGTCTATCTTGGCTTCCAAAGACGCATGGGCACGCTCCAGTGAGTCTCCAATGCGCTCCACTGCAGTAAGAACTGCATCTCATTTCTGACTGTCTTGTACCACCTAGTCCTGTGATCACCTGGCACCGGCACCAGAGCGCAGACGCCCCATCCCGGCCATGCTCCAGGTTACAAGAAGTCTCCGTCTGTTCCCAAGTCTCAACTCACCGCCTCACCGTTCACTGTATCCGTTCTGCACCTTTGACCAGTCTCAGTTGGGGCAAACGGACCAAGTGGAAGACCCGCCACCCAGGAAGTGCAGCCAAACGCCAGACAGGACTACTAGCACCTGCTTCCAAATCCGCGCCACTGATGCTTAGTTGCAGCTGGCTCCATAGTGAACAACACCAGGCGATGTCTCCAGCGCGGCGCTCTCCTCGTTGTTGACAGGTAGCTGGTCACAAGGCCTCCACGTATCTTTCTCTCACACAGATGCCCAGAATAATGGGACAGGCCGGGCCCGATTGTCGGGGGCATCAGCATGCCACCATTCGACAGCACGAGCAGCCCGGCTGACTGTCTCCTCACTTCCAGTCTTCCGTCACTCCCTCTAGTCTTGCGGCTCTCACTGACAGCTCACAAATTCCAAGCAGGCCAAAGAGGTTTCAGGTGGGCGCAGGTGTGTATCAGCCACTCCAAGGGGGCCAGCAGGGCCCCGATCACCTCCCTCTGGCAGCTCTTTTATTGCGCCCTAACACGGGGCTTAGTCCTCTGAGGGGGCAGCTTCCCACCTCCGTCGCCACAATCAGGGTCCTTTTAGATGCCGCCGGGGTCCCGTCAGTTCCCGGGAGAGCCCCGCAGGCCCAGCCCGTGCCCATCTCCAGTTCCCAGGGGGCCCGCGCAGACCGTACGTCCGCTCTGTGCTCCTCGTCCCACGGGGTGTTTCCTACCTCCCTGGGGAGCAGCTATCGCCGAAGGATCGCGTCTCAGCGGTGCTCCGGCCCGGGAATCCGGCCCTCACCGCTCATGCTGCTCCTTTCCGCGGGTCCGCAGAGGGTCCGTTCTCGGCCCCAGCAGGCTACAGGGCCGCCCGGGCTCCGATCCAATCGCCTGCAGGGCGATACGGTTCCCCTGTCCCCTCAGATGATGGCGGATAAGCAGGGCACGACGCGGAGCTCTAGCAGCTCGCGTCTGCCATGTTCGACGGCTTGGCCACGCCCCCAATCAATGAATACTTATAAGGTTTGTGCCACAGATACTTCTCAAAAGTCAAAATGCAAACTTATGCCGCTCAGCGCTGAGGTGGCCAGGAAACAGTCTTTGAGAAAAGGGACTGGGTACTGTTCAAACAGAAAAAAAAGCAGAAAGCAGACACTTTGTTTGCTATCAAATCTTTGAGGGTCGTGACGTGCAAAGAACACATGGTGACAGCACATCATCCCAGAAAATCTATCACATGGGACATGTCACACTTTAAACGTCTACCTCAATGTTCATCAGCTCCTGAGCTCACAAGTGAGGTGACCCCGCCTGAACGTCTAGATAGCACATCTGAGTCTATGTCATTGATGCATAATGACAGTGCATCACAACTACCTTATACCACCCGATCTGGCAGACCAGTGCGAGCACCTCAGTGACTCATCGAAGAAATATGATGCTAACATTGTTTGCACTTTTTTTTAATGAAAGGGATAGATGTATTTTCTTTGATCTCATGCACACTAGGACCCTCCCGGTCCTGGGTGGACTGTAGATGGGAATTACACAATCTGTTGTGATGTGTTCAGGTGCTGTTATGAAAGATATGATGCAGTGCATGCAGAGAGTGATAGTATGTTGAACAACAAAGACGTCAGTTACAGAGCTCGATGTTTGGCATATTTATTGCATGCTCCCAGGCTGGGGAAGTGGATACACGTTGAAGTGGAGGTAGTATATCCCAAACGGGATGTCCTGGCCAAAACAATTACCTTGTGACTCAGGGCCTGATTTAGAGTTTGTTGAACAGTTACACTGTTACAAACATGACAAATGTCTTGTATGCCTTATTATAAGTGTGCCTAATGTGCTTGAAAGAAGGCAAACAGGATATCTATCATGTTTGTGATGGAGTGCCTTTGCACCATAATCTAAATCAGGAGCCTAGTCTTTGCAGTGGAAATCGAAATTCTCCATTGGAACAAGGTTGCAGGATGTATCCAACAAAGTCATTTTGGGGTCAACTAGCTTTTGGACGAGGTCCTGATGATGTTGTTAGTTTTGGTGGGATAAATGCAGAATTGGACATTTTAAAATTTCAGCCATTAAAGTCCTTCTGTCAGGTGAATACTTTACCTAGTTGAGATTTCTACCTTCAGACTTCGGGCCTGATTTAGATCTTGACTGTATTACTGCCAATCCGTTGTGGCGTTGGACTCGAGAACACCGTCAATTCGACGGTGTTCCGCCCTCTGTTTTTAGATGTGTTGTGGCTGACCTTCTGACCGCCACAACGGTGTGCTCTTCCTAGCCACCAGGCTGACGGGTTCCCATTGACCATATTTAGATGCTGCAGTCCTACAGGTGGTGTGCTGTTGGCGGATTGCTGACAGGGGGAGGACGTCTTTGGACCTAATCGACATCTGACAATGGCAGTAGCCAGGGAATAGAGGTACGTCTCTCTCTCACACACACACACACACTAAAACACACACACTGTAGCTCAGCCATATGTGTCCCCCTGCACAACATGCTACACAACACACCACATACACACTTGTCGCACAACACGTACATGCCGAAAACACACATTGACGTACAATTCATGACACAACATACACACACTATTGAAACTGCACCAACCAACACAACTACACACTCATCTACACAAGCACACACAAGCATAATTACAGACATCACAACAACAACATCACAGAACAACACTCACCTGAATGTTGCACGCAGCAAGACAATACACAACACAACATACACAGCACCATCAATGCCATATGTAAGTAGGCCACATACTGACACAAACACATCACCCACTCCAGCTCCCCCCACCGCAGCCAGCCAATCACAGTGTGCACACACATACACGTACTGACTCACATGTACAACATGACAGGCACAGGTTCACTTGCAATGTGCACACATGGACACAGTTAGCAAATGTGATTGTACCATCATTGTGATGCCAACATTCACCTGGCAATGAATATGGACCTCAAAATGACAGTTGTGTATGTATACAATATGTGTGATGTACCAGTGTGTCTCTATCCATGTATGACCGAATCGTGTCCTTGACATATTCATGTCACAGTAATAAATAAAAAAATTGTGACATGTATAAGATTGCAGTTATCCCGAGCTCGTATGCGCAACCCACACAACGTACACAGGCAATGCGGGTTCCCTATCTTCGAGTCTGGTGATGGGGGGTCCTGTTTTTGCCATGGTCCAGTGGCAGCAGTGATGGAAACTGTTGTCCAGTTGTATTCAGTCGAAAAAGGAAGTGGAACCAGGGTAAAAAGTAAGTTTTCACCCCATTACCCCCAATCTGCCAACTCAGATGTGGCGGTTGGACCGCCACAGTTGGCTTGGCGGAAAGGGATATCCATATCTGTACAGCAGTAAAGGTAGCTGGAGCCTTGCTGCCAGCCACTGTTTCTAATGGTGCTGTCGACGCAGATGGGAAGCCATGGCAGAGTCTGCGGGACTCGGTGGGCTATCGCCTATGGGACCGTCAACATCTAAATCTGGTGGGTGGACCACCAAGGAGGTTGGAAAACCTATGGCAGGAATGTTACTGCCAATATCTTAATCAGGCTTAATAGCCTCCAGGGGTCCAGTCAAAAAGCTGTATCTAACTAAGTCCTCTCGAAATCAGACACCTTTACCATTAGGCCTCCCAATTACCAACTTTTCAGGCCTTTTGGAACAGTTCTCATAGGGCTACTAGGACTTCAGGAACATCATTTAGGTGTCAGTACTCATTCCACTCATTTCAGCAAAAGGCTTCTTGAAACTTGTTGTGTTCCTGTAGCCACAAAGGAGGTTAGCCAACTGACCCTTGGAGTCCACTTCTCAGTCCTGGAGACATGTGAGAGCAGTTGTAGCCCTCAAGTCTCCACACACTTCGCAGACAGCAGGCCCAGTCATCTTATATTCTATCACAGGTCCAGATGTGTTCTAATGAGCTGGGAATGGGGTTCCATTTTTGTATGATTCACTAGCCAGTGGGTGGGGGTGACCCCAGGACACTCTCTAACTACTGAGAAAAACAAATCCAAGGGCAGATCTTAACCACGTTCGCAGCACATCCTGATTGCCTTACTTTAAACTATTGTACAGTGCCCTATTCTGAGTAAAAATCACATGCTGAGTGCCTGGAGTTGGCTGGTGTCCTAGCCAGGGATGAGTCTAGGGAATGTGCAGGCCCTGCTGATCCTCAATCATCCAATCTGGCTTTGGAGATAGCTCCACTTCTAGTTGTGCTGGTGTTAAGCTGGCCACAGTGAGGCCAGAGAGCAAAAACATCTCAGCCCTGTCTCCATTTACCCTTAACTATGAATGGACATGCTTCACTATAACCCCTTAGAAGTCAATGTAGTTCCCAAGTCCTCCCCCCCATGCTGTCCTTTCTGAACTGTGAAGAGTCACATACCTGACTCCCAGGTCTCCCTTCCACAGGGACTAAGCCATTCTAAGCCATTTCTTTCTGCTCCAGAAACAATTTTTACACACTGGGGGTCATTACGACCTTGGCGGGCGGAACCCGGTTTCCGCCCGCCGGCCCAGCAGGGATCACGGCCACAACATAGGAGCCGGCTCCAAATGGAGCCGGCGGTGTTGCGGCCGTGCGACGGGTGCAGTTGCACCCGTCGCGCTTTTCACTGCCAGTGGCATGGGCAGTGCAGGGGCCCCCAGGGGCCCAACGACTCCCCATTCTGCCAGCCTTTTCTTGGCGGTGCATACCACCAGAAAAAGGCTGGCGGTCGGGGACTCGTAATCCCCTGGGCAGCGCTGCAAGCAGCGCTGCCCAGGCGGATTATCACCGCCGGGGCAAAAGTGGCAGAATACCGCCGGCCCGGCAGTGCGACCGCGGCGGAATACGCCTGGAAGCACCGCCAGCCTGTTGGCGGTGCTTCTGTCATTTTAGCCCTGGCGGTTTCGTACCGCCAGGGTCAAAATGACCCCCAATATTAGTAGGGGGAGGCACTGCTGGCAGGCTAATGCTAACTAGCCAACTGGAACTTCAGGCAGGCAAAATCCAACGTTTTAAATGTTTCTATTCCTTTATATTTATCAAAAATGCAACCTCACAATCAAATGGTGATTGGCCTACAAAACTTGTTCATTTCAATAAGAATAGACAACGTTTTCTGTGACAGTTACAATTTAGTGCATCTTCATTGTATTAATTTTTGTGTTATGATTTGTCTTTTATGATACATGTTTTCTCTAATAACATTTTATATGTATAAAGGAATTTATATGTATATGTTAATAAGAGAACCTACACCACTGTTGTTAATGTAAGAATATCATTTTAGGAATATTTTGGAACTTATATTATTCTTCTTAAGCCACAATTGGCCCTTAATATTTTTATATTAAGAACAACTTGTGTGTTCCGCTATCTTATCTTTCTGTCTATGTTACTGGTCTTCTGTTTTTGGGAATTCCGGGACGCACATCATGGCAACGATGGGCTTTAGTGTATGAGCACCTATAACTACTATGGCATGTAGGAATACTATGGGAATGTGCATTGATTTTCTTTCTAGTGTTGCCAATTCTTTTGTTTCACAGAATCACAACATATCGCCTTCAGGAACAAACCCATTTGTTTTCATCTGAGTAAATGACGGAGACGGATAGTACAACAAGAGTTATTTGTTTCTTATATGTTGAAAACTTTGTTTTATTAGTATAAAGGTTTGGACAAATTGTTATTTTTTTTGTTTTCCTTTAACTGTGCACATGTTGTTTTAAAATAATAAAAAAATTATTTTGGAAGTTGAAATGCAAAATATTTCACCTCCCACCTTTTTCTTAACTATTCCAGGAGAACCACCCATAAAATGGTCAAAATGGAAAAAAAAAAATTCTTCACTATTCCAGGGTATGTGGTACTAATCTGTCCAATGAAAGGAAAACAGCTTTGCTTATGCACTGTTTGGGCTGTGAAGGACAAGAAATTTTTGAAACTTTACCCGACCCAGGTGATGAAGGTACTGATCTAAATGAGTTTAAAACATGTTTAAAAAAACTAGACCTACATTTCTTACCTAAAATTAGCACCATTTTAGAACGGTACCATTTCGGCATGAGAGAGCAAAAACCTGGCGAAAGCATTGAAGAATACATAACTGCTCTAAGGAAGTTAGCATCTACATGTATATTTGGAGCTACTATTGATGAGCGGATCAGAGATCAGTTTATGTTGAGGTGTTCAAGTGACAAAATAAGACAAGAACTATGAAACAAAGATGATCCATCCCTACATGAGGTTATTATCTTAGCTAAGAGTGTGGAACAGACTTTAGCTTGTGTTGAAGAGCTAGAAAAAGGAAAAAATAATGCAATAAATAAAATGACTACAAGAAGAGAACAAAATCTAGGGAAAGAAGCAGATGGCGATAAAGAGGAAGAAAAAATTACTCAAGGACAGTGGGCCAGATTCAAAGGCGCAAAGTGCTTTCGTTGTGGGAATAATGGCCATTATGCATCATATAAGAAGTGTCCAGCTATCAAAATGACTTGCAAACTATGCAACAAAAAGGGACATTTTGCTAAGTGTTGTAAATCCAGCAAAAGTCTAACGTCGGTGAAAGTTGTAGAGGACTGTATATTATCAGTCACTACGTGCGCTGAAAAAAAAAGGTATCCAAAAGATACTATTACTATTTTAGGTGTTGAAAGTGAAGTACTGTTCAACTCAGGAGCATGGTTGACTTTAATATCCAACAATGTATTTGACAAACAATTGAGTCACAAAGTTAATTTGAAAGATCCTGATGTTATTCCCAGTACTTGTAGGGGGCAAATTATTGAACTGAGAGGTTATTTTGAATCTGAAATTTCTTTCAAGACAAACACAATTTTTGGGAAAATGTATGTTCCTGTTAAAGGTGATGATAGTGTTTTGAGCTGGCCACACGAGAAGGAGCTGAATATTATTCTAGACCCCAATTCACCCACACCTGTTGATCAAGAATGAGTTTGTTGAAATGGTGCGAAGAGTATGTGAGCTTTCCGTGCAACATAAAAAGGGAGAATCTCTGCCTGACTTTGTTAATGAATACAAGGAAGTATTCAGTGACAAATTAGGTTGTTTGAAGAAGTATGTTCATCGAATAAGGATAAAAAAAGGGGTCTGTTCCAGTGGCTGCCAAAGTATGTTCCATTCCCATATCTATGAAGGATGATGTTGAGAGGGAAATACGTAGATTATGTGATGAAGGGATAATTGAGCCAGTAGAATCCTCTGAATGGATCTCACCCATTGTCATTGCACGCAAACAGACTGGAGAAATCAGACTATGCATTGATTTGAGAAACCTTAATAAGTGTGTAGTCAGTGATCACTTTCAAACATGACTGAGATGGTCACGCTATTGCATGGGTCTAAATATTTCAGCAAAGTAGATTTGACTTCAGCGTATCATCAAGTTATGTTGCATGCTAACTCAAAAGACTATACCACATTCATTACTCCATTTGGAACTTTTAGATTTATAAGGATGCCTTTTGGGTTGATGTCTGCTGCCACAGTATTTCAAAGCATGATGTACAACTTGTTCGGTTCAGAACCTGGAGTAAAATGTTTCCAAGATGACAGTTTAATACATGGACGAACAGAAAAGGAGAATGAAATGAGAGTTAGAAGGGTTCTAACTATATGGAGCGATCATGGTTTGACCCTCAAGTTAAAGAAGTGCTTTTTCTGCAAAACTGAGATTGAATATCTAGATCATAAAATCACTGCTAAGGGTTTATGTCCAAAGGAAGATCTTGTTACGAACATTTTGAAACTACGTAATCCTGAAAGGAAAGAGGAGTTATTATCTTCTCTTGGAATGGTAGAGTTTCATGCTAAGTTTTTACCTAATCTAGCCTCAAAAACCGTACACCTGCGAAAACTGTTAAAAAAAGGGATTGAGTTTACATGGGATGATGAGTGTAAAAAGGAATTTGAAGGGATAAAAAGGTAACTGTTGACAATTGGGAGTTTGAATTCATTTGATCAAGGATTAGAAATGTGTGATCATGACAGATGCCAGTATGAGAGGTCTAGGGGCAGTTTTGCTACAGGATATGGTTGATCTCAAACCCAAAGTGTACAGTTCTAGGACTTTGCGTAGGGCTGAGATGAATTATTCTACTATTGAGAAGGAAGCTCTGAGTGTATTCTGGGCAGTTAACAAATTCAAGAACTTTGTGTGGGGAAGAGAATTTCAGATTTTCACTGATCACAAGCCACTTGTGGAAGTTTTTACGAAGAAAGGACTAGATATGATTTCTAGTAGGATTAGCAGATGGATTGTAATCTACAAGATTTCTGTTTCAGTGTGTTCTATGTTCCTGGACCTAATAACAGGATAGCTGATTGTTTGTCAAGACTTAGTTCCGAAACGGAAGAATGCTTAGAAAAGGGGCATGAAAATAAAATTAGTGTGTGTAGTGTAACAGGAGGAATTGTGGAACAGGATGAATGGTTAAGAGCGGTAGTTGGATATTCAGTGTTACAGCATGTGTGTGAAGGACTTAGGTATGGGTGGAATACGAATGTGAAACGAGATAAGGAATTGGGAGGATTTTTGGAAAGTGAGAGATGAGTTGTCTATAGAGAATGGTCTTCTCTTGCGTGGTTTAAGATTAGTAGTTCTGAGTGTTCTGTGGGACAAAATTATTGAGTTGGGACATGAGGGACATCAAGGGATGAGTAGGACGAAAGCTAGAATTCGTCTTAACTATTGGTGGCCAGGCATGGATTTAATGATTGAAAGGATTGTCAGGGAATGTCCAGATTGTTGTAATAGTGACAAAGTGTACAAAACTAGAGTACCATCGATATGTATAAGAGATATTCCAAACAAACCTTGGGAAGTAGTAGCTGTTGGTGGTGTTGGACCAATTCATAGGAAAGGTGGATCCAACTATATTCTGGTTTTGGTAGATCAGTTTTCCGGGTGGGCTAAAATAGGGATCAGTAGTAGTATTGAAACTAAGAGAATTATTGAATTCTTTAATTAAGTTTCAGCCGTGAAGGTTTGCCAAATACTGTTGTGACTGACAATGGCCCACAGTTTGCTTCTTTTGAAATGGAAGAATATCTTAAGTGCAGAGGCATTGAACATAGAAGGTGTTCTTTATATCATCCCGAAGGAAATGGTACAGTGGAAAGATTTAACAAATGTATAAAGGAATGTATACAATTGGAAGTTACACAAGTAGGAATTGGAAAGATGGTCTCAAAAACTTGCTTACAGATTCACACCTCACTCTACCACTGGTGAAGTTCCTTTTGAACTTTTTAGAGGTCGTAAAGCCAACACTCTTTTGGCACCAGGTTGGGTGTGTTGGGGGAAAAATGACAGTGTCTCATGGTGCAGCATGAGTGGGGGGGAATGATTGTGAAAAGAAATGTATACAAAGAAGGAAGGAATATTTTGATGAAAAGAAGAACACACTAAACATTGGTGTGAAGGTTGGAGATGAGATTTTAGTCAGGAAACCAACTCTGTGAAAGTGGAAGTAAGTTCACAGGCCCATTTGAAGTCATCAAGCTTTTCAGGAATGCTGTCAAAGTTAAGGCTGGAAGGGTGTGGAATCTCAATCGCGTAGTGATTTCAAAGAGAGTTTCATGACTTCAAGTTTATTTATATGTATTTCCTTTTTTTCGGTTGTTTTTGCTTTTTGTTTTGTTGAACACTATAGCCTTGTATCTTATCTTTAAGAGGGAAGGTGTGTGGTAGATGTCATTTATGGAATATCATTGAATGGTAGAATGTAAGTGATTCCATTCCTGAGGTAGATGTCATGTATGACATCACATTAGATTTTCCAGTGTATGGATTTCTTTTCCTGAGGCTGTGAAGAGAGATGGATGTTCTTCAGTTGTGAGTGGATAGAATACTCCAAATAAAGAACCTACCCTTCATTTCTGGATTCTGCATCTACATTCCAACTACCTTCTGTTACTCATAACACTTGAACTTCCCCTGCTTAACTTTAAACTCGAGCACATTCCTAAATGCCAACTTCCTGTGCAAATAACCTTAATACCTTCTCTCTTTCTGTTTGGAATTTGTTGCCTCCTCTCTTAGGGCCTGATTCTCCTCCTTAAATTCCACTGACCTTCTGTAAAGGCCCCTCCAACCTTCTGGGCATCTGCCACCAGAAAAATGGGCATCATTGACCTTTTTTCTGTCCCACCCCTACCACTTTAAGTGTTGTCACTACAAAATCCCTAATCTCCAATAATTATAACCTTGTGCCAAATCTCGACAAATGAACACCGTCCGCGTGAAAATATCCACTGCATCATAGCATATGTCAGTGTGCCCTATGCAGCCTACATCCCGTTCCCTACAGAAAAGCCTAATTTCCTTATTAAGCATTAAGCTTCCTACTAGCTCTATCTATAGCTGCTGGCTTGTAAGCACCCCTCCAAACCCTTCTAGGTAGAAACTCTGTCCATACCGGAAAACAACCTGACCACTGCTGCTTTATCTCCAGTCCTGCTTCATCAATTTCACCAGTACTACACTGTTTTCCTGCACTAGGTCATTTTCCCCTAGATGCATGTTCAATAGATCTGAGCACAAGACACCCTTTTTTAACTTATTCCACAACGGCAACAATTCTTTCCACTTCATGCCCCCTTTCCCATGCCATGCAACCACACCAGATGCTTCACTCAACCCCAAATTAACTGTGTTCGAAGTCCTGGCTTCTTGAGCCACCCATCTGGTGAACAAATGCCCCACCATCCACTTGCTTAATTTTGCTGATAAAGGACCCAGCACTGTACCAACAAAAGAAACAAATGTTAATGCCAAGTAATGCCTGAAATTTAACCTTCCCTACGATCTAACACACATACCTCTGAAAGCACTCCGAAGACCACCTTCCCAGATGCTTTATTCCCTCCCTAGACCACTGATGCCTCCCGCCTTTGTATCTGCCTCTCTTCTAAAAGAATGGGCCCCCAATTCGTGTGCTGCCATTCCCAGGCAAGTTTCCACCTTCTTTAAGATACTCAACAGCTGAAAGGCTGTAACACTTTTGCTGTTGATGTGTGAAAAGGCTAAACCTACCTTCCAGACTTCAACCTTCCCAACCTCAACCCCCATTGAAGGGGGCAGACTTCTCTATGTTCCTGTCCTGGCAACAGTACATACGCCCCTTGCACCCTCTGATCTGCCTTGCAAGACCTCAGTAATATTGACACCCCTTGTGACTGGATGAAGATGCCCTCCCACAGCAATCCCTTTTTTTGATTGGATCCCAGCATTTCCCACACTCAAAATGCTCCAAAACAAATCCACACCATCAATGTTGCAAAAATTATGTGCTCTTGCTCGGAAAAACAAATCTGCAGTAATTTCTTCAGCACCCTCCTCAATAACTCTAGTATCAGAGGCCTCCTAGTCTGACTGACCTTTCCTTGCTCCCTTATCCAGCCCTCCAATGTGCGTGCCCCCAGATCTCCTGCCGATGGCGCATAGCCCCACAGTAGTTTGCACATGAAAGCCTCGCCTGCTACTTTACTTGCAATAGTCACTTTTGACTGCCCTTTTGCTATGAGACCTAAAATAGATCGAACCACATCTTCTATTCTATCGCTTCCAACATCTCTCCTGACTGCCCCGACTCAATGGATTCAATCCAAACCTGTTCATAAGCCTTCCTTGTGGACTGTGCCAATGACCCTACCTCCAGCTGCAGAATCCTTTCCCGCCTACATCCCAAAAATGGTGTGGCACACGGGTCCGTTGCCTGTCTGCTTCTGTGGCAAGCCCATGGAACCTCTCCCACTGTAAATGAGACAAAGCATCTACCATGTCATTGTCCACACCAGGCACATGTTTTGCTTTGAACATGATATCATATCACAGGCATGCTAAGACAAACACTCTCAGTAGTTTCAGAACCTGCAGTTTATTGGAGCGTAGCTCTTATAATCAAAATGAACATGAAAATGTTTATGAACTAATGCATAATAATGCAGCATAGAAAATGTATTAATGTGTTTCACTAACGTGAGTCCGAAATGTGCCCACGGGAGTGGCCATCAATATATACGGGGACGAATAAAATTGACTAATGATGAGTTATTGATGCACTAATGTATGATTTTGTATTAGTGTTAAGAGCTATACATTAAGGTTTTGCTAATTAATTCACTAGGCCTTAATTGGCATGAGTCGGGGCCTAGCTGCCCGGTTTCATATTAAATGTGTTTTTCTAACGTGCAGTGTGCTGACTTGCTGAAGGACATCTAATTGTATTTTTCCAGAAGCTAGAAGATGAGTGTGACTGTAGTAGATCCGTTCTCATGAAACTCGACTTGCTCAAGGAAACATTCTTGCTGAATGCAACAGTGTAGACTCGCAACAGGTACAAGGTTGCCTAAACCGGTACAGACAATGGAACCACTGACTGGGGATGCGAGAGGACCACGAGAATATGAAATCATACCGGACATTCTACCCGTTGGAGACGTCAATCACAAGAACCAATAAACTACATGAGAACTGTTATGAGGTGACAATTTTGATGGTACGACTAGAAAACCATTGGATCGAGATAGTGGTGTGCCAAACCTGACCAATTAGAAATTAGGGGACTGAACAACAGAAAAGGGATAAAAACCTTTGATACGATGAGCCATTAGGAGATGCCATTGCGAACTATTCTTGACATTACCCAGACACTTTGGCACTCTGCCTAAAAACTTTGCTGTTTGACTCTTTAAACCATCCTCACTCTTACCTTGCCCGTTCTATACTTCTCCTCCTGATGAGGGAAGTGTCCCTACTTACCCCGTCTTGCTGAACTTTGCTGTGTTTACTGGCTGATGGTGAATAAACTGATGTCCTGAGGACGAAGGCTGACTTTGTATGCTGACCCATTACGGAGGGTAACTATATGATGATGAAATTGTAATTGTCTGTTTGCCTTTCCTTTCTAGGTACCAACTGCTTCTTTTGACAGAGACCATAGTTAGATGTTTTCTAAATTTGTGTTACCAAAATTGTTTTGCATGAAGCCCAACATGCCAATGCTAATTCGAGGGTAGTTAAGAAGTTTACTAAACGGACGCAAACAGACAAATGACTGAATCAATGCTTTTTTGAATAGTGCGCTAATGATACTCTGCTAAGGTTAACCTATGGTGAAGTCATGTTATGTTCTAATGTTCGTGATCTTTGGCTTGATGAAATCTTATTTGAGTTGCCATATTATGACAATGCTGATGTGTTTCATGGTTTTGAGACTAATAAACTTACTAGTAGAATTGTAATCAATAGGGAATAAACATCCTAAAATCATACTAAAACTGGTGTGGTTATTCATGACTGAAACGTCATGGTGGTTTCTGAGTGTTAGTAATGTTATTGATTGATCTAATTGATTTGTTATGGTGATTATTGATGACGTTATTGACTTATTGGTTGACATGTTGATTAGTTATCTTGTCTTAAGGTGTCTTCAATCAGGGTCAAAAGATTAATCGGCCTAAAACGAGTCCCAGAGTGAATTAATTATCTAGTGAGGGACGCGTTAGCAGTTCTGGTAGCAGAGGACGGTTTGGCCCTTTGGGGTCCTAGGACGAGGGACCATTGTTTAAAAGTGTTTTCGAAATAATGCAAATTGGAGGCATGAAGTGTCTCTAAGTCCCAAATGACTTTCCCGGTTCCTTTGGGGACAATGAGGCAAGCAGGGTTGGGTACCCTGACCCCACAGGTGATGAGTGCAAATACGTCACAGACATCAATGATGCAGTCTGGAAATGTCTTATTGCAAGGCTTAACGGCGCAACAGTTGAATGAGTGGTTAGATAGACTCAACACTCCACAGATACTTCAGTGACTGCATAGAGATCAGAAAGAGAGGAATACCTGAATTTTGTGAGGTTGGGTGTGGAAGCCACAGAATTAGTAGAAGGAACAATGGGGGTGAACAGACTGGAGTCACACACGGAAGCAGAATTGAGGTTTCTGTGCCCCAAAATAACCAAAGAAATGAGCAGGGTACATCAGAGGTTGGCAAACCTAGAGGACAAATATGGCATAGACTTAGATAATACTAAGCATTTGAAAAGGAGTTATAGGTTAGACTTTGAACCTAAAGATTTCGATCACATTAGATCCACCGGAATGAAGGCACATCTTAAAGAGATATTGCAGAGTGCTCAAATGTGGGGAGCATTAGAGAAGTGGGAAGGCAGATGGGCAAAGAAGAGAGATAAAGAGAAAAGTGACTGCAAAAGCTGCACCAGACACGGGGACAATAAAAATGTTACCAATGAGAAAAAACAGCTGGAGGGGTTCTAGTCCATGTACCGTGGTCTAGGGGTGACATCCTGTCATTCACAAATGATTATCTCAGGTTGAGGGAAAAGCCAATAGAGTGGTATCAGCAGACGGACAGGTTTGTGAAGCTTGCGAAATGTCTTTGGGAAGACTTGAATACATTGTTTGAGATCATAGTCCCAGCTGACTTATGGCTTGAGTGCAAGAGGGGTGTGGATTGGCCGACAGAGGAACCGGCAAGAGACAAGATTACTGGAGCACCGTCTTCTGAAGTGATGAGGTATTACCATAAGGTGATTGAGTTTTTGAAACAGAAAGTGTCGCCGAAAGTTACTGATTGGCAGAAAATTGATTGAACGTCACAGGAGGGCAAAGAGTCGATACATGCTTACTATGAGAGGTTGTTGAATGCATTCAAACACTATAGTGGTACTGAGGTCATAGGCCCGAAAGACATGAATCACCTTGTGTTCAGGTTTGTTGAAGAGTTGAGACCAGAAATTAGCCAAAATCATCTGATCTGTTGGCACGCTAAGCCGATTGATGAATTGTTGTAGTCTGCGAAATACTGTAGCGATGAGATTGAATTAAAACAGAAAAAGCTGAAAGAGAAGGTGATGGTGATGCAAATTAGAGCAGCTCAAGCAGGGATGCAGGGAAATGGAGTACAGCAGATGGTACAGCAACAACCGCAAGGGAACGGAATGTTTCAGTCAAAACCGAGAGGACGAGGTCGAGGAGGTTTTGTGAACCGAGGTCCAGATTTGAATACCGTTGTGGTTCAAAATGATGTGCAAGGGATGAAAAAGGTGTAACCATGTCACGCGTGCGGGGGCGTGGGACACTGGAAGCGGGAGTGCCCAATGATGGTGCAGGATGGTGTTGTTCAACAAAGCAATGATGTCGGTATATTTCAAAATGTGAGGGGTCCAAGAGTGAGGGGTCAAAATCCGAACTTACAGAATAACATGGTGCAGATGCAGGGTCTCCAGCCTATGCAACAAATGCAAATGCCCCTTTTTCAACCAGCACAGATGCTGCATGTACAACAGCAGATTCCCATGGTACCTAGACAGCAAATGCAGTTACCATTATCTCCAATGGGACAGCAACAGGTGATGCTTCCTCAACAGGTCACAGGTCAAACAACGAGTCAAAATGATACAGTACAACAGTTCCCATTGCGTGCTGAGGATGGAATAAATGATGAATGGTCGGATTATTGTTCAGATAGTGAGGAGTGCAGGCTTGTAGCGTCCCTAGAAGTAGATCAGAGGGGACCTTATGTTCAGGTAAAGGTGATGGGTCATAAGGTTTCGTTCCTAGTTGATACAGGAGCTACATGCTCTACAGTCAGAAGTGCAGAGGTTCAGAAATTGCCACTTTCGGGGCGTACCATAAGGGTGGTAGGAGTAGCAAATCAGCTCCTGACAAATCCGATTACAGATCCGGTCCAAGTTGAGATTGGTACCTTCTAGGGATTACAGAGAGTTGTAGTTTGTGACTCAAGTCCCGTATCCCTACTGGGAAGGGACTTACTGTGTAAGACGAGGTGTTTGATTACCTGTTCCAATGAAGGGATTGAGGTGCAGACAAACAGTGCTGATGAAGGGGACGATGGTCAGATCTCAGAGTTTGGAGACAGAGACCGCAAATGAGGAGTACCCTTTGATAACCTTCTTCCCGATGTTCACAGTGACTGATTTATCAGCCAAATTACAGGGAACAGTGACAGAGAAAGTGTGGGACTTGACAGGAAAGGAAGTGGGATTAATAAGATGAGTAGAGCCAGTCAAGGTAGGAGTGAAGCCAAATGCCGTGTTTCCCCAGGTACCGCAGTACCACATGGCACACGATGTTCTCATACAGGTGACGCAGATAATTGCAGACTTTGTAAAGCAAGGAGTTCTAAAAGAAGTGATGAGCAGCCCGTGTAATTCACCAATAATGGGTCTGAAAAAGCCTTGTGGGAAAGTTCGATTTGTTCAAGACCTGAGAAAAGTTAATGAGATTGTGGTAAAATGTTGCTCCATAGTGCCAAATCCAGCCGTGATTATGTTTCAGGTTCCGTGTGATGCAGAATGGTTCACAGTTGTGGACCTGTCTCAAGCATTCTTTTCGGTGCCTCTTCATGAGGACAGCCAATTTCTCTTCAGTTTAAAATTCCTGGACAAGGTTTACAGTTGGTGTCGAATTCCTCAAGGGTTTTCTGAATCACCTTCCATCTTCAATCAGATATTGAAGAAGGACTTGGAATCATTAGAATTGCCTTTTAGTTCGTCTCTAGTACAGTACATTGATGATTTGTTAATTGCGTCCAAAACGTGAGATGACTGCAGGTACGACAATATTGCCTTACTGAATCATTTGGGAAAGAAGGAACATAAAGTGTCCCCAAAGAAGCTACAGTACTGTCAGAAAGAGGTGAAGTACTTAGGTCACCTGATTGAAAAAGGGTCGAGGAAAATATCCAAAGAAAGGGTGACAGCCATATTGCAGATGAACCCCCCGACAACCAAGAGGGACATTAGGATGTTCTTGGGAATGGTGGGATACTGTCGTCAGTGGATTCCCAACTTCTCGATTATCTCTAAACCATTGGTGAGGTTGCCTGTCAAAGAAATTCAAGACAGCCCGGGTCCAATAACCATGTTCGAGAAAGACACGTGGGCATTCATTGAACTGAGGGAAAGCATGTGGAAGGCACCAGCTTTAGGTATGCCTGATTACACAAAGCCTATTGTACTGTTTTGTCATGAACGTGATGTTTGGTCTTTGTTTGTCCTGACACAGGTCCATGGAGGTGAAAACCGCCCAGTAGCATATTTTTCAGCTACTTTGGACCCAAAAGGCAGCAGCCTTACCGGGTTGTTTGCGTGCAGTTGCAGCAGTTGGTCAAAGCCTCACTCAGTGTGAAGGTATAGTGATGGGACATCCCTTAACAGTAATGGTCCCACATTCAGTTGAAATTCTGTTGACCCGAACACCGACTCACCATATGACGAATGCTCACCTGACAAAGTATGAAACAATTATACTGGGGTCACCTAATGTGTCTTTGAAGAGATGTACTTTGTTGAACCCAGCAACTTTGCTTCCTAATGAAAATGCAGACATTGATGATGCTGAGGAGGTAGAACATGATTGTCTTGAGGTAACGGATCTGTGCACCAAACCGAGACCCGACATTAAAGATACCCAATTGGAAGAAAATGATTGCATTATCTTTGTTGATGGTTCATGCCTGAGAGACTCAGTAGGAGTACTGAGAGCTGGATATGCAGTGTGTACAATCTCTGGTATCCTAGAAGCATCCTGGCTCGAAAGAGTATACTCTGCTCAAGTGGCGGAATTACTTGCTCTTACTAGGGCATGCCACCCTGCTGAGAACCTGAAAGTCACTATTTATACTGATAGCAGATACGGATTTGGAATTGTCCATGACTTTGGCCAGTTGTGGTCCCAGAGGGGTTTCCTGACCTCTTCTGGTTCTCCAGTGAAAAATGGTGAAAGAATTAAGGAATTGTTGCACGCTATTCAATTACCTCTTGAAATTGCCGTAGTGAAATGCAATGCTCATGTTAAATCACAAGACTTTGGTGGTCATTACAACCCTGGCAGACGGTGTTAAAGCAGAGGTAAGACCGCCAACAGGCCGGCGGTAAAAAATTTGCTATTACGACTGTGGCGGAAACCGCCAACAAAGACAGCCACTTTAACACTCCGACCGCCACGGCGGTACAAACAAACAGTGCGGCGGTTACCGCCAACAGACAGACGGGAGACAATGTACCGCCCACACTATTATGACAGGCCAATCCGCCACCTTTTCTGGGGCAGATTCACCGCGGATAAAAACAGGGCGGAAACAGGAATTTCGAAGGGAAAACGCTCACCTCTGCACCCTCCACGAGGAACGAGGACACCATGGAACCGGAACTCCAAATTCTACCTGCAATAGTCTTCCTGCTCCTCTACCAGGAGCACGAACGCCGGCGGCGAAGACCACGGTGAGTACTGCACCTACGACACCGGGGAGGGGGAGGGAAAAAACAGACACACACACACGCAACACCCCGACCCCCACCCTCACCCACTACAACACACACACTAATACATCATGATACAAAATAGTTACACCGCCAAACCCCCCGGAAGAATGCAAAGACCAAAGAAAATGGGTGTAACCATTGGAATATATTAAAAACAAGTAGGCAGAAATATATATATACACAATGTACAAAATAAATACCAGGCATAGTAGTCCTGGTACTGCACAAAGAAAGTCTGTGGAACACTGGGACCACACGGTACGGGCGAGGCCCACACAAGATCCCCGACCATGACGGAGAGAACACTGCAGGGGCATCAGAGAGCAAGAAAACAGGCACCTCAGGGGGAGCAATGGGGGGGGCACCTCAGCCGCTTGAGTGCACGACGCCAAATCCACGAGGGGGCCACATGCCCACTGTTCAATCCTGGGGAGTGCAAAGCCCCAGTCTCACAAGTCTATACAGTGGGTGGTCTGCCCACTGTTCAATCCTGGGGAGTGCAAAGCCCCAGCCTCACAAGTCTATACAGTGGGTGGTCTGCCCACTGTTCAATCCTGGGGAGTGCAAAGCCACAGTCTCACAAGTCTATACAGTGGGTGGTCTGCCCACTGTTACATCCTGGGGAGTGCAAAGCCACAGTCCCACAAGTCTATACAGTGGGTGGTCTGCCCACTGTTCAATCCTGGGGAGTGCAAAGCCACAGTCTCACAAGTGGATGACAGTCTCCACTGGTTCTGAAGGGGGCATGGTGCACAGAGTGCTTCATTCTGTTAAGGACAGAGGTAGTGGATGACAGTCTCCACTGGTCCTGGAGAGGGACTGGTGCCCAGAGTGCTTCATCCTGTTAAGGACAGAGGTAGTGGATGGATCTCTCCACTGGTTCTGGAGGGGGACTGGTGCCCAGAGTGCTTCATCCTGTTAAGGACAGAGGTAGTGGATGACAGTCTCCACTGGTTCTGGAGGGGGCATGGTGCCCAGAGTGCTTCATCCTGTTAAGGACAGAGGTAGTGGATGGATCTCTCCACTGGTTCTGGAGGGGGACTGGTGCCCAGAGTGCATCATTCACCACGTGACGGACCCAGTTGCGTCAGTGTCCCTGCCGCTCATGGGCTAGCGGTGCTTCAGATGGCGGTGCCCTGTTCAGCGGTGCTTCAGATGGCGGTGCCCTGTTCAGCGGTGCTTCAGATGGCGGTCTACATTGCAGGGTCTCAGCTGCTGGTGGTCCTTCATGGCCCAACGGGCCTTTTGCTGGCGGTCCTTCATGGCCCAGCTGGGCTGCTGCTGGCGGTGGCCTTCTGGGCAGCTGGGCTGGGGCTGGCAGTGGCCTCCTGGGCAGCTGGGCTGGGGCTGGCAGTGGCCTCCTGGGCAGCTGGGATGGGGCTGGCGGTGGCCTCCTGAGCAGCTGGGCTGGGGCTGGCGGTGGCCTCCTGGGCAGCTGGGATGGGGCTGGCGATGGCCTCCTAGGCAGCTGGGCTGGGGCTGGTGGCGGCCTCCTGGGCAGCTTGGATGGGGCTGGCGGTGGCCTCCTGGGCAGCGGGGATGATGGCGGTCTTCTCTGCCGTGCTGCTCTTCACAGACTTGCCTGGTTTCTTGTGGCCCTTCCCCACCGTGGAAGGTGTCACAGCTGACTCCACACTCCCAACGGTACCCCTGGCGGCAGCTTTGGTGGCTGGAGTCTTCCCCCTCTCCCGCCGGGCACTGGCCAACTTCTGATGCTTTACAGGTGGGGGACTGTCTGTGCTATGGCTCTGTGCCACACTGGCTGCCCAGGTGGCCGGTGCACTCCAGATTCCGGTGACTACAGGCACCACTGGGCCCGGAGATGTTCTGGCTGAGGTGCTAGTTCAGGCCCAAGGAGACGGACGGGGTAGGGGAGGTGTGGGAAAGAGGTCAAGGGTGGACAGGAAAAGTTTTTTGGGAACACTGGGACGGGTAGCTGGAGGGGGTTTGGAAATGGAGGAAGAGTTGGTGGCTGCAGGAGGTGTACGTTTGGTGACTTTGGGTGAAGGTGCATGCGCTGGAGGCTGTCGTGAGGTGGATGGCTGTTGGGTGGGTGTGTGCCTGCGTTTGTGTATCTTGGGAGGGGGCGTCACAGACACACTGGGAGAGGACACAGGGGACGTGTGAATGGTAGTGGGGGTGGTGATTGCACGTGAGCGGGGTGTGGTGGTGGGTGTGCTGGAGAAGGACGTAGTGCCTGTAGAGGTAGTGCATGCAGGTGTGAGTGTAGACGAGACTGGGAGGGAGGAGGCAGATGAGGAGGAGGGGGACACAGTGGAGGCAGTGGATGTTGGTGTGTCTGCATGTGTGTGATTCTTGCGTGAGTGCCTGTGGGATGTGTGGTGCTTATGTTTGCTAGAGCTACCCTTGTGTGTTGACGTGTGTGCATGTTGGTCTGTAGGTGTGCTTGGGATGGGCAGAGGTACAGGGGATTGGGTCGGGGTGGAGGAAGTTGGAGGGGGGAGGCTAGAGACGGGGACAATGGCTGCCATCAGTGCTGAGGCCAGAGTCTGAAAAGCTCGGTGAAGGGCCACCTGACCAGAATGAATGCCCTCCAGGAATGCATTTGTTTGTTGCAACTGCCGCTCTACACCCTGGATGGCATTCAAAATGGTAGACTGCCCAACAGTGAGGGACCTGAGGAGGTCAATGGCCTCCTCACTGAGGGCAGCAGGGGTGACAGGGGCAGGCCCTGAGGTGCCTGGGGCGAAGGTGATGCCCACCCTCCTAGGTGAGCGGGCACGGGGCAAAGTCTGAGGGGCTGCTGGGAGGGCGGTGCTGGTAGGGGGGGTGGCGGCTGTACCTGTAGATGCGGGGGCACAGATGTTGCCGCCACCACAAGGGAGCTCCCATCAGAGGACGAGTCTGTGTCGCTGGTCTCAGCTCCTGTCCCCGAGGTGGAGCTCCCCTCGCCCTCCGTCCCACTGGTGAATTCTGACTCCGTAGTGTCGCCTTCCAGGGCCATGGGGGATGTAGCTCCCTCGTGCTCCAGTGCCACTGCTCCTCCGCCTTATGATGCTAATGCACACAAGAACAGGGAGACCAAAAAAGGGGGGGGGGAGACAGAAGAAAGAAATGTTGAGTGCATGCATTACCGCTACCGTTGACGGACACGACAAACACAGAAGCCCCCTGCACTATGCCGCGCTCTTGGGCTCCACTGTTCAATTCCTGGGAAATGGCCTACAAGGCTATGGACGACATCTGCACACATAGATGACACAGGGGAATGAATAGCTGTACTTGGCACTCTACAGAGGTGGGGTGGGGTGCCAGATGGCCTGCCTTACGGAGGGGCCTTGCCTACGGAACTCGCCCTGGCCTAGGGAAACCCACAGCCCACCTCCCCCACTCAGACACCTCGTAATGCGCGCAAAGTCAGCTGAATGAGAGTGTACTCACCCCCTTGTGTCTGCTGTGATGCCCTCAAGTGCCCATCCAACTCCGGGTAGGCCACCGCCAGGATCCTGAACATCAGGGGGGTCATGGTGCGACGGGCACCCCTCCCACGTTGGGAGGCCATCCCCAACTGAGCCTCTGCCGTCTTCTTGGTCCAGCGGCGAATGTCCTCCCATTTTTTACGGCAGTGGGTGCTCCGTCTGTGGTAGACCCCCAGGGTCCGGACGTCCTTGGCGATGGCACGCCAAATATCTTTCTTCTGGTGGGCGCTGACCTACATGAAATGTACAGGGGAAAAAGAGAAGTTATTACCAACTGCACCGTCAAACTGATTGGCCCCCTTGCCATGTGGCACATGCATTCACCGTCTTTCATGCATGCAGCACTCTGCCCCCTTCCTTCTGACATCCAGCCCTCTCCACACAGGCATAGCCCATACAACAGGCTCCCTGTGTACTTACCTGTTTGTCTGGGGGACAGTAGAGTAGCTTGTACTGGGGGAGGACCCCATCAACGAGTTTCTCCAACTCCTCCAATGTGAAGGCAGGGCCGCTTTCCCCAGACACTCGAGCCATTGTCTCTTCCAGACCGAGGTCACAGCAGCACTTGCAGTGTAGGTCCTCTCTTGTCGAGGATCAGGTATCGAGTGATTGAACAGATAGAAAATGGCGGTCACGTCCGCGGCGGTGCGTATCGTCACCATGGGCGTACATCGTCATTGGCTCCTGGGACCCATACGGTCCAATGTTAACCAAAGCAGCATTGCGCTGCGGTCTTCGACCGCCTACCGATACGGTGTACAACGCCAGTGCAGTTACCTCACATCCCATTGTCCCACTTTAGAGGTCAGGCAGCCGCCATTTCAGGGGCCCACATGGCTTCATTTTCAACTGCGTCAACAGACCTAGGCCTAGACTCAACACATATACAGGCCACCTTTTGTGTATGAATGGTGTTCTGTGTAAACTGTGGGTACGCACCTCTGAGTTGTTTGACTCTCTGCTCGCTGTTGTCCTTCATAGGCACCGTCCGCTGGGACATGTGAGGAGATGGCGGCATCCTCCGGTGTACCAACCGTTGGTGGACCTGTCGACAATGGAGGAGCGACATTTGATTATCACATACAGGCTTGACAGTGCCACAATCCAGGAACTGTGTACCCAGTTGGAGCCAGACCTGATGTCAGCAATCCACCATCCCACAGGTATCCCCCCTCAAGTGCAGGTGCTGTCAGTGCTCCATTTCCTTGCAAGTGGCTCATTTCAAACAACAGTGGCCATAGCATCAGGGATGTCCCAGGCTATGTTTTCCAACGTATTGTTCAGAGTGTTGTCTGCCCTTCTGAAACACATGCAGAGCTACATCGTTTTCCCTCAGGTGGAGGATTTGCCTACAGTGAAAGGGGATTTCTATGTCCTCGGGCATATCCCCAACATCATAGGTGCCATTGATGGGACACATGTGGCTTTGGTCCCCCCCCACAGGAGTGAACAGGTGTACAGAAACCGGAAGAGTTATCATTACATGAATGTGCAGATGGTATGTTTAGCCGACCAGTACATCTCCCATGTGAATGCCATGCTCCCTGGCTCAGTGCATGACGCCTACATCCTGCGGAATAGCAGCATCCCTTATGTGATGCAGCAACTCCAGAGGCACCATATGTGGCTATTAGGTGAGCACCTGGTAGCAAGTCAGTGGGAATGGTTGTCTGGGTCTGGGGATATCCCTACAGGTTAGTGTGTGTCTGACAGTTGTCCCTCACCATTTGCAGGTGACTCTGGTTACCCCAACCTGTCATGGCTACTGACCCCAGTGAGGAATCCCAGGACAAGGGCAGAGGAACGCTACAATGAGGCCCATGGGCGAACTAGGAGGGTGACCGAGCGGACCTTCAGGCTCCTGAAGGCCAGGTTCAGGTGCCTCCATATGACAGGTGGATCCCTATTCTACTCACCAAAGAAGGTGTGCCAGATCATCGTGGCCTGCTGTTAGCTTCATAACTTGGCTTTGCGATGACAGGTGCCTTTTCTGCAGGAGGATGGTCCAGATGGCGGTGTTGTGGCAGCTGTGGAGCCTGTCGACAGTGAAGACGAGGAAGCAGAGGGAAAAGACATGCACAACAGGGACTCAGTGATCCTGCAATATTTCCAGTGAGACACAAGTAAGAATACAATCCTGCATACTACATGTACTTTAACCCTACTACCTCTCTACTGTCTGTCATTTTCACCCAGTGTATGGTCACTGAGTTGTCACTTTCCCTTACGATTTCACAGATGTGGGTCCCACTGTGTGACATCTGCTTAGATTCCTCATGGACTAGAGCTGTGTGACATAGGTATGTTGACATTACTATTTAAAAAGCATTTTGTCACTGTAATTGCTAATACACTATTTCGAAATCACAGACAGACTCCAGATCGTTTTGTGCTTTAGGTGTGTTTATTTAAGTGCTCAATATTGGAGGGGGTAGTGAAATGGTGAGGGGTGATGGCGGAGGAATGTCCATGGCATAGTCCAGTCTATTAGTCTCACAGCTGCATTGCTCATATGGGCATAGGAAGTGGAGCTGGGTCAGTTAAAGTATGGACAGGGTGACAAAGTGGGACAGTAGGATGACAATCAGGGTGGTCTCATTTCTTGGTGGGGGTCTTGGCATCGTGCACGGTCTTTGTCCTGGATCTCAGGGACCATTTGCGGGGTGGTTCTCCCTCTGCAGGGGGGGGTGCTGGTGTGGTGGTCCTGTGGCAAGGCGTCCAGTCCACTAGTGCCGGCGGAGGTGGTGGGCAGTTCATCACCCATTCTAGTGTCCGGAGCCCCTTGTAGTGCCACAGTGTCCCTCCTGGTGTTCACAAGTTCCTTCAGCACCCCTACGATGGTGCCCAGGGTGGAGCTGATGGTTCTGAGTTCCTCCCTGAAGCCCATATACTGTTCCTCCTGCATGCGCTGGGTCTCCTGAAACTTGGCCAGTACCGTTGCCATCGTCTCCTGGGCGTGGTGGTAGGCTCCCATGATGGAGGAGAGGGCCTCGTGGAGAGTGGGTTCCCTGGGCCTGTCCGCCCCCTGTCGCACAGCAGCCCTCCCAGTTCCCCTGTGTTCCTGGGCCTCCATCCCCTGGACCGTGTGCCCACTACCACTGCCCCCAGGTCCCTGTTGTTAGTGGGGTGGTGGGTTATCCTGGGTTCCCTGTAGTGGTGGACACAGAGCTGATTGACGTGTCCTGGGGACGGAGGTATGGGCCCGCTGGGTGGGTGCTATGCTGGTGTTTCCAGAGGGTGGAAGGTCTGTAGTGGCCTGTGACTGTGTGATGGGAACCGACTGTCCCAAGGTCCTCGATGGGCCGGGCTGGTCATCTAGATCCAGTTGGACAGAGCTGCTGTCATCACTGTGGGCCTCTTCTGTTGGTGGTGTCGACATGTGTGGACCCTCCTGTCCGGTGACGTTAGGTAGGGGTCCTGCAGGGGTATAAAAGGATGGTTATTACATCTGTGTGTGTCATGGTGTGCAATGGGTGGGTGACCGTGTACCCCAGTGCTTGCATTCCTGTGTGCGACCTTGTGTGATGATGGTTTAGGGGGTTGTATGGGTATGTGCAGTGGGCATGCTTTAGTGAGGGTTGTCCATGCTTTGTTGTTGCATGCAGGGCTTGGTGTTGGGATGGGTGGTTTGTGATGTTGAGACATATGTGGGGAGTTGGGGTGCTGGGGGTGAGGGTGGGGGTATGTGATAGCATGCAGGTAGGGTGGGGGGGGTGTAATAATTGAGATTTGACTTACCAGAGTCCATTCCTCCAGCTACTCCTGCTAGGCCCTCAGGATGCAGAATCGCCAAGACTTGCTCCTCCCATGTTGTTAGTTGTGGGGGAGGAGGTGGAGGTCCGCCGCCAGTCCGCTGAACAGCCAGGTGGTGTCTTGAGACCACGGAACGCACCTTCCCCGTAGGTCGTTCCACCTCTTCCTGATGTCCTCCTGATTTCTTGGGTGCTGTCCCACTGCGTTGACCCTGTCCACTATTCTTCGCCATAGCTCCATCTTCCTTGCAATGGAGGTGTGCTGCACCTGTGATCCGAATAGCTGTGGCTCTACCCGGATGATTTCCTCCACCATGACCCTGAGCTCCTCCTCCGAGAACCTGGGGTGTCTTTGCCTTGCCATGGGGTGGTGTAGGTGATGTGTGTGGTGGAGTGTGTGGTGATAAGTGTGGTGATATGTAGTGATGTGTTGTGTGAGGTGCGTGGAAGTTGTGTGGGTGATGGTGTTGTGTGCCTGTGGATGCTAGTTTGTTGATGGTGGTGTCTCTCTGTGTGCTTCTTTCTCAATTGTGGTCGTAGGGGTTTGTGGGTGATGTGGGTGTGTGTTTTATATTGTAATGGGTGTGTGGGAGTGGTGTGTGTATGTGTATCAGGTGTGTGTATTTTGAATTGTGCAATGTGGCTGTGTTTTGTAGATGTGTGTGTATTTTGAGCGCGGCGGTGTGTACCGCCAATGGAATACCGCGGTTGAAAGACCGCTGCATGGATTTGTGTGTCGTGATATTGTGGGCATATTTCTGCTGGCGTGACGGTGTAGGTTTTGTTTTCGCCAGTTCATCACTGACCTTTGGTGTGGCGGACTTGTGTGAGTGTCTGAATTTTGGCGGATTCCGAAATGTGGGTCATAATAGCTGTGGCGGTTTTCCGCGGCCGCGGCGGTGTATTGGAGGTCTTCTGCACGGCGGTAAGCGGCTTTTACCGCCAGTGTTGTAATGAGGGTCTTTGTGTCAATGGGAAATGGATATGCAGATCAAGTCGCAAGGTTTTGTGCATTGAACTGTATATCGTTTCAAGACCAGTGGGAATTGTTACCTGAAACTGAAAATTAAACATTCTCAGGGTATGCAGTAAGGGTGGTTGACACTCTTGGCTCAAAATGCAATGCGTACAGAGATCTGATGATTTATGGGTTTCAGAGGAGGGGAAAATGGTTTTACCCAACAGCCTTTTGTCACAGTTTGCGAGGTTTTACCATGGTCAAGCACATGTTGGGAGAGACGCAATGATCAGGTTCTTCAAAGTCGATTGGTTCAATCCAAAATTCAGACAAGCTGCAGAAGTTATCTGTGACAGGTTCATTATCTGTCAGCAGATGAATGCGGGGAAAGGGACCGTGGTGAATTTGAGCCACATTGGGAGAGCAGGAGGTCCATTTAGCAGAATGCAGATGGATTTTATTGAGATACCTGTATGTGGAGGTCTGAGGTACGTGTTGGTGATTGTGTGCATTTTCAGTCACTGGATTGAAGCTTACCCTACACGTAGAAATGACAGTCTTACAGTAGCGAAGCTGCTGCTTAGGGAGTTGATACCACGTTTCGGGTTTCCGATCTCTTTAGAATCAGATAGGGGAAGCCACTTCAACAATGAGGTGATTAAGCTCTTGTGTGCTGCCCTGAACATTGAACAGAAATTACACTGTAGCTGTCGCCCTGAAGCATCAGGACTAGTGAAGCAGATGAATGGTACCTTGAAGTCGAGAATGGCAAAGATGTGTGCAGCCACAAATTTGAAATGGCCAGATGCATTGCCCTTATTGCTGATGTCAATGAGAAACACACCTGACAAGAAAACATGACTGTCTCCTCATGAAATTCCTAGGGGCCGAGCTATGAGATTGCCCATAGTGCCTGCAAATGCTCTTGTGAATATCACAAATGATATGGTGTTGGACTACTGCGAGGGTCTGGCTGACGTGGTCCGCTCTTTCTCTCACCAGGTGTAAGCTACCACATTGCCACGATAACTGATCCAGGTCTCACCCTGAAAGCCGGTGACAGGGTTGTTGTCAAGAAACATGTGAGGAAGTTGTGTTTAGAGCCACGTTGGATGGGGCCATATCAAGTAATACTGACACCAACTACTGCTGTGAAATGTGCAGGACTTCCAAACCGGATCCATGCCAGTCACACTAAAAAGATGACGTGTCCAACTGAAGAGGAACTTGAATTGTCAATAATAACAGATGCAGAGAAGGAAGTCTCAGGGCCGGAGAATAATCAAAGGGGAACTGAGACTGAAGGAGAGCCCGTTGAGGATGGCATGGTCACTCAAACAGCAAACGAAATCCAGAGGGGTGACGGTGAGCCTATCTCAACTGAGGCACCAGGAGGACCGACCCAAAGAGAGGTTCTCCCAGAAGCAGACGGATACGGGTTGGAAGTTGAGTCCTTGACAGACCCTGAAGGCGAAGGAGGTGAGGTAGAAGGAGGTCAAAGTGTTCCGACTCCTCCTGAGCCGCTTGCAGATCCATCAAGAGAAAACACCATAGCACAAGAGGAGGGCACTGTTCAACATCCTGAAAGGCCGAGCGGTAGGAAAACACTTAAAGGAGATAATTGGCCGGAACCACAAGCTGCAAAGGAGAAAGTGGTCCTTAATGAAACAATAGAAGAAATTGGCACAACAAGGAAAGAAGATCTCAATGAAGGAGAGTTGTAGGGTGATCGCAAACTGAAATGAAAGAGAGTTGCAAACAGGAGGTACGCAGGCCCTGAAAGGGGTTATGCAACATAGCTCAGTGGCAACAAGAGTTCATGACATTCTGTTTTGATCGAGAAATTCCAGTTCAATACTACGGCACCTGAATTTAACCATAGAAAGAGACTGTGTTAAATTGAAATTAAATAGAGAGAGAAAGCTGAGAAAAGAGACTGATAAATTACCGGATGTGACACTGTTAACCTGAATTGACTCTGAAAAACCGATTATGACAAGCTGCTAACCTGATTCGACAAAGGGTCCTGGGAGTGAGTGAAACGCTGTAAATACTTGCCAAGAGAGAGACTTTGCATGAGAAAAAATAAATAAAAGAGCTTTAGATCTTCCTCAAGTTGATTGTTTGCTTTATATTATTCTGCTCTCTGATTCTTTACAGATCATGAGTAACATTAGAAATAATGATAATAGGGGTAGGATTCGTAGATGGTTAAGTGTTATTTTGGGTGTTGTGTGTGCAATAGTAATTATAGGTGTGATTGTGGGAATGCCATTGGTGGATAAGAGTGCGATTAATAGTGCTTCAATTCCTGAGACTGCTACACTAACACCATGGGAGAGTTTTGAGCAGGATACGAAGTATTTGTATGAGGGAACTAGTACGAAAAAGGAACTATCTACTAATGTCTTCTATCGCTTGTTTAAAGAGTATGTTGAAACAATGGATGCGAAGAATTGCTATGTGTGAACGAAGATTCCTTCGTCAGTACAAGAAGGGGTTACCTATCATAGTTTGCCGCTTACCTACGGAATAAGCTGTAGTTTACTGTTAACAAGATTCTATGATCAAGAACATATTCAATACTTCTATTCTAATTTAGATGTGGTGTTTTCTTTTGTGCCTATAATTGAGTTTTTAAGTCAAATAGCTAAGGAACATAACATAAAAATAGTTAGGGGTTTCTTTGAGCCGACACTGACATTTGGGACAGCTTATGCGCACCACAATAATCTAACCTGCTTACTAACGCCTGTAGAGAAGAGCTTCTTAAATCACACTGATGATGGAAGAAAAGCGTTAAAGGAAAACCTAGAAAAGGGATTAGTAAAACGAACGTTTGCGAATGATTATGCTTATAGTGCAATAAAGGCGCAAGGCAAGCTAGCTTTAGATGCATTATACGTAGGAAAGCTTTGTATATATAGGCCAAAATCTGATCATGACACTTTATTTGTGGGAACGAGTGAGTGCAGACATGTGATTTTGTTTCAGAGTAAGAGGACATTCATGTTAAATGGACAGGATCCAGCGATCCCTGGGATCTATTACATATGTGGACTTAATGCTTCTTACCGTATTCCAAAAGGATGGTATGGGACATGTTATTTGGGAATAGTTTTCCCAAAGATCTACCAATTTGACGACTTAAAGAAACTTCCTCAAATGTCTGAATTACATCATAATAGACAAAAGAGAGAGACAGCGGCTGCTGTTTTAGGTGATATATTTGGAGCCATAATTCCTTCAGTAGGGGTTATCATAAACTCCATAAAGATTCGAAAGTTGTCTACTATTGTGGATAACATGCTGACAAACTTCACAGGGGCTATACTCCTGATGGATACTGAACTTGCTGCGGATAAGTCTATGACTCTTCAAAACCGGCTTGCTTGAGACATTCTTTTAGCGAAAAGTGTCAGAGTCTGAAGGATGCTTAATGAGCGCCAATGTTGTGCATTCATACCTGACAATAGTAATAAGATTAGGAGTATGCTTACTAACCTAACAAGAGATGGTACAGATTTGAAGGAACTGAAGGAACCTGGATTTTGGGAATAGGTTGGAAAGGGAATTGCTAAAGTACGGAATTGGTTTAGTAGTATTTGGAATGGGATACTTGCAAAAATAATATGGGGTATATTGATTGTTCTAGCTTGTGTATTCGGACTATGGTTATCGTGCAAAATTAGTAAAAGAATTAGAGAAAAATTGGCAAAACGCAATATGAGGAAAGAGGAAAAGAAAAAGGAGAAAATATTCAAAGAAACTTATGCAAAATTAAGGAGGGGAGAAGAAATTGAAATGCGTAATTTAAGAAAGTGAAAGGTTGTGAAGGAAAAGGTTTTTGGGTGATGACAAGTGTCATCAGAGGAGGGATTGTTGGAGCGTAGCTTTTATAGTCAAAATTAACATAAAAATGTTTATGAACTAATGCATAATAATGCCGCATAGAAAATTTATTAATGTGTTTCACTAACTTGAGTCCGAAAGTGCCCACGGGGAGTGGCCACCAATATATTCGGGGACTAATAAAATTGACTAATGATGAGTTATTGATGCACTAATGTATGATTTTGTATTAGTATTAAGAGCTATACATTAAGGTTTTGCTAATTAATTCACTAGGCCTTAGTTAGCATGAATCGGGGCCTAGCAGCCCAGTTTCATATTAAATGTGTTTTTCTAACGTGCAGTGTGCTGACTTGCTGAAGGACATGTAATCATATTTTTCCAGAAGCTAGAAGATGAGTGTAACTGTAGTAGATCCGTTCTCATGAAACTCGACTTGCTCAAGGAAAAATTCTTGCTGAATGCAACAGTGTAGACTCACAACAGGTACAAGGTCGCCTAAACCGGTACAGACAATGGAACCACAGACTGGGGATGCGAGAGGACCACGAGAATATGAAATCATACCGGACATTTTACCCGTTCGAGACGTCAATCACAAGAACCAATAAACTATGTGAGAACTGTTATGAGGTGACAATTTTGATGGTACGACTGGAAAACCATTGGATGGAGATAGTGGTGTGCCAAACCTGCCCAATTAGAAATTAGGGGACTGAACAACAGAAAAGGGATAAAAACCTTTGACACGGGGAGCCATTAGGAGATGCCATTGCGAACTATTCTTGATATTACCCAGACACTTTGGAACTCTGCCTAAAAAGTTTGCTGTTTGACTCTTCAAACCATACTCACCCTTACCTTGCCCGTTCTATACTTCTCCTCCTTAAGAGGGAAGTGTCCCTACTTACCCCGTCTTGCTGAACTTTGCTGTGTTTACTGGCTGATGGCGAATAAACTGATGTCCTGAGGACAAAGACTGACTCTGTATGCTGACCCTTTATGGAGGGTAACTATATGATGATGAAATTGTAATTGTCTGTTTGCCTTTCCTTTCTAGGTACCAACTGCTTCTTTTGACAGAGACCATAGTTAGATGTTTTCTAAATTTGTGTTACCAAAATTGTTTTGCATGAAGCCCAAAATGCCAATGCTAATTCGAGGGTAGTTAAGAAGTTCACTAAAAAGACGCAAAGAGACAAATGACTGAATCAATGCTTTTTTGAATAATGTGCTAATGATACTCTGCTAAGGTTATCCTATGGTGAAGTCGTGTTATGTTCTAATGTTCGTGATCTTTGCCTTGATGAAATCTTATTCGATTTGCCATATTATGACAATGCTGATGTGTTTCATGGTTTTGAGACTAATAAACTTACTAGTAGAATTGTAATCAATAGGGAATAAACATCCTAAAATCATACTAAAACTGGTGTGGTTATTCATGACTGAAAGGTTATGGTGGTTTCCAAGTCTTATTAATGTTATTGATTAATCTAATTGATTTGTATGGTGATTATTGATGATGTTATTGACTTATTGGTTGGTATGTTGATTAGTTGTCTCGTCTTAAGGTGTCTTCAATCAGGGCCAAAAGATTCATTGGCCTAAAACGAGTCCCAGAGTAAATGAATTATCTAGTGAGGGATTCGTTAGCAAGGTCCCTAGCTGATTGCCTATTAACAACTTGTACCACTGACAAATTGTCAACATGAAACAGTGCTCTTTTGTGCTGCAGGAAGGAACTCCACAAATATACTGCCACCACCAGCAGGAAGAGCTCCAGAACGGAAATACTTCATCCTGCCCCTTTCCACCCTGGTGGCCACTCTTCCGGGAACCATTTTCCTTGCCAATAAATGCCAAAACCAATTCTGCCCGAGGCATCAAAAATATGTGTGCCTCCCACTCCACTTCCAGTGGAGTAACCATTGGAATGGCATTGAATGTGTCCAATAATACGAGCCACATGCACAAATCCTCCTTCACACCCACGGATAAACTTAGGTGATGATGAGGCAATGACAGCTCTGACAATACCAGCCCTAGCCGCCCACAGAAGGTTATTCCAGCCCTCACCACTCTGCATGCAAAACTCAAGTTGCCCAATAACGTTTGTACTTCCCTCATAGTGACCTTCTGTCTAGCCAGCATATTGTCCAACAACTGCATCGCTACTTTCTTGTCAAGTGACAGGTGGGTTCCATGGTCACTGAATCCAACTCAATTCTCAAAAAGGAAATGGATGTGGTGAGACGCACTATCTTCTCCAGTGCCAGAGGCACTCCTATATCCTTCATGACCTCCTGAAAGCTGTTCAATAATGTCTGGCAACTCATGGAACAGAAGATGTGACAAAGAAAAAATATCTAAGTAATGTGTTATTTCTTTGTAGCCAGTATTGTGGGTAAACAGCCATTCCAAGAAAGAGCTGAAGTGCTCAAACAGTGCACATGATATCGCACACCCCTTAGGTAAAGTCTTGTCAATGTACCACAGACCTTCAAACTGTATGCCTAACAACCGAAAGCCGTCCCTGTGAACCAGGAGCAACCGAAAGGCTGACTTGATATCATATTTTGCTATAAGTGCACCTTGTCCTGCCTGCTCCACTAATGTCATAGCCATGTCCACTGAAGTATATGAAACAGATGCCACCTCACCTGGGATGAAGATGTTTACAGGCCTCCCTTTTGGCCAAGAAAAGTGTTGTATTAACCTAAACTGTTCTTGTTCTTTTTTGGGCACCACTCCAATGGGAGAAATAATGAGATTGTCCATTGGCCAGTCCTGAAAAGGTCCTGCTATTCTGCCTTTAGAAACTTCCTTTGCTAACTTTGCTCTCACAACGTGTGGATATGTCTTTGCAGATTTCAGATTCTCAGCCCAGCGCCTCTGTCTTAGTCCTTTGTAACCCAACTTAAAACCCTGTGTAAAACACTCCGCCAACTGAGCAGCTATTCCCTTTTTAGGATGGAGCCGCAACCAGTGAAGTAGCCTGTGTACCTTTACTGGAGTAAAAGCCCTTCCTGCCAAACCTCAGACCTTCTCTCCCCTCTCTAAATTTCCCTTGACCTCCCTGTTACCACCCTTAAAGTATCTGGCGGCTGTTGTCCCCTACTGTTGTACTGTCCTGACTGTCTCCCTTGGGCTGTTCCCTGGCTACTGTAGCACTGTACCAATGCATGCCTGCCCCCACATTTTGGGCACTCATGGCGAAACCTGAAGTACTCCCTTGTGCAAAGACCTTTATTAAAATCCCAGCACCCCACCAAGATCCCTCCTTGTTTTTTTGTTCCTGACCCCACCTCTCCACGGGTGGAACGTTGCTGAAAGGGCTTGTACTGTATTGGCAACCTACTGGCTGTAAAAAATGTCTTACCAAACTTTACTGGGCCCATTGTCTGCTGACAAACGTTTCTCCCCATTTTGTTTCCGGGTCAGCTGCCATTCGCGCCCTGAACTCATCGTCATATTGAGCCCAAGCATTCCCACCAAATGAGAGCTGAGCCTTTCTAATGACGTCTATGTACTTGAGCAGAGCTACGCTCTCTTCAGGATATTTTTCACAATATACACTTACGTTTATGAGGAAGGCCGAGATCCAGTTTTTTATGGTTACTGTAACCCGTGGGCGCTTTGCCAGTTCATGTTCCTCCTCCTTTGATCCTTTCTTCACCCTAAATTACCTATGTAAAAATGTCAATATCTCCACATACTCTCCCTTCCAAATCTTCTCCCTAGTGGCTACCATCAAATGTGCTCCCAAAGGTTTTATGACCCCCATATATGGGAGTTTTTAACTCTCAATTCCTTGCTTTCCTTTCCTTCCGCTCCCTTCTCCTCTATGTCCTTTCCTACTTCCTCTCTCCCTTGTCCTTCCACTAAGCCCACGTCCCCTTTCTTCCCATCTGCCTGGGCTTTGGAATCCTTTACCCGTAAAGTCTCATCCTGACCTCCCCACACCTATGTCCTTGACGTAGGTACCATTCCTGAGACGTATCTCACCCAAAATCCCCCACATCCAACATCAATCCCTTTTTCCTCCCAATTCCAGCCCGTTTCTGCTTACCTGGTGTCAAGGTCGGTTCCTACATCAAAGCCTGCCGCCTTGCCAATGTTCGTGAGGCCGTCCTCTCTTTGGTCAGTTGCCATTGACTTGTCTTGGCCTGCAAGATACTACTACTAACGTCATTAGCTGCACTCCCCACTCCCATATCTCCCCTTGACCTTCCTCTTTTTTACTCTCCCCTTCCACTACCGCCCCTTCTTCTGGGCTATCCTCAAGATAATCCATGTCTTCAATCCGACTCCCTTGGGCCTTTGCCCTTCCACCATATCCAATTTTGGGCACCTACTTGCCCTTTTGTTTGACCTGATACTACTTGTACCTGCCACATGACGTGCTGTCCTCACATCATCCTGGGGGTGAAACTCCATCGCTCTTTGTAGGCCTTACCAAATTTTCTCACACTGCTATGCTTTATGTTTATCTTCTCACTCACCATGCCAGAGGAACGTGCCTGTTCGCACCCAGCCACTCCCCCCTGCAAAGCTGTTGACAACCTACGGGGTTACTCGCATCCAGATCCCACGATGTTGCCAGCTAGCCGCTGCACGCCAAGCAGACTCTTCGCCTCTGGGTTGTTGAGCCGACCAATGCTCTTTAGCCCCTCTCCTCACTCTCCCCAATGCCTTCTCTCATTCCCAGTCCCAACCCAAACCGCCCACAGCTTATACTCTGTGGCCCCTCCTCCACCCCTCTCATTGCGCCTTTAGTCTTGGTCACTCCATGTATGAGCGAGCGCCATGGGCCACTCACCTGAACCTCCTGGTTGTCTTTGCACGTGCGGAGAGGCGAGCAAGCGATCACTGCTGCCGCCACACCCCTTGACACGTGCCTCGCTGGGCGAGGTTGCGTGCCACCGCTCACTAACAAATTGAGGTGGTCGGCCTCAGCCAGCAGTCGCATGGCCTCCTTGACCTTATCCTCTGCCGACGACATCAAGGTTATGCACTTCACCCTTCACAACTCTGAACCTCTGCCATCGCTCGGTCTCTGCTCTTGTGCGCCGCTCCCCTTGCTACACTGTCCCAACCTGATTCTGGCCTCACCTACCTAGGAATGAAAATACTATTCTTCAGCTACCTAACAGGGCTGCCACTGTACGCTCCCACACAAAATGGCGGCTAGCCCTCGGAAAATGGCCTTTTATAAATCCATTGGGCTACATCCTCTAGTGGATGTAGCCCAAACACAGCCCAGTCGACAAGACTGTGCTACCTTCCCCCAGTACCTTCAGGGGACAGACAGCTTGCTGGCGCTGTCCCCCAAATCCCTATTCTATGAAATACCTGCAGGGAAACACTTTAATCAACATTATAATTATATTTATGATAGCAAGCTTTCTTTTTTGGAAAACCTAGCAGTCAACATTTCTAAGAATTACATTATATTTGAATGTGTGATAAGATATTTCTGAACTTAGAAAATGCATTTGGTTGTTGTCATGACCTCGTGCTCTGATGTGTGGCAGTCAAGGCCAATGCCTCTTTCTTCTACTTTGGAGACCTCCTACCCTTCTGGTACGGTATCAAAGGTGATACAGAGGACCCAGGCATAGGGGAAATGAGTTTAGGAGAGAAAAGGAGAGACAGACTCCTATAGGTTGGTTGTCAGAACATCTGGACTGGATTATACACTGTATAGGTCCTCTGATCACAGGAAAAAAGTGGGCCAAGTCTCCACCTATAGGCAAGAGGACATGTATCATTGATGGGGTCAAGCAAAGTGGGAAAGGATAGCATATACACAGTGGATATACAAATGGACTTTCTCAGTGTGAGCAGTAAATCAACTGTAACTCATCCTCAGTCTTACTTACAATCCTGCCAAGGGACAGAAGAAGGAGGGAATGCTACTTCAGCACTGGAAAGGAAGGAGCCTTGTAGGGGCAAGATATGAAGGTCAAAACTTTGAGAACAGATAAACCACAAATTAGGGAAACACACAAGGGCTAAAGAACCAAATATAGCGAAAACAATAAAGGCTGGGGAGCAATAAAGCCAGGTGTGAGCTGTGCGAGTGTCGACCTAGTCACTGCAAGCGATGTTGTCTGATATATTGCCCTTGTACATATATGATCTTATATAATCTATTCACCAATATTTTTTAATAGGTGTGCCTGTGGGGGACATTCCTGCTGTGACTGGGACTGTGTATGTGACTCTGGGACGTGTAGTTCTCCTCTGATCTGTACTCCATCTCCTCCATGTACTCTGTGTTCGTGGTCTGCTACGCCTTACGGCATCTGGTGACCTGACAGGTATAATAAATGAAGTTTTAATTACAGTTTGTTAAAATATAGTATTTGTATTGGCTAAAAATATAGTGCAATATGTGGACGGTAGCGTTATCGTGGAGATCAGGTTTAAAAAATGTAGGTCAATAGTTAGGAAAACTGAGATATCTTTACTACTGAAAAATGTTCTCCTATTATGTAAATATATTATAGAGAGATGTGCGCCAATCCTTATATAATTATGAGGACTAACACGATAATGTTACATTGAGAAGACAGAAGACTAAATAGTCACATATCAATTACTGTGATAGCAGTTACTATGCCTTTGTAAGTGAATTTTGTGATGACATAAGGATTTTTGATATACATCTTCACTATTGTGTCATCAACTCCACAATATTGTATTGTGTTTGTATTTACGGTATGATGCCAGTAACTATCAATGCTGAAAAAACGTAATACTACATATGAATTCTTATGTCATCATTTACTAATAGTTTGCATCAGATGGCTTCTCAACAACTTGGAAATTATGAGGTAACCTTTCACATATATTGCTAAATAGTAAAATATTACCAATCAAGTACATGACTAGGACTGGTGTGTATTTGTAGAATATTTTGTAAATACAGAATGTTTGGTGTATTAATTTGGTGTACTGTGTTAAAATAGGATAACATTACCTTAATGATTTGTCAATATTTATTAAATAAAGGAGACATCTAGTTCTCTGTTCAGCTGGTGAAGCAGCTTTTATTTAAGGTTGTCCTTTTATAGGCTTTTAACATGAAACAAAAAGCAAATAATATTAAACCAATGAAAGTCAATAGAAAAAGAAACGAATAAAGTAGGACCAAATGTATTGAGGTAAGAGTAAATAAAGTTGTGATTTTCTGTATTTAGGAAAGTAATTACATTTTTTTTTTTTTAAGATCTCTTTTATTGCTTTATAATTGCATATAAACGCATACAGAACAAAATAACTTCCCATCTTTTTGTAACCCCCCTCCCCCTCCCCTTTAGCACTTCCCATCAGTTATACAGAGGTGTTTGTTCGGTTCACAAATGAGTTACTTGTTTGGTCTCTTGTAAGATCTTCAATAGGAATAACTTGGTCAACTATACATGAACTGACTCTGATAAATTTGCCTCCACATCAGAGTTAGAAGTGTCAGGTGTTCTAAAATTGTCCAGTATCGTGTTCCAATGCTGAGCATTGTCTCTAGTTCCTAGGCCCCTGAGTGTTTCCCTTAGTAATACTGTCCCTTCAGTTTCCGCCCACTTGATTAATGCATTTCTCCAACGATTTATCTGTGGTCCCTTCGGATCTTTCCAGTGTGAAGTTATTTCTCTCCTTGCTAATATCAGAGCCAGGTCTATGAATCGGTTTGTGATTTTATGCTTTCTGGGGCGAGGGAAATCCACCAAAACCACCACCATGGCTGATCGGGATAGTGTTCTGCCTGTGCAAGTGGAGAGTGCCTCAAATATCCCCGTCCAATAGTCCCCGATTAGTGGGCAACTCCAGAGCATGTGCAGCAACTCTGCTGCTAGTTCTGCACATCGGGGGCAGCTGGCATTTTCTACACCATAAATCTTTGATATCATATAGGGGGTTAAGTAAGCTCTGTGATAAACATATATGCATTTCTGGAAACTGTATATATGTGTGTGGTTATTCTGGTCCACTGTGTGTCATCTATTGTAATATCTAGTTCCCCCTGCCATTTGGACTTAAGTTTATTTAAGGGAAGACATATGCTGGTTAGTAGAGATGTATATATCCCTGATATCAACTTCCCTTGGTCTCCTATAGTGCATATTTGGTCACAGGTATAATGTCTGGGGGGTTCTTCTAGTCCTGTGCCCCATTGTCTGCGAAGAGTCCCAGCAATTGCGTTAAAGGTTAGGAACAGCCCTGGTGGTATCTGGAATCTTTCCTGCAGTTCTGCATAAGTGCACAATTTCCCATTATTATATAGAGCCCCTATGGTGTCGATCTAAAGTGCCATGAAGTGGGTGATACCCCTTATCACATGATTTCCTGTGACGGTTCCTATACAGATCAAAGGGGCCTCTGGTGAGTACGGTGTTCTGGTATGTGTTCGTTTTAGGTATTGTTCCCAGCAGTAACGTGATGCTTCCCATTCTATCGGAAGTGGTTTATTCTATTTCTAGGGGTTTAGTAGAATGCCCAGAATTCTATCACGGGAGCAGTGGAGAGGGGCTGTCAGTGCTTCCCCCACTGGGGGTGCTCTGATGAATCGCGCCAGCCATTGGAGTTGGCTCGCCTGACTAATTCAAAGTCAGGAACAGCCAAACCACCCTCTGCTGTTGTTCTCTGGAGGGTACGCAATGCTATCCTTTGTCTGTTGGTTCCCCATATAAATCCTGTAATCAAGGACGAAATTGTTTTAAATACCACCCTCGGTATAATGAGTGGTATGGTTGCGAAATAATATAACATTCTAAGTAATACTATCATCTTAATCAGTGCAACTCTCCCAGTGACCGCTAGCGGAAGTGTCTGCCAGAATATCATGCTGTTTTTGATACTCCTAATCGTGCTCTGAATGTTCCCTTCTAGTAAATCCTCAAAAGAGTAATAGATATTGACCCCTAAATATTTGAATGTGGACGGGGACCACGGGAGACCCCGATTGTCCATTGGTTCTTCGATACCCCTATTAGCTGGAAAAATGGACGACTTCCCCCAGTTTATCCGGAGCCCAGATGCAGCTCCAAAGTTGTCTAACATTGTCATTGCTCCTGGTAGATCGGTCTCTGCGTTCCGGAGGAAGAGTAACATGTCATCTGCATAGAAAGCAATATGATGCGTCCAAGCATTGATTGTAATACCTTCGTAGAACCTCTGAGACCTAGCAGATTGGGCGAGAGGCTCAACTGCCAATGCAAAAAGCAAAGGTGATAGCGGGCAGCCCTGTCTTGTACCCCTACCTATGGCAAAGGAAGGGGATATTGTACGGCCAGTGCGTACTCTCGCTGTGGGGTTTGTGTAGAGAAGCCTCGTCCATTTGACAAACCCTTCTCCTAGTCCTAGATGCATCATCACTCGTTCTAGGTAGTCCCATCGTAGGCTATCAAAAGCCTTCTCGACATCTATCGAGATGATTACTGCTCTATTTGCGTCAGAGGGCAGGGCATGAAGGAGTGAGATCAATCGACGGATATTTTTAGCAGTGCTTTGCTTTGGGATGTATCCCGATTGGTCCTGATGGATTAATGAGGACATGTATGGTAGAAGTCTGTTAGCTAGTACCCTGCTTAGTATTTTATAATCTAAGTTCAACATTGATAGTGGGTGGTATGATCGTACTTCTGTGGGGGGTTTGGTGGGTTTCAGAAGGGGAATCATTATGGCCTCTGTAGTGGAAGGAGGCAAGCTGTTGTTATTCCATGCCTCTGCATATAAGATGCTGAGCTGGGAGGTTAATGAGTCCTGATACGTAAGGTAGAACTCCAAAGGGAGACCATCTGCTCCCGGTACCTTGCCCCTTGCCATACTCTGGATTGCAGTCTTTATTTCTGTAAATGATATATGAGTCGCCAGGGCTATTCTATCTTCCCCCTTCAATGCCGGGAGGTTGAGGTTCCCCAGATCTTGTAATTGAGCGTCGCTGAGTACTTCGTGGGAGGGGCATATAGCTCTGAGTAATATTTAAGAAAGGTGGCATTGATCTCCTTCTGTCCATATACTTTAATACCCGGGGTGGTCTCTAACTCCACCACTATGGTTTGATGTTGGGGCGGTTTGGCCAGCCAGGCCAGTAAGGCACCTGCTCTGTCACCCTCTGTATGTTGCTTCTGCAAGAATTGTTTGTAATCGAAACAAGACAATCTAGTGTTAGTTTCTATTATTCTAGCCCTTGTCTCTTCTAGTTGTGTTGAGAGGTCGGGTTGTGTTGGGTGCTTACGTTCGAGATCCCTAAGGGAGTTCTCGAGATCGGTTAGTTCTATCTCTAGCACCTTCCGTTCTCCCACAGTTGTGCTAATACAATATCCCCTGATCACTATTTTAAAGGATTCCCATTCGACAGATCTGGACGAGGCAGTTCCAGCATTGTTCTCGAAGAATTCCATAATTTGCGTGCCCAGTTGGGCTCTAAAAGCTTCGTCTTCAAGTGACTCTGCTCTCAGACGCCAAGTGGGAATCAAAGGTCTCTCGCCGCACCAGGCCAAAGAGATCAATAAGGGATTATGATCTGAGATGGTGCGACCAAGATACTCGGCCTTCGTCACCACAGATTGCACCTCTGGAGACGCTAAAAAGGTGTCCATTCGTACATGTAGGTCGTGAACTGCTGAATAGAAAGAGTATTCTCTATTGGGGGGATTAAGTTTGCGCCAACAATCCGTTAATTGCCAGTGTTTTTGCCACTGCTGGAAGTGCAGTGCTGTTTTATGGGTTACGGATTGTGACAATGGTGGGTGCGATCTATCCATTGTGGTATCCATCACACAGTTAAAGTCTCCTCCTATTAACGTAGTGCTAGTGAGAAGTGTGCTCATGATAAGTGATAATCTGTCTAGGAATCTTCCCTGTTCGTGATTTGGGGCGTATAGTCCTGCAAGAGTTACCTCTCTCCCGTCCAATCTACCAGAAATCACAACATATCTCCCCTCAGTGTCGATCAAGGTATGAAGAACCTGTAATGGAATGCCTGGTCTGATCCATATCAACACTCCCCTCGCAAACGCTGAGTGGGTAGTGGTGAATATTTGCCCCCTCCAGCGCTTTTTCAAGGCCTTGATCTCCTGCTCCAACAAGTGAGTTTCTTGTAAGATAGCTATGTGCACTCCTCTTCGTTTAAGGAAGCTGTGGACCTTGGATCTCTTGGACATGTTATTTAGGCCCCTGATATTCCATGTGATTATCTTGTATTCTGTGGTCATAATTTAAGGAGGGGTGTAGAGGCGGTTTGCTAATACCGCTCTATTACTACTATTGGACAGACCTATTGGGTTTCGTAATCTAAGGTGTGAAACGTTTGGACTGCGAGATAGATGTGCCTGATAAACCCTGAAAACAACACAACCCAAATCAAACCCCCTTTGTAACTCCCTCTCCCCAGGACCGGTACCTACAACTCTCCCCGTGCAAACCATTACAACTATTGTAATCTTAATTATCAACCTATTGGGGGGAAGCGTGCCAGAGACCAAGAGGCAGCATCCCGGACCCCCTCCCAGGCCCAATCATGCGTAATGTGCCGGTTAAGAAATGATATCTAGGTTCCTATCGCGCTATATTTACGGTTGGGTCCAATCAATGTCCCTAAACAGATTGAGGTTCCCTAACAATTGTCCGCTCACTTGCCAACTTGTTCTTTTTAGCGAGGTCAAATAATCTCGTCCGCCGTTCCTGGGGTGATCAAAGGCAAGCCGACGAGAGTGTCCTGGGAGGATATTGAGGAATGTTCGCAGTTTGAGTCAACGTCTGATGCAGCATCTGAGGTCCGGCGTGTATGGAAGTCTCCCCCGCTTAACGCTGCTGCTGTTTCCACCGCATCACGCATCTCCTGTTGTGACTGCCGTTTCGATGGAGCCGCTTCTGTGGTCTTCTTCCGAGATCTGCTACGTTTCTTCCTGGGGTTTCGAAATGTCCGGTCGCGGGTTGCTCTGCAGTGGATGTTCAGCGATTCAAGCCATTCCATCGCCAGCTGAGGTGTGAGAAAAAAATGGGTTCTGTTATCGTATTCCACTCGGAGTTTTGCCGGAAAGAGCATGGCATATTTGATACCATGCTCACCCATGGTTCGTTTTACTGCGACATAGGATGCCCTTTGAGCCTGTGTTTCTCTCGTAAAGTCTGGGAATATCATAATCTTTTGGCCATCCAATTGAATCTCTCCTAGCTGGCGGGATTGTGACAGTACGTTGTCTCTATCTTTGTGGTGGAGTAATCTAGCGATTATTGGCCGTGGCCTGACTCCTGGTGGGGGTGGACCGCCAGGGATCCTGTGGGCTCGTTCCACCGCAAAAAATGGTGAGAAGCCCTCTGATGCTATCGTGTCTCTGAGCCACTGTTCTAGGAATGCTTCTGTGCTAGCCGCGGAGGCCTCCGCCCCCTCCGGCACCCCCACCAATCTGATGTTATTCCGTCGGGCTCGGTTTTCTGCATCCTCTGCCCTTGTCTCCAATGTTTTCAGCCGGGTGGTCAGGTCTTTAATTTCTGAGGATGAGTCTTTGTGCGCCGCTAATACCCCTGTCAGCGTAGTCTCGTGCAAACCCACAGTTTCCTTTAATTTACGCTGGTCGTCCCGCAAAAGGGAAAGATCTGCGGTGAGGTTATCGATTTTACGCTCAAGTGCTTACTGGGAATCTTTAATGGCCAGCAGCACAGTGTCCAGAGTTGTTTCTTGTTGTTCGTGGCCCTTTTGCGATTCTCTGGCGGGTGTTGGGGTGGATTCTCAGTGTGCGAGGAGCCCCCGCAGGTGATTTGTCTTGTTTTTTTGGTTTTACCATTGTAACAGGTCTCAGACGCTTCTCTTCGATTTTTGAGACCTTCGGTCGTTATTATGGCAGGGTTTAAGCTTTGGGCCTAGATTGTGGCCCGAGGGCACTGCACTACGCTGTATTCGCTGATGTTCCGCTTCGTACTGTCGCTCTCGTCGTTAGTGGCAAAAGTGTCTGAGTCCTTTGCGCCCTTCAATGGGTGGTGTGGGAGATCTCACCTCCACAGGACCTTCGTATCCTCTAAGCCGAGGGCCGCGGCTGTAGCTGGTTCCCTGCTCTGTCGCGGCCGCCATTTTATGTCGCGGCAGCCGCGAAATTGTCGGGGGGAGTTTTTCGAGCGATCTCTGCCCTAAAGTGGAGCTCTGTGGTTCCTACTTGTGCTGTATATTCTCCAATCGCTTCTCTACAATTTTTAAGACCTCCGGTCGTTATTATGGCAGGATTTAAGCTTCGGGTCTGGATTGTGACCTGAGGGCATTCGCTGATGTTCCGCTTCGTAATGTTGTTCTCGCCGTTGGTGGCGAAGGTGTCTGAGCCCCTTATGTCCTTCGATGGATGGTGTGAGGGTCCTCACCTCCACGGGACCCTTGCGTCCTCTCAGCCGAGGGCCGCAGCAGCAGCAAGCTCACTGTTTTGTCACGGCTGCCATTTTGGGTTGCGGTAGCCACAAAGTTTTCGGGCGGAGTTTTCCGGGCGATCCCTGCTCCAGGGACGCCGCGGTTCCTACCTGTGCTTTATATTCTCCGATCGCTTCTCTTCAATCCCCAAGACCTCCGGTCGTCACTATGGCAGGATTTAAACTTCGGGCCTGGACAGTGGCCCAAGGGCGCCACACTATGCCGCATTCGCTGATGTTCCGCTTCGTACTGTTGCTCTCGCCGTTTGTGGTGAAGGTGTCTGAGCCCTTCGTGCCCTCCAATGAATGGTGTGGGGGCCCTCACCTCTATGGGACCTTCGTATCCTCTCAGCCGCGGGCCGCGGCTGCGACGGGTTCACTGCTCTGTCGTGGCCGCCATTTTGGGTCACGGCAGCCGCGAAGTTGTCGGGGGGAGTTTTCCGGGTAAACTCTGCCCCAAAGTATATCGCTGCGGTCTCTACTCGTGCTGTATATTCTCCGATCACTTCTCTTCAATTTTGAAGACCTCCGGTCGTTATTATGGCAGGATTTAAGCTTCGGGCCTGGACTGTGGTCCGGGAGCCCCGCACTACGCTTGCAGCTCCATCGGTCCCAGGCCACGCCCCCGTTAGGAAAGTAATTACACAATATAAATTTCTAGCATGTGATTAAAACTTTAGGAAAATAGGTTTTTTTCATCATGTGGAGGTTAACAATGCGACCTAGAGCAAAATGAAATTATTCAATTTAGCTATAGTCTATGAGCGTGGTTTTATATAATCTTTAATAAATTATGAACACCCTGTTTTTTAAGACTGAATATTTTCAGACAGTGAATAATAACATACTAGGATCAATAGTGTAAAATATGCATCAAATTCTTATTTGTCTAGGAATCAGTATGGTATTAATTTGATCCTTCTATTCGTTTTATACAGTCATGATGAAGTTAGTATAGTCTTGAAACACGTGCCGGCTGAATTGTACAAAAAACATAATTTCGATGAAACTAAGAAGGCCGGTTCTGGTATTATTGAAGTTTAGGGTACTGAACACCAAGGCTGTGATGTCTTGGTTTCATCTCTTGCCACTTTAATCCACCACCAGACACTCCCTGGCTCTTTATCTCACTCGTGCAGTTTTTAATCCATTCTTTCCACTTTCGTCACTGTTTTTTTTCTCCAAATTTCTCTTTTTCCTTCTTTTGCCTTTTGTACTTTTCTCTTTCTTGCTCTGGGTCAAAGTGTGTTGAGATAAAAAAAAAAGTGCCAGTACCCAAAACTTAGGCCCATATTTATACTCTGCGTCAGATTTGCGTCACTTTTTTGTTTACGCAAATTAGGCGCAAAGCTAACACCATATTTATACTTTGATGCTAGACCCATCTAACGTCAAAACATCCCAGTGTGTGTCATTTTTTTGATGCGTGAAACTGCCTTGCGTTAATGAGATGCAAGGTAGGCGTTCCGGTCCAAAAAATGACTTAAACACCTGTGTGCCATATTTATCCAACTGCGCAAAAATGACGCACGGCTGGGAGGCGGAGCCGGAAAATGGCGCAAATCCCGATTTGCACCAAAGTTTAACGCCTGGGTCAGGGCAGGCGTTAAAATGGGGCAAACACACCAGTACTTAAGGAAAACACACAGAAGTAACATCAGAGCTCAAAAAGGAAGACATGGAGGTGCTATTCATCCAACATTCACAAAGACGCAGAGCACAGGAGCAACAGCAGCAGCTTCCACTACACCAACAGGGACCCCAAAGGCAACGCCGAAGACAGGAGAGGATATTCAGGACCACGACAACCCTTCAGGGCCTCAGGGAACATGATATCATTCAGAGGTACAGACTAAACTGGCAAGCCATACAGCAGCTGTTGCGCCACATTGAGCCACTATTGGCACCCAGCTTGCAGACACCCCACATCATTCCACCAGAGACCAAGCTGCTAGCTGTCCTGCACATGTTGGCAAGTGGCTCTTTTCAAACTACTGGTGACCTGGTTGCCGGGATTTCACAGCCCTCATTCTCTGCCTTCCTTCCCAAGGTACTGAATGCCAATATCTCCCTTACACCCCGCCACATCAGCTTCCCCAACACACAGCAGAAGCAGCAGGAGACCAAACAGGGCTTCTATCAAATCAATGGCTTCCCACATGTGCTTGGTGCCATTGACTGCACACATGTACGGATTGTGCCACCTGCTGCAAAAGAGCATCTATACCGCAACAGGAAGCACACACACTCCATCAATGTGCAGGCCATTGTGGATCACGGTGTATTGATCACCAACATCGTGGCAAAGTATCCTGGGAGTGTACATGATTCATTCATCTTCCGCCACAGCACCATCAATCAACACTTCCAGGATGGACAATATGGCAATGGCCTACTTGTTGGTAAGTACAGAAACCCAGTAATATACACACAGCACAGCAACCCTGTAGGACACACAACACATACACCACTACAGTCACACGTGGCCAGGAAGACACCGATGTTGTGACACTGGTAGTCATGTTTGATATCCTGAGCCAAAGGGATACACACCTATGGACAAATGACAGATGCAAATAACAACAGATGCCACTCCAGAGTCACAAGTGACCAATTTAAAACCACACAGTGACAATGACATGGCCTTAAATGGCAGTACAACTTGGAAGATGAATCTTCCAATATCACATCAATAACACTCAATCACACACCCTTCCAAGCAATACGTACTGTGTAAGGGGTGTGTAATGTGTTTCGCTGCAGGTCAAACACCATGAGACACATAGCATGATGATGCTGACTCTAATGAAGGTGACATGGAATCACTGAGGCAGTACCAACATCTCACATCACTCCTGGGGTGACATTGCCCGCTAGCAATAAGGAAGTGGACTGTGCTATGAAAATATGTGGATGTGACACTAATGCAAAGTGCACACTGCTACACATATGGATTGAGATAATTACACATATACATAACAGATGTACAGGCACATGGACCTTCTGACACTAAAACCTTCACCCCCACAACCTAGTTAGCCAGCTTACCAGGAGCAGGTAGTGTAGGTACATGTTTGCACATGAGACAACTCGGTGAGGGCACAAAAATAGGTTTGCATAGAACTTGTCACACATGGGATAATTGTGCATTGTCAATTGTGAAAACTTCAGTGCTGCCAACTGATAGAGATGTGTTGTACATTGTCACCTAGCCAAGTCATAGGGCCTCACTGTTGCATTTCACATGCAATTACATATGTCTAATTGGATGGGATGTTCAGTCCATATAGTGCAACTGTGTTACCACCACAGTGGAATCGATTGTTTGTGTGGAAGTATCATGTAACCTCCAGTGAAGGCACATGGACACTTCTTTCACATGACATAAAGCATTGGAGATACACCATGAACTGCAAGTCTACAAATATACCGCTGATATCAGGTCAATCAGCCAAACGACAGTTTTGATAGTTAAACAACCCAATGCAGAAAGAACATCTTAGAAGCCTAGAATCCCACACAATAGCACAAACACAGATGAGTCACAGGTGACACAAGATAACAACTGCCATGCAAAATGATAATCAAGGTGCAACCAACAACCAAATATTTACCCTCATTTTCCCTTTCAGCTGATCAGGGTTACGGGATCCAGCCATGGATCATGACCCCATTTGCCAACCCAAGCACAGCAGCAGAGCGTGCCTATAATGAGGCCATCGTAGGACACACACCATAGTTGAGAGGACTTTTGGCATCCTGAAGTCCAGATTCAGGTGCCTCGACATCACTGGAGGCAGCCTCCTATATTCACTTGAAATGCTCTACAAGATCATTTTGACCTGAGCCATCCTGAACCAGACCCACAAATGCCTGAAGAGGAGGAAGAGAAGGATGCTGTCCATGAAAATGAGGGAGAACATCCAAACACTGCTGCAGGATTGCGTCGCAGAAAACACATCGTACAAAACGTCTTCTAACTATAGTCACCATCACCACTTTGTTATCATATGTCATTAAACACCTACCTTCATCACTCAATCATGCTCTGGGTAATATTGTATGCATCATATGATCCCTAGGAATCATAATCTGAGTTTAGCCTCATGAAGCATTGCAGAAATACAGATTAAGATACTGAAAAAGCCACATCACATTTGATGGGTATGAATGTACAGCCAACATCACACACAGTGTAAATGACATAGATCCTCTTTAGTTTCACATGTGAAGGGCAATATCAGAGGACCACAGCTATGAGACACATCTGTGTTGCCAACATGGTCCATTGCAGCACATGTCACACAACTAAGACACCATCAATCATAATGAAAGAAAGTGTTTCATACATGAGGCAGTGGATGTGCTATTGCATTGGTAACAGGAAAGTACGACCAGACCCTTGACAGCAGTAAGTGTGACATCAGCAATCTCTGCAAGGAGCATGTGTGACAAGAAGTGCATCAAACCTGAAAATGGTTAGCACAAGTGTCCCAGGTATGACAAGCATTGCTCACAAAACATGCCCTGCGCAGTCAATCCCAGATAATAAGTCCTGCCACTGCCATGTTTTATGTCTCTCCCCACCCTTCTCTAGGGGGCCCTGTAAATGGACTATCTGTATCCTGAAAGTCCTCAGCTACACACACCCAGACTCCCATTCTGACTCCTGTGTGCTTCCCACTTCAGGATGGCATGCCATAGTCATAGTTCATCAGTCTGCATGGACTTCAGGTCAACTAATTCACTGCCTGCTAGTTGGTAAGACCTGTAATCAGCTGTCCATTGCTTCCCATGTGAAAGGTCCACATTTTCCCTTTGAACTTGATTCTCAACTCCAGGACTTGTGAGAGACTGAAGCTGCACACACCTGTGAGCACTACCATGCAGACCAGCCATTTGAACCAGCCCTGCTCTTGCTGCTGCCTGGAACTGCTTAGAAGCTGCCAGTTTCAGAATTTTCTTGTTGTGCATTGGCATACAAATCACTTGTGTACCAGAGCCCTTGGGGGATTGTGTAACGTTGCAGACCACAGCACAAACTGTTTTTAGTTCCCACAGTGTTGTTCCTGCTTGTCCCAGTCTGAGTCTGCTCACTGTGTATTTGCCTTATTCATGTTTGTTCCTGACAGAGCCTGCATCCTGGTAGCCAGACTGGTTCCAGGCTTTGCGTTCAACATAGAGGTTCCCTGTGGTTACATTTGTTTCATAGTTGCTTCCCATGCCCTCTCTTGCCTCATGGGTTATTGTGTGTGGTAGGTCTACAATGAATCCCCAAATAGATAGTATATTTTAATCATGTTACTCATCGTAATCAGTTCTGGGACATGTATTCAAATGGCCTAATCCAGCCCTCATCCCTTGTCTGGTATTGCCTGTAATTATGTTGGTCAAACAGTGACAGTGTGCAATGGCTGTATGCATGGATTTGGTATGGCGCCTCCAGCACAACAAACAATGCTTGCCAATGTGTATGTGAAGACAAAACATGTTTGTGCCCTGACGGTCCACACACAGAATCGCTTCTGCTGCCACCTTTTGATGGTGCTTGCATGGTGACTAGCTGTGAGATTAATTAGCACAGAGGCACTGATGTTCCCTGTTGCAATGGGAATTTTCAAGACCACCCTGTGTACACATGTTGTGACGAAAGCTGCCTGTTACCTATTACTCATCCATTAAGTTTTTGAGCACACCAAGGATACCCTGTCATCAGCCTTAATAACGTTCTGCACTGCCATAGCTGGGCTATCACCATGTGTGTCGTTAGTTGATCTTTGGCTTTAGGGCAAATCTGCTTTGAAGGATATTCTGTTAATTGAGGGAATGGCTCCACAGACTCATGACTAGACCTGCATGTAAATATGACAACATGGAGGCCAATACTGACACAGGGTACACATGGCCACACACTTGAACTGGACACCTTTGTGCAGTGAACACATGCAGCATGGTCTGCTGGTCCTCCACAGCCACAGAAGAAACATAGGCCATTTACATTAGTCAAATTGTGGTGTACCAAAACATTTTTGGATTGGATTTGGGACTCTGCGTCACAAACACTGTACCTACCTAGCATGTTCAAATGCCTGACTCATGAGTAGTATACACACAAGTGACCATTAAGTGGTATCCAACATTTCATTACATGTGATGGGTTACATTTCTGACATTGCCATTATCAAAGGTCCTCTATCTATCCTGTGATTAGATTGTCATGGGAGATGTTTTGTCCCCAAAGTCAGGGAAGTTCACACAGCATAAGACACAACAGAAATAACAAACACATATCATGACTGATGTACCTCAATGAATGGCATCTGATGGTTATCCACAATTACAACAAATTCATACAAGCACATTATGCAAAACACTTCTTGTGACATTCATACAGAGGCACAACAACAATTGAAATAGGAAATTCACAGACATTAACACACAGGCCATGAGTGAATTCTTTAAGTTGCGTAGCCTTGCTATCCTCTATTGATGAAACACCTGCTCAAACTAGGAAATGCCAATTTTATTCCAAAAGTTTGTGTTGCTGTTGTGTCAGTTAAGAGAGCTAATCCGGCACAACAACATGAGTATTATAGTCTGCAGTAGTGTGGTCTGCCACATGTGCCCAAACATTAGAACACACACAGCAGGTCATAACATCCTATCTTTGTATAGTTATGGCCTTCATGTCTGTTAAAAAAAGAAAAATGACACAAACACAGTTATAGACAGATATTTTGATGCAAATGCGTAAAAAAAGACTATATGCATCAAAACATGACGCATATGCGTTGAAAAATGCTGCTCACACCCATTATAAATCAATTGGTCCCTAGTGTTAATTCCAACACTGCACCCCATGAAATCGGTTTTCCAATAAAAAAATATTGATCCTTGAATGCGGGGGAATTTGAAGCATATGCGTCAAAAAATATTGACGCAAAGCACGTAATCGTTATAAAATTACACGCATCATAAGACAGGAAGTGATGTAATAGAATATTCTGTTTACAGAAATGGTACAGTGGGTGTACTTTCACTTTGCAGTCTGGGATTCTTCCAGAGTGTGTGGCTGTGTATAGAGTTGTGTCTGTAAATATTGTGCTTTTGTCTCCTGTGTGCCATTTCCATTGTCATTTGTTGTTTTTGTAAGTGTCTGTATAAATCAGTTGTAGGAAGTTGGCTCTGTATGCACTATTTCAAAATAAGGAATAGTATGCACAGAGTCCAAGGGTTCCCCTTAGAGGTAAGATAGTGGCAAAAAGAGATAATACTAATGCTCTATTTTGTAGTAGTGTGGTCGAGCAGTAGGCTTATCAAAGGAGTAGTGTTAAGCATTTGTTGTACATACACACAGGCAATAAATGAGGAACACACACTCAGAGACAATTCCAGGCCAATAAGTTTTGTTATAGAAAAATATCTTTTCTTAGTTTATTTTAAGAACCACAGGTTCAAATTCTACATGTAATATCTCATTTGAAAGGTATTGCAGGTAAGTACTTTAGGAACTTTGAATAATCACAATAGCATATATACTTTTTACATAAAACACATATAGCTATTTTAAAAGTGGACACTGCAATTTTCAACAATTCCTGGGGGAGGTAAAGTAATGTTAGTTCTTGCAGGTAAGTAAACCACCTACGGGGTTCAAATTGGGGTCCAAGGAAGCCCACCGTTGGGGGTTCAGAGCAACCCCAAAGTCACCACACCAGCAGCTCAGGGCCGGTCAGGTGCAGAGTTCAAAGTGGTGCCCAAAACACATTGGCTTCAATGGAGAAGGGGGTGCCCCGGTTCCAGTCTGCCAGCAGGTAAGTACCAGCGTCTTCGGAGGGCAGACCAGGGGGGTTTTGTAGGGCACCGGGCGGAACACAAGTCCACACAGAAAGTACACCCTCAGCAGCGCGGGGGCGGCCGGGTGCAGTGTGCAAACAAGCGTTGGGTTTGTAATGGGTTTCAATGGGAGACCAAGGGGGTCTCTTCAGCGATGCAGGCAGGCAAGGGGGGGGCTCCTCGGGGTAGCCACCACCTGGGCAAGGGAGAGGGCCTCCTGGGGGTCACTCCTGAACTGGAGTTCCGATCCTTCAGGTGCTGGGGGCTGCGGGTGCAGGGTCTTTTCCAGCCGTCGGGATTTTAGAGTCAGGCAGTCGCGGTCAGGGGGGAGCCTCGGGATTACCTCTGCAGGCGTCGCTGTGGGGGCTCAGGGGGGACAACTTTGGTTACTCACAGTCTGAGAGTCGCCGGGGGGTCCTCCCTGTAGCGTTGTTTCTCCACCAGTTGAGTCGGGGTCGCCGGGGGCAGTGTTGCAAGTCTCACGCTTCTTGCGGGGATTGCAGGGGTCTTTAAATCTGCTCCTCTGGAAACAAAGTTGCAGTCTTTGTTGAACAGGGCCGCTGTCCTCTGGAGTTTCTTGGTCTTTTGGAAGCAGGGCAGTCCTCTGAGGATTCAGAGGTCGCTGGTCCTGGGGAAAGCGTCGCTGGAGCAGTTTTCTTCTGAAGGAGGGAGACAGGCCGGTAGGGCTGGGGCAAAAGCAGTTGGTGTCTTCTTCTTCTCTGCAGGGTTTTTCAGCTCAGCAGTCCTCTTCTTCTTTAAGTTGCAGGAATCTAAATTCTTAGGTTCAGGGAAGCCCTTAAATAATAAATTTAAGGGCGTGTTTAGGTCTGGGGGGTTAGTAGCCAATGGCTACTAGCCCTGAGGGTGGGTACACCCTCTTTGTGCCTCCTCCCAAGGGGAGGGGGTCACATTCCTATCCCTATTGGGGGAATCCTCCATCTGCAAGATGGAGGATTTCTAAAAGTTAGAGTCACTTCAGCTCAGGACACCTTAGGGGCTGTCCTGACTGGCCAGTGACTCCTCCTTGTTATTCTCATTATTTCCTCCGGCCTTGCCGCCAAATGTGGGGCCGTGGCCGGAGGGGGCGGGCAACTCCACTAGCTGGAGTGCCCTGCGGTGCTGGAACAAATGGGGTGAGCCTTTAAGGCTCACCGCCAGGTGTTACAGCTCCTGCCTGGGGGAGGTGATAGCATCTCCACCCAGTGCAGGCTTTGTTACTGGCCACAGAGTGACAAAGGCACTCTCCCCATGTGGCCAGCAACATGTCTCGAGTGTGGCAGGCTGCTAAAACCAGTCAGCCTACACGGGTAGTTGGTTAAGGTTTCAGGGGGCACCTCTAAGGTGCCCTCTGGGGTGTATTTTACAATAAAATGTACACTGGCATCAGTGTGCATTTATTGTGCTGAGAAGTTTGATACCAAACTTCCCAGTTTTCAGTGTAGCCATTATGGTGCTGTGGAGTTCGTGTTTGACAGACTCCCAGACCATATACTCTTATGGCTACCCTGCACTTAAAATGTCTAAGGTTTGGCTTAGACACTGTAGGGGCACAGTGCTCATGCACTGGTGCCCTCACCTATGGTATAGTGCACCCTGCCTTAGGGCTGTAAGGCCTGCTAGAGGGGTGACTTATCTATACTGCATAGGCAGTGTGAGGTTGGCATGGCACCCTGAGGGGAGTGCCATGTCGACTTACTCGTTTTGTCCTCACCAGGACACACAAGCTGGCAAGCAGTGTGTCTGTGCTGAGTGAGGGGTCCCCAGGGTGGCATAAGATATGCTGCAGCCCTTAAAGACCTTCCCTGGCATCAGGGCCCTTGGTACCAGGGGTACCAGTTACAAGGGACTTACCTGGATGCCAAGGTGTGCCAATTGTGTAAAACAAAAGTACAGGTTAGGGAAAGAACACTGGTGCTGGGGCCTGGTTAGCAGGCCTCAGCACACTTTCAATTCAAAACATAGCATCAGCAAAGGCAAAAAGTCAGGGGGTAACCATGCCAAGGAGGCATTTCCTTACATCAGTGTAAGTGTGTTTTTGTCATTTTTTTAGATTAGATTTGTCTTTGTTCTGTTGGGAGTGTGTTAGTGGGTATTGTTAGTTGGGGTATTGTTGGGCTGTTTGTGGGTTCTTTAAGTTTCATTTTCATACCTCCTTTCCCTGTATTTCCCTCTTTACCCTTTCCTATCCCTATTATTTCTGATATGTTGGGAAAGCCACGTCTGGGGAGAATGGGTGAGGAGGAGCTGGGGGCTTTTACTTGGCTGGTGTGCCACTTCCTCCCCTGATGTTGGAAGCTGGTGGCAGGGTAATACAGGGGTATCACACTGAGGCTAGGAGGCTCAGGTGGTTGAAGGTGCTGTTCCACCTAAAAAGGCTGTTCAACGACCACCAACTGAAACATCGCTGGGCTGACCTGGTGGCCAGAAAGCAAGACCTGCTGGACCACCTGGGTGTGGTGATCGGTGGCCCTGTTGGTGTTGGTGTTAGACTAATGTGTACAGTTAATTGCTCTGTAGTGACATTTGCAGATTTTGTGACATGCTGCATGCAATGTTTGTGGACATGTGGATGCAAGTTGAACAAACTGTAGCCCTGATGAACATTATTTTTGCTACGCATTACTGTCATTTGTTGACGTAAAAGCTGCACAAACTTACATAAGACAACTTTGTCTTGTTAATAAGTGCTGCTTTTACGTCAATAGGTAATGGTAATGTGGCTCAAACAAAAGTATTATTCAGGGCCTGTGAGTGTACCAGGAATGAGATGTATTTCACATGCTAATGGAAGTAACCAAAGTCGTTCCCAAATCTTTTAATACATGTCTGCACAGTATTCATGGTCCTACGTACAAATATCTTCCTAACCTCTGTTAATGTCTTAGGCTGATATTTTGACTTGGTTTGTGCAGCATTTAAATTAATCATGGATGCCAATTTAATGCACACTTGATAATATCTAATTTTTTGTGCTACTTTCCATAGCTGTAGCGTAAACAAATGAAGCAAATGCTACACATAAAAAAACAATAACATCTGGCCCTAAGTTTATTGTTTCTGTGTGTTAACATCTGGACAGATAATATTTCACATGGCCAAATGTAATTGTGTCCAGATTCTACCAGATTGCAGTAGCAGTACACAGGTTCCTCTTGTGGCTTTTTGGAGTAGGCGTAGAATTCCTATCATTGAGTAGCATGGGCGAAAAACATTTTTGCCTTGGGCACAATTGCTGGTACAGTGCTGGTGCATTTGCCATCTGTGTCACTTTATAGCCAAACAATTTTCTAAAGTTAATGGGTCATCATGGAATCCCTGAACTTTGTGAATGCATGGTCAGAAAATATTTTTTTGCATGATGTTGTGCAAGGGACCACTGACTGCTTCCATCATACATTTAAAGTCACAAAATAGTTTGCTAGTTTACTTTTGGCACACCCCTGCTGATCTAGTGCAGCATATGTACAATTGTTAACTTCTCAGTATGAAGGCTATCACAGACATGGTTATATGCTAAGATCAGCAGGCCAGAATTCCTGTGAGTGGCGCCATTCCCAAGGTGCTTACAGATAGAAACCTAAGTCATCAAGATTGCAGTAGTAGGAAAGTTGCTAAACCATGTTTCAATTAGGGGACTGTGTCAGTTCGGTTGTATAACCACAGATTACCCAACTTTGCAAATGTAAGCTAATGAATGTGGCAAACTGTGATCTACAATACCTGATATAGGTACACAGGGCCCAGAGTAACACATTTCAGGTGCAATGACTACACCTGTGTCCATGCATTCTGCCACGGATGATCGAAATAGACACTGTCCGCATATATTTGTTAGTTGTTTTGATTTAGACAAATGGCCAACCCATGTTTTGCGTAACATTGTAATTAAGTAACACACAGGATCCCTGCCATCATGGTGTCATAGGGGGCATATACAGCTCTGGGTACACTGCCAATGTGGCATATGTAACCTACATACAACACAGGCACGCATATAATAGACCATTGAAAGCACAATGATTCCTGAACAAACCTCAACCCACATGATCATCACACAGTAACCCATTGTCCCTTGATGCACAAGCCACAATACCTGAGTCACTGGTATTGTAGTGCACCAGGAATGTGGCTTTGCATGTCTCTCATAATAACAAATGATGAAATGGAGTACCCTCTAGAAAACATTCTGCACTAAATTGAGTAATCATGTATGGCACCGCATGATTGTTAGGGCCAGGGCATGTGTGCATATGTGAGTCTATCACTCACTGGAGTGACGGTGTCAATGCATGTTTGCAGTAGTATGTATGTTGGGGTGTCTACATGCCTGATGTGCTGCTCTATCATATAAAATGTCACACACAGTAATTTGTTTATCCACATTTTGTACAGGGAGCAGACATTGAGCACATTTCACCCTTCCATGTTTTATAGGTGGACCAGCCCCCTGCACAATTGGTGAAGTGGCTCGATTTGCGGACCCAGAACTATCCAGTAAGGGTTGATATGTTTGTCCTGTGTTGTGTTTGCAGCTGTTGTGGGATTGACTCCTGTGTGTTGGACTCATTGCAAGGTATGATGTGCTGGCACATGATCTGATATGTGACTTGACTGGTGGTTGACATTTTGTTCCATGTTTGAGTTGGACATTCTGTGGTGGAGAGTCATATATTGGGAGTCGAGTGCTGCGCTACAGGTATGGGCAGGTGAACAGGGTGATTTTTTGCTACATGTATGTCATGATTAATTTGGAGGTGGCCAGTTTCATGATTTAGGGGGTCATTCTGACCCTGGCGGCCGGTGGCCGCCAGGGCCACCGACCACGGGAGCACCGCCAACAGGCTGGCGGTGCTCCCACGAGCATTCTGACCGCGGCGGTTCAGCCGCGGTCAGAAGCGGAAAGTCGGCGGTCTCCCGCCGACTTCCCGCTGCTCGGGGGAATCCTCCATGGCGGCGGAGCGCGCTCCGCCGCCATGGGGATTCTAACACCCCCTACCGCCATCCTGTTCCTGGCGGGTCTCCCGCCAGGAACAGGATGGCGGTAGGGGGTGCCGCGGGGCCCCTGGGGGCCCCTGCCGTGCCCATGCCAATGGCATGGGCACTGCAGGGGCCCCCGTAAGAGGGCCCCACTGTGTATTTCAGTGTCTGCAATGCAGACACTGAAATACGCGACGGGTGCAAACTGCACCCGTCGCACCCCTGCAACTACGCCGGCTCAATTCTGAGCCGGCGTCCTCGTTGCAGGGGCATTTCCTCTGGGCCGGCGGGCGCTCTTTTGGAGAGCGCCCGCCGGCCCAGAGGAAATGTCTGAATGGCCGCCGCGGTCATTTGGCGGCGGACGGCCTCCGCCGTCCCCCAAGGTCATAATCACCCCCTTAGTCAGCAAATCAGACCCTGATTCACACAGACCAGTGATGCCGAAGTATTACCCACAGACTTGAGCATCCCTGTTAACTAATGAACATGTGGGACTGTATGTTTGACTAGACAGCATCTAGACCCACATGTTGTGCTCCGTTTATGTGGCACTTGAGTGCCATGTCATAGGTGTGCATGCAGCTCAAGCCCAGATGGGTGCTTTCATCTATGTGCTTGTTTTTGGAAAGGTATCAGTGAGATCTAATGATGTTGACAATTGTCCGCAATTAGAAACATAATTGTGTATGTGATTGTCCAATGTTTGAGTCAATCCTAGTTGGTAGCCCTCCTTACCTGTGGTCGACTGACTAAGCCCATGGACAGCTGTCCAAAGCTTCCCGGCTGTCCTTGATGTTTGAAAGTATGTGTTCCATGTTTATCCCCCCTGAGGCACAGGGTTAGGGTTAGGAAATATGTGTATTCAGGTGTGAGGATCCCAGTGTAGAAGACAGACATGGAATTAAAACATTCATTTGTTCCAACCTAGGACGCCCCCTCATGATTAGCAACTGCATACCATCCAGGCAATTCCATTTACAAATCACAGGTCTTGTGGGCCTTGATTGTCTTCCAGAAGATAGTCATTAGTTGGCCTGACATGTGGAATACTTGCAGCATTTGTTATGTGACTAATAGCAGTACAATGAGGACTTGGCATGGGTGAACTGTGTGAATTTAGTGTTTGCATTTGTGTTCCATCCTGCATCAGAATCCCATTATTGACATGGTTATTCCCAATTCCTAATGTGGTGTCACATTGGCAGCTACACCAAAGCTACTTCTCTATGCATCTGCATCCACTGTACCCACCACTCAAGGTTACTATGGTTCCCAATGTGTTGTGAAGTTTGGATGTGTTTTTAAATCTGTCATTGTTTGAGTCCTGATTTGGAATCTTGGGCACTGTGGTACTTCTGCCTGCAGCCTGATGTTCATGTGAACCCTGATAAGCTGAGAAAACCAACGTACACCACCACGCCCAACAGCCACCAAGAAGACAGTGGAACAGAATCTCCTCGGAACAACTCACATCGACCCTCTCTCAGAACCCACCCACCAGCACTACAGACCCCAACGAAGCCGCCAACAACCTCACGAGCTGGATCTCAGACTGTGCCAACCTCCTGGCCCCCCTGAAGACCCAAGCAAACAGAAACAGCCACAAGAAAAATTCCTGGTTCACCCCCGACCTCAAAGACTCCAAAAAAGAATGCCGCACCCTCGAGAAGACTTGGCGCCTCAACCAGACCGACGAAAACATGTCTGCTCTCAAAAACGCCACCCGCAAACATCACCAACTCCTCCGCGCAGCACGAAAATCAGCCTTCCAGAACAGACTAGACAGCAACGCCCACAACAGCAAGGAACTATTTGGCATCGTCAAAGAGCTCTCCAACCCCGACGCCGAAAACAACTCCATCCCTCCCTCACAGGACCTCTGCGACTCCCTCGCAGCCTTCTTCCACCACAAGATCACCGACATCTACAACAGCTTCACCACAACCAACACGAACCCTCCACCGGAACCCGCCACCGACAACACCACCATCCACACCTGGAACCCAACCTCCACTGAGGAAACCACCCGCGTCATGAACTCCATCCACTCAGGATCACCATCCGACCCCTGCCCGCACCACATCTTTAGCAAAGCCGACAACATCATCGCACCCCACCTCCGAGACGTCATCAACACATCTTTTTCCACCGCCACCTTCCCGGAGAACTGGAAGCACGCCGAACTGAACGCCCTCCTAAAGAAACTAACAGCAGACCCCACCGAACTCAAAAACTTCCGGCCCATCTCGCTCCTACCGTTCCCCGCCAAAGTGATCGAGAAAATCGTCAACGCTCAACTCACCACCGCCCTGGAAACCAACGACTCACTCGACCCCTCACAGTTCGGCTTCAGAGCTAACCACAGCACCGAGACCGCCCTCATTGCAGCCACGGACGACATCAGATCCCTGACCGACAAAGGAGAAACCGTGGCCCTCATGCTCCTGGACCTCTCTGCAGCATTCGACACGGTCTGCCACCGCACCCTGATACGTCGCCTAAGCAACGCCGGCATCAGAGGCAAGGACCTGGAATGGATCACCTCCTTCCTCTCCGGAAGAACTCAGAGAGTCCGCCTCCCCCCCTTCAGATCCACGGCTACGGAGATCATCTGCGGCGTCCTTGGTCCTGCGCTTGCAGTTGTCGCGTAGGCTCTCATTATTCTAATGAGACTACTGGATTTTGAGCGGCAGAATCGCCCGTGGTGTGGGAGACTTAGTCTAACCCACTGCTGGTGACACCTGTCGCTCCAATCCGGGTTTTGCTCCAGCTAACTAGCAGTGCCTCATCTCTACCCAAGGATAGGGATGACTGGGCAGCTGAGTGCATGACATATTTGGCTTCTCAGGGAAGTCGTGGTCACTCCGGTCTCTTCCGGTTCTCTCATTTTCAATTCAGTCTCATATATAAATGACAAACAGAAGCAGTATATGTTTCAATAATGAGTTTAATAAAACAACTGCATCTTAGATAGTAAGGTGTGAGCTGCAATAACCAGGATGACAAAACATGACAGTATTAAAATTGTGACGAGAAAAGTGAAGCATAAAAACAACGCTATCATATTGTCACTATTGTCAATGGACTAATCCCTACCTAGGCTAGGATAGAGCACAGCATGCTAAGCTCTAAGGGGGTCATCCGCCGCCCGCCTGGCGGGAACCGCCAGAAGACCGTACCGCGGTCAAATGACCGCGGCGGTCATTCTGACTTTCCAGCTGGGCCGGCGGGCGACCGCCAGAAGGCCGCCCGCCGGCCCAGCGGGAAAGCCCCTTCAACAATGAAGCCGGCTCCGAATGGAGCCGGCGGAGTTGAAGGGGCGCGACGGGTGCAGTGGCACCCGTCGCGATTTTCAGTGTCTGCTAGGCAGACACTGAAAATCATTATGGGGCCCTGTTAGGGGGCCCCTGCACTGCCCATGCCTGTGGCATGGGCAGTGCAGGGGCCCCCACGACACCCGTTCCCGCCATTCTGTTCCTGGCGGTTTTTACGGAATCCCCATGGCGGTGCTGCGAGCAGCGCCGCCATGGAGGATTTTGTTGGGGCAGGGGTAAACCGCCGGGAAACCGCCGGTTGCCCTTTTCTGGCCGCGGCATTACCGCCGCGGTCAGAATTGCCCATGAAGCACCGCCAGCCTGTTGGCGGTGCTTCCTCCGTCCCTGGCGGTCCATGACCGCCAGGGTCGGAATGAGGCCCTAAGTCTTTCCTTCAGGTTCCCCTGGGAAGACAGCAACCCCCATACATGAGCAAAGGCCTGCGGTCTGAGTTAGCATCTGTAGCAAAGCATTCGGCAATCAGCATACAGTCGTGGTTCCCTGGCTGGAATCTCCCTCTAATGTGTAAGGGACAAGGAAGTGTTTTTATAATAACACAGCTGTTATTCTGAGAACGTGTCCCTACGTAAGGATGTGTATTTTCTACGAATGTTGGAGACTAAACTCCTACCACGTTCACCAGCAATGTACCGTGCTGTAGCCTTGGAAAAAGCACAGAGTGATCAAGAATGTCTTGTTTGAGAACAGAGTGCTGGCCTAGGCAAAAACAGTTAGATAGACGGAAATAAAACAAGACTGTAAAAATGGTTATTGTAACAATAATAAGACAAAGGTGAATAAAATATATCTAGGTTAAAGTGCACAGCGGCCTAGTGTGTTAAAATAACGTGCATGGAGCTATAACTAAAATGGCCACACAACACAGTCATGCCAGCGTTTCTTGCACTCAGTGACTGTTCTCCGTACTTCTGCCACACTGTTTATCTTGTTGACAATTTGTTGCCAAATTGCCTCTCTCCTCCCAATTGGCAATTTTGAGGTGACAAAAAGTTGATACTGATGTTCCGTCACCGATTTCACCAGTATTTCATGCTCCTCTGCACTGAACCAACACTTCCTTTTCTTCTTCTCCCTCCCCTGGGTCTTGTCTGGGTCCTCCTGGCTGGTTCCTGGTCGGTTGGAGTCTTCCTGGGGTCTCTCATGGCTTCTGGGATCCATTTTGGGGCTCCTTTGCACATTTTGCTGTGTTGGCACCACTTTTTGACGCTATTGCGAGGAAAAAAGGCGCGTATCCGGTTTGCGATGTCATAAACCAGATTAAAGTCATTTTCGCTGCGTTAACGATGTGGCAAAATGTTTTAAGTAAAAGAAATGACTCTATCCCATGGTTTGCACCACAGAGCATAAAAATATAAATTTGACGCCTGGGTGGCGCAAAGAAATTGCGTTAGCTGGCGTTAAACTTTTTTACGCAAAACTGCGTCAGTGCAGTTTTGCGTCAAAAAGTATAAATATGGCCCTTAGTACCTGTGAGCCTACCTGCATACATGAACTAAAATGAAGCCCTACTTAACCACCTGTAATTAAATGGAAAGGGAAGCTGATGTTTCTGAAAGTGAAACAAAACAGGATTTATCTAACTACATAAAGCTAAATAAACTTTGTCTCCACTATTGAAAAAGTAACTGCTTCTGCTTTGTAAATATGCATTCTCTGCTTATAATAAAATTACCCTGTACCTTGTGTGCCTGCACAATTGAAAAACAATTACCAGTCATCAATATTCTTGGGTTAATAGTTTAATGTTAGTCGAAGCATGCTTGTCCCTGCCTAGGGCTCTTGGGTATTCACAATTTTCATTAAAACCTTTAACATAACTACATATAACTTCCCTAATTATTATTCAAATCAATAAGAGAGAAAGCAAAAGTGTGTGCATGCATGCCTGTGCATGTGTGTATTTGTGTTATAAAAACCAGCCGCTAGTTATAGTTAGGATCAACTTTTCAGATAGATGAAGGATTTTTTGTTTTGCTAATAGCTTTGGTACATTTGACAAATCTTCAGTTACTTTCTTGAAAGCTTCGTGGTGATTCGTCAAGCCTAAAATGGCGAGGCCCTATGGGCAGCACCTGCCAAACATGGCCAAAGGCCGTGCACGGTGGTGGTTGTGTTACCTTACGGTATTTATTTATTACTTTACGTTACAAAAAAATATAAAAATTCACTGCAAAAATCAAAGTTTACAGAGACATTATTGTTAGATTCATGTTTTACCCACACAAAACCATACAAATTCAGAAGTTATAGTTATACCTACAGATATACTTATCTGAAGAAACTATAACTCATGCTGGAAAGTAAATTTAGGCTCCGAGTTATAGGGGGTTATTCTAACTTTGGAGGAGTGTTAATCCGTCCCAAAAGTGACGGTAAAGTGACGGATATACCACCAGCCGTATTACAAGTTCCATAGGATATAATGGACTGGTAATACAGCTGGTGGTAAATCCGTCACTTTTCCGTCACTTTTGGGACGGATTAACACCTCCTCCAAAGTTAGAATAACCCCCATAGTCTCTTAACATAAGAATAACTATAATTATAACTGCTGAATTTCTATCATTTTGTGTGGGTAAAAGGTGAACCTGACTACAGTGTCCCTGTAACCTTTGGTGTTTTCGGTGATTTTTTATATATATATATATATATATATATATATATATATATATATAAAATACATAAACACACACATACACACACACACACATATATATATATATATATATCTCACACAGAGGCTCCACCCAGAAAGGGTTAACCCTAAGCGTTCAGATGGAGGAAACGCGGCCAAGAGAGCAAATTTGGCAATGTCTAAATTCAGCAAACACAAAAGGCTGTTCAACACATCACGTGCTCAAGGCTTTTTGCTCTGTGGTGATTAATGGAATAAGCCAACTTGCTTTGGATATACCTTGTGTTGAGCAACCTTTTGTTTTTGTTATCTATATATACATATATATATCTATATCTGTACACACACATAAATAGATAGATAGATAAATAGATAGATAGATAGATAGATAGATAGATAGATAGATAGATAGATAGATAGATAGATAGATAGATAGATAGATAGACCAGTAGGTATAGTTGGGACCTAGATTCCATTGAAAAAGTGTTTTTGGACTTTACTCTATCTTTGGCCCTGTTTGACAAATCTTCACAAATGTTTTTTTTTTTTTAAACTGTGCCCAATGGTCTTGTTGCTCTTGTTGTGCATGGAAAGTTCAGGGTGATCTGTCAATCGGGGGCTGAACAAAAGGGGGAGGGTCAAAAAAAGTGTGCGTCCCCTTTTAATTCTCACAGTGGTTTGGAACACGACTACAGTGGGAACCACTGGATGGAATTACACCAATTGACAGAAAGGCAGCTTGGCATCCGCAGATCACACTTTTTCTTATTTGGTGTAAATCCTTTCAGTATTTTCTGAGATATTAAAGGAAAACCAAATTTGTCTATCTGGGCAGAGCCAAAGGACAAATCTCACAGTGAGATCTGATTGGCTGTCAGCGTTTTAACCAGAAAGTGATGGCAGCCACCTTGGGACCAATATGCCTGATAGCACTCCATTGAAATGCATTGTGGTGAATGGCACGTTTTGAAGGTCACAAAAAGGTGAATGTATAAAGGGTGATAACAAATTTTATTACAAGACCGGAGACTCACATTATGCTTTCTTTTCTTGCTTTAATAATATAGCAGCCAAGGAACAACAACACCCAGAAAAACTACAATATTACATCACAATAGGTACAGCAATCACACGTCGAATACGAGCATAACTATCTTGGCTGGAAGCAACAAGCCCTCTTTTACTGCTGCTTGCAGTCAAGATAATTCCCCTCCTCGTTTGTTTATCCTTTCACAGTTGTTTACTTGATTTAAGAGCATTTATTTCAATGTTATATAGTGTTCAGGCATTATAATTTTATAATTGAAGGTGCCTTGAGCACAAATGATTTTACCGTTTCTTTATGTGAGTGCTCCCCCGTAACAGTTCTTTAGAACGCTTGCAGCGTTTTCTGTCTGTGGCGCTCTCATTTGCCTTACTTCACTGATGCAGCTCACTCCTCCTCATTCGTTCAGGCGTCTTACCTTAGAGCTCCTTCCCTTTTGTCGCTCGGAGGTTGTGGATCACTTCACTCGCTGTTACGAGTGTTTCCTTAAGCGCGGCTTCCCTCAGTGCGCTCTAGCCAGAAAATGTGGGCGTTTCTTCCTGGTTTGCCCTTTCCTTGACCAACCTTTCTGTTGGTCATACCTCCTCACACCCCTGAATGTTGTTTTTTCCCCTGATTTGCCAGTATTTCTCTTTTATTGTTACATTTGAATTGTTTTTGACATAAGTTTAATACACATTTACTGATTATTATTTTTTTACTTAAAATTTCAAGCTGATAATAATCTTTTAACAATGTCTGATAATGAACAATCCCAAATTTTTAAAGCAACCTAAAATCCTTTGTCAAGGACTCTGTACAGCACGCAATGTCTGTCTCAATGCTGGACATATCAAAACATTTAGAGGCCTCTGTTTGAAAGATTTTACAAGGCCCCTCTGATGTTCCTTTCAAAAAAGGAAAGGAACGTGCTGCTCCCATTGACTCTCATAAAGACGGTTCAATAAAGTTTGGGCCTCCCGCCCGAGAGGCAAATAATTCGGTGCTACCCTCTTTTCCCCTTGATAATGTTGAACTCCATGATACCGACAGTGATGAGAATGATGGTTTGGATGATCTCTCCTCCCTTTTTGATTTGAATGCTGATAATATTCAAAGTGGGCCTTCGGAGCAAAGGCAAAAAATTTCTCCTACAGAGGTTTCTTCCCACACCAAACCTGTTGACCTAGTTGACCATAATGGAGTTCCTATGTTTGACCTTACCTCCATTCATCACCCTAATTCGTCTGAATGGTTCCCTTCCGACCACGTGTCCGACTATGTTTCTTTTTTTTTGTTTTGATTATTTGATTTTTCTTATTCCCTGGATAAAGTAAATAGGAATAATCTGAATGTCCTCGCCCCTCCATACCTTCCAAGGTGGATGATACCCCCGCAATTGACTCTAACATGCTTTTGTGTTTCACCAAATTTGGGAAGGACCCCAACAAAGGGGTTAACAGAACCTGTTCCAACTGCCGGGATAGACTGTTGGATTTGATTGGTCCTTTAACCAAGATTTTGGACTTGGCTGAAGAAGCCAAAATGGAGGGTGAATACGTGGACCTCAACACCCTTTGAAATTGGGCACAGCGTGCAATTTGAATGATGGGCAATGCTAAGTCCTACATATCCCAAGAACGGTGTAAGAGCCAACTCCTCAAAATAGACCCAAAACTGAGTAGTTTGCCAAACAAAGAAGAGGGTCCTGAGGCTCAACGTCTCTTTTTGGTGATTCCTTTATAAAGGAGATGGGCAAGTATGTATCCACTTTTGCTGCTATTGACAAGGCACAGGTTTCCACGAAAACGATCTTTTCCAATTGAATTTTTGGCAGGGTTGGCAAAGGGAGGAGCTGTTTTGAAAGCTGTTTTGCTTCAAGATGTAAATACGTCAGCAGAGGCTCTTACATACAAGGCTTCCAGCAAGATTTCTACCAGGGATAAAAACCTCAGTTGCATCCCCGTCGCTCACGTGGATGTCACAACAAGGGTTACAGAGCCAAAGGAGACCAGTTCTGAGGTAAGAATTTCCAGTTCTGGCCTTCCTCCCGTTGGAGCAGGTTGGCAAAATTTCTAGATGTTTGGTTATCTCTGACTTCAGATTCATGGGTGGTTCAAACTGTTCAGGGTTACTGCATAGATTTGTACCAAATTCCTTCCCAAGATCAGTTTTCCCCGACCTCTAAAGCTTTCCAGAGAACAATTTATTTTGATTCAGGAACAAATTCAGTCTCTCCTTACAAAACAGGCCATAGAACCAACCCCTTTCAATCCCTCGGGTTCCACAGTACCATATTCTTAGTTCTAAAAAAGAACAAAAAACATTGTCCTGTTATAAATCTCAAGCTCTTCAACAATTGTGTTGTTTAACACCATTTCAAAACTGAAACCATTCTCCATCTCAGAGATATCGTACTCTACAACGATTGGCTGGTCCGTTTGGATCTGAAAGATGCTTGTATGACAGTTCCTGTTCATCACTCATACAGGAAGTCCTGCAATTTCAATGGGAAAATTCCTTCTACCAGTTCAAGACCCTTCCTTTCAGTCTTTCCTCAGCCCCTTGGTGTTTCACCAAAATTCTAAAACCAGTAGGTGCTCTCCTCAGACATCAAGGAGTGAGACTCGTCCTCTATCTGGACAATTTTCTAATAATGGCCCAAAACAAATCTTTTCTTTTGCTTCATCTCTCTCTTTAGCAGGACCTATTAACAAGTCTAGATTCTCTAATCAATTTCGAAAAATGTTCCCTCATTTCTTCCCACCGACTCAAATTCTTGGGATTCATGATAGATACCACCAGGGCCATTCTTCAAGTACCTCGATCAAAGGTAGACCTCATAAGAAAAAAAAATTGGCATGCTCTATCTCTCCCTCTCCGTTCCCTCAGATTAATAGCTCCTCTGGTGGGATTCCTTTCTTCCTCTATTCCGGCCATATTCCCAGGACCCCTACATTAAAGGGTGCTCCGTCATCTCCGCAAAGGTCTAGCTTATTCAGACCCGGTGTCTGTGGATTCAGAGTCCAAAGAAGAACTCACCTGGTGGCTGACTCATTTAGACGCATGGAACGGGAGAACAATTTTCTCTCTCGCCCCAGATCTTGTCTTGGAATCAGATGGAAGTCAGACAGGATGGGGCGCAAGGTGTGGTCATCTCTCGACTCGAGGTACATGGCCTGCTCAGGAGTCATCACTGCACATCAATTGTTTAGAGATGCTTTCCGGTTCCTTTGCTATCTAGTTCTTTATCACAGACAAAGTAAAAAGTACAGTTCCTTTTCGCATGGACAATCTTTCAGCAGCCAGATTCATAAATCGTCTGGGAGGTACAAGGTCCAAACCTCAAGTGACGTTAGCCAGGAGTCTTTAAGAATTGCCTCCCAAGAAACATTTCAGTCAGGGCACACTATTTCCCTGGCGAATTTAACACAGTAGCGTACTGTTTTTCCAGGCACCCATACGAAATTTAGTGATTGGAAGCTTCAACCTTCACTCTTCAATATTCTGTCTTCAACTTTTGGCATCATGTCAATAGATCTTTTTGCTTCCTGTATCAATACCCAAGTCTCCTCCTTTTTTAGTTGGAGACCAGATCCTTTGGCTATGGCCACAGATGTGTTTCTCCAAACATGGCCTTAATCACTACTGTATGCTTTTCCTCCTTTCCTTGCCTGAGTTCTAGCTCACGCTCGCAGTCAGCAATCATCCCTAGTTCTCATCACTCCTTTCTTACAATCACAGCCTTGGTACCTAAGCCTAATGGAACTAGCCTCAGACTTCCCCATCCAATCAAATCAAATGTGACAGATATCCCGTTCGCTGTGTTGCGATCTCCTTAGGATGTAATGGGATCATAAATCGATGGACGGGATATCCGATATGTTTGTGATGGAGTAGTTCCCTCCCCCAAGATCTAAATCAGGCTCTTAGGTTCCTTGGGGAAACCTTGAAGGATTAACACAAATTACCCCTTGCTGAATTCAGAATTTTGTCTAGTTCTCAGAAATGTATAGCACAAAAATAGGAAAATGGGCTATATGCCGGTAAATGCCAAGACTGTGGTAAAAAATTTGATTTTCTGAATCAGATCTTCATGTTCCTGACAGCTGGGAAAATTGTTAGCACCTTTTGTTGATGCTATTTGCAGGGAAAAACAGACACTTTCTTTTGCTGCACTTTTTTCCTGTTTTCCCCAAAAATGTTTCTATATTTTGGCTAATTTCTCGGTCCCCTCCAGGAGAATCAACAAACCCTGGATACCTTTAGTATCCCCAGGATGTTGAAAAAAGGTCACAAATTTTGGTATGGATACTTCATCTGGAAAAACAGTTTTGGAGGCATAAGCGCGAAGTATCCCAAATAGCCAAAAAACAGGCTTAGCACTAGGGGGAGAAAAGGCCTAGCTGCAAAACGGTTAATGGACTAACAGTAGATAGAACCCACAAGTGTACACATAGGGCTGCATCAACACCAGACTGATACCACATGGTACACTTGAAATGATGCACAGACGTTTTAGAGGCATCAGTGGCACAGCAAGAAAATCTCCTAGTACCTGCTCACATTCCGAGATAAGGTGAAGCACAAAAATCAACAAATTATCAGAAAATACATAATTTCCTCGTTTGCAGTATATTGTGGACTTTGGATATTGAAGTGCAAAGATATTGTGCAAGTTCAAATTTTGCAATGCACATTTTAAGTTATTAAATGCAACGACTGACACATATTTCGCAAGGAGCAGGCACTATAAGAAAGGTGTTGGCATACTAAAAGTTAGCAGAGCTTCAGTACTCTCTTAATAGTAACCACATGCGGTCCTCTGGGCGCACATTAGTCATTTGTGGGAGTATTTATAAAGTGTGCCAGTTCTTATCATTACTCACAGTTTTGAAGCTGTCATGGGGAAAGGTTATATCTTAATTTTTTTGTTTTTGAAATATCAGGGTGCTTACATTTCCCTGCCTTGTATTAATGAGAGCGAGCAGCATGGATGTGAGTGGAAGAAAAATACAAAGGGCCCAGATAACAAAGCAGTTTTTTTAGAATAAGTGTAGCATCCAAGCAGAAAAAATGTAAAAGGACTTTTGGAATTCAGAAAAGACCGTTGTGCAATAGCAAATTAGAAAAATGTACTTGCACAAAGATGTTTGTATGATTAAGTTTACTCTTAATGCGCAAGAACGAGAATTCCAGGACTGGAATGCACTGCAAGTTTGGACACACCCAGAAAACTACAAGACTACTACTATCTAAAAGACCCTTTTGTATCTCGAAAAAGGTCAAAAATATAGTACTGACAAAGGCATACTTAAATTATTTTCCACTTTGAGAAGAGGTAGGAAGCACTCCTAAAAATGTTGACGCTAATCCTGCAAAGCACCAAGGGGCCCATTGAAACCAGTGGGAGCCTCCTTTTAATGACTGCTCCGAGCAGGCATAAAAAATACCGGAATAAATGATGCTTAGAAATCTTTTTGATTTCTTTGCGCTGTTTTTTCGGAAACCCCCCAATGCCGTAACATCCCCCTTGCATACATTATGCCTGGTACACGCATAATGTAGCGCAAGGGATTACAAAGTGGTGCAACGCAAGCATTGGGCCACTTTGTAAATATGGCGCAGTGTTTTTGGCCATCTAAACCCGCATTAGTGTAAGTGTGCTAGGCCCTCCTAAATCTGGGCCTCAGTCTCTTGATTGTTACTTTGTTGCAGCACACAGTAATTTGTAGGTCGGTGTTTGCCTGCTATGCAGATTCTGTGGTTGGAATTGTGTGCACTGCCTCAGGTTTAAGAAAACATGTCTCCCCTTAAAGATACTTCAGAAAAAAGATGTGGCTGAAATTCAAGGTATAAGTGTAATAAATATCCCCTCATATTTCTCCCACATTACACTTCTAAAACCTTGCACCCATTTTCACAAATTTCATTGATTATTGATCCTCTCTTTAAACACTGCCGGTCTGTTCACCAGTGCCCGGTACAGAGGACATGGTTATACTAGGTACGGCATTACCATAATTGCAGTTTTTCACACCTGTACCATGTCATTTTGAGATTCCACATCTGGAGTTGGGAATATCATGCAAGGATTTGGTGTTTTCTTTCAAATTCCTGCACATTATTGTTCTCTACTCTTTGGCCGGATTTTCACCCAGACTTTTCGTACGTTCTCAGTAGCTGAAATGCCAGTTAAAAATCTCCCTTCCTGCCCTGCAGAGGCCAAATCAGGTTTACCAGCTAACTTGTGATACACCACGAATTGGTTGTGTTAACTACTGACATATACAGTGATGCAGACAGGCTAACCTGTATTCCGTCGAGCGGTTTTAAGTCCACTATTGCATGGTGGGTGGGATCTAATGGGATGGGTGCTTCCAATCTTTTATAATTTAACAGAAACCGTGTCTGTACTTTTTGTTAAAAATGACACAACTGTCCTGGTAGGTCAATGTCGACCTTCGGAGCTTCCAACTGAAAAGGAAGAGAAGGGCTCTGTTCTACTGTGAAGCCAAGGGAAAGTCAGACATTCTAACAACAAACAAGCTATCTCACCAGGGTGCCTGTTGCCCTAAAAAAATTAAATGTTTGCAGTTATTAATTAGCAAATCTAATGGCTGTTTGGGAGCCCGTATGTTGCTTTCATTGGCGGGTTTTATTAGAATCTTCCTAGTAATAAAGATGTGTTTTGTTTAGTAATAATGTAAGGGTGTTAGCTTCTGAGTTCTGGATTGTGCATTTTCAATGGAAACTTACAAAAATCTTTTACACTCGGTGCAGCCAGATTTTTATTACATCCTAAAGCATCAAAGGTTTAACGAAGCATCATGTATGGTTTGGTTCTTGCTCTACCTTACTACGGGGTTTCCCTCGATGCTTTATATCATAGGCGGACCAGACAACATTTGTTCTGACACTGAAAAGCATTGATAGACCGATGAAATATTAAATGCTCTATTTCATAATTTACCTACCTATGAATCACTAAGAGGCGCGCTTTAATAAAGATTTCAAAATGAAGGCATGCGTAAGATTTCAAAGAGCCACACACAGAAGCCTACCTGGGAAGTCAAAAACAGAAGAACCCAAAACCTTCTTTTTGCCTGCTCTCTAGAGCAGCGGCCTCGAAACTTTTTGAAAAATAAAAATCATTGGGACCCCCTCAGAAGTTTTCACAATTATTTTATAAAGATGCCAATGTTCAAATATGTCTAGACCTATTTAAACATTGCAGTTAAGTATTGTTACCTTTTTAAAATGCAATAACATGCTTCTGCTTAAAACAAATCCCTTTTGTCTGTATAATGCTTCTTTTGGCCAGAGCTTGGCACCCCCTCTGTGATCACTTGAGGCCCCCCTAGGGGGCCCGCCCTCCAGTTTGAAGACCCCCTGCTCTAGAGTAGGGAAATAAACTTTCTAACTTTTACATAAAAGTGTGGTTATTTGTGGCCAAATGGGTCATGATGTGTAAAGATTATTGACTCCAGATGAAATGTTTATTGATTATGTTGAAAGGATTTATGTTTAAAGGTGAAGCTCTTAGAGGAATTACTCCAAGCGTAGTCAAAAGGTCCTTTGAACCTCTAACACATCCACCTATGAATTAAACAATAAAAGACCAAATAAGGTCAGACGAGCTCACAGTTCTTGGTAGTAAAGTTGGATGGTTAGTCTTCTTCTGAGGTCACTAGAGTTGGATGGTTAGTCTCCTGGTGAGGCTACTAAAGTCGGATGGATAGTCTCCTTAAGAGACCACTATAAGTCACAGTTCTTGGTGGAAGAGTTGGATGGTGCATCTCCTTAAGGGGCCACTATAATCCCCCAGAGATAAAGACTATAATTTTGTAGATTCGGTAGTGTAAATGAAAGATTATGGGGGTCATTACGACCCTGGCGGACGGCAGAGAAGCGGCGGTAAGACCGCCAACAGGCTGGCGGTAACATTTTTGCAATTATGACCATGGCGGTTACCGCCATGGTCATCCGCCACTTCTCCGTTCCGCCCGCCAGGGCGGAGACGACCGCTAGGCTGGAGACCTGGGTCTCCAGCCCGGCGGTCGTCACTATACCGCCGGCGGTATTTTGACCCGGCTGACCGCCATGGATTTCATGCGGTTTGGAACCGCCATGAAATCCATGGCGGTAAGCACTATCATTGCCAGGGAATTCCTTTCCTGGCACTGATAGGGGTCTCCTCCACCCCCCACCCCGACTCCTTCTCCTACACCCCCAACCACCCCTGCCACCCCCCAAAGGTGGCAGGACCCCCCTCCCCACCCCTACCCCAACATCACAACACACATACACACCCGACACGCACGCAGGCACCACCAACACACATACATGCACCCACACCAACATACATGCCAACAGCCACACACACAGTCATACACGCACACCTACATTCAAACATACACGCACACATCCATACAGACATACCTACAGACATACACGCACTCATTTCCAAACACACAACACCCCCGCAAGCATACACGCACTCACACACCCCCTCTACATACACACACGCACACCCCCATGCACCCACACAACACACAACACCCCCCATCCCCCTCCCCTAACGGACGATCAACTTACCTGGTCCGTTGATCCTCCTGGAGGGGACGGGATCCATGGGGGCTGCTCCGCCGACACCACACCGTCAACAGAACACCGCCACGCCGAATCACAGGACGTGATTCAGTGGGCGGTGTTCTGTTGACGTGGGGGGTGGAGGTGGAGCAACCTCCACTTCCCCGCCGACCGCCAGTATGGCTGTTGGCGGCTGTCCGTCCGAAAAAGGACGGAGGGCTGCCAATAGTCATAATACGCTGAGCGGAAAACTGCCACCACTGGTGGTCTTCATCACGGCGGTCCCTCGGCGGTCTTGGCCAAAGACCGCCGAGGTCAAAATGACCCCCTATGTCTCCCTAGAAACCTACCATGACTTTCCCAAAACCTAGGAGTTTGCCAATGCTTTTTTGAGGATGTTCTCAGCGTTTCTGGTGACAGTGTAAATGAAACAGGTTTTGTGTTTGCACAGCTTAAGAAAATCGCAGGTCAATTGTGATGTTCAAGAGCGTTTAGGGAGTTTGCGTGCTCCAGATGAAGTTGTTTAGGGAGTTTGCATACTCCAAAGTGTGAGAGTAGGGAAATCGTCGAACTTCACATATGTGTGGCACTTTGTGCTAAAACAAAATTGCCCACGTGGTGGTTGGTATACAGACCCTGCGTGGTCTAAGACTCCGGAGTATTAAATAAGTGTCTGAGACTCTTGGTTTATGTTGTACTTAGTCTGTTTAATGGGTCAATCGGGCATGATTGACAAACTCAAGAGTGCGTGTTAAAGGAGTGATGGTTTACGACAGAGATTTCGTGAGTCCTATGTGCACCAGGAGGATCCAATGATCAGCTGAGAGTAAAGTTGGCTGGTCGAATTTTGCTTGCGAGTAAGGGAAACTGAGATAGAAGGAGTATCTGTCAGAGAGAAAGGCCGCAGTGAAAAATCAGTAAGGTTTCTGAAGCGATTGTGTTACCTACCTGTAGTAAACAGACAAATTGTGTGTTGATTTTATTTAGTGCTTGCAATATTTGGATTCAGTTTTGTGCAGATCTGAGTTTAGGAGGGCAACTGAAAGGCTTTGTCAGCTGCTGTACGTGTGAGTGTGACGTCATTGGAGCCGCGCTGGCATAGGTTAGTTAGTGTGAGAAGCCGCAAATGGATTGGTGGACAACCGTGAAGCATAATTGGCTGAGAAAGTAGACAAATAGGTTTGTGGGACTGAAATTCACTTCCTGATTTGATTAAAAGTAGCGTTCATTACAGAAATTACATTTTTCAAAGGTTTAAAGAGTGACCTAAGGGAAGATACCTTAATTCCAACTAGAATAGGAGAAATTACACCACCAGTCTTTGGCTGAAACAATGGTGCAAAGAAACATAGAGAGATGGGAGCTTAGCATTCTCTGTCCATGGAGCGTTTAATTTGGGGATTTTAAAGAATTTGAGGAGAGTACTATATATACCTCCTCCGAGACCTGCACAGTTTGAAGCATTAGCTATTTGTGAACTAGTGGCCAGACAACAACAGCAACTGAAATTTGAGAATAGAATGAGAAAGCTGAGAAAACTTTAACAGAGGCAAGATGGGATTGTGAGCAGAAATTTTGGAGAACTGAGACTTTACAGGGAATTAAGTTGTTTCCGGCAATTACACATGAGAATAGGAATGAGGCTATAAAGAGCACTAAGAAGAGGGATTCCTATCCTTCAGATGATAGAGAGCAGAAATCCACAGAGTCTAGGAAGTATTTAACACACGATGAAGAGTCAGATGATGATGAGTTTATTTTGCAGTTACTGAGAAATCATCCCCACCATTTGCAGCACATGAGGGAGGTTCAACAACCAGTGGAGACCCTACAGCTCCGATACCAATTGAACCTACAGAGAGCCAGATACAGATCAGTCATAATGTTACAACTACTTATGCGATTCAAATGCCTATGCCGCAGATTGACATACCCTGAATGTATCCATATGTATCTATTATAGATACTGCCATAAACTTAGAAGTGCCGACAGGACAAGCTGCCCACATGAGACAGGTTTATCAGAAGCTATCTTTGATCCAGATACAGTCTACACCAAATTTGATGTCTCCAATGCCAACACAGACGATACCGAGATACACTCCCATAACGGAATCACAGAGAGAAATGTCTGCCTTGACAAGTCAGAATGCAGGAATAATGTACCTTAGAGTTCCAAATGTTCGACCAAGTCCAGATGCAGTGTCAGTACTGTTTACCAGCTGTGTGGTAATACCGTTGTTGCCCAGGGAAACAATAAGAGCAGTGAGCAGAAGATCCTAAATTCGAGTGTAGGAAGGGAGAGATTCACTGAAAACTCAAGAATGGTGACTCCCATGAGACCGACATTTGATGGAATAGGTCCGTTAATCGATTTGAGTTTGTTTAGGACTGCTCCAAATAACCAGGGGAGATTCGACATAGGTTCCAGTCCAAGCAGGGCAACATCAGAGACTCCAAGCCTAATGTTACAGCAAGTGCTCGGTGTGAGTAATAGCAACATTTCATTACAGGGTTTGCCGGCTCAGCAGTTAAGGGAATGGTTGGAGAGGTTGAGTAGCACCCAAGGAGATTCCAGCGGAGAAAGTGCACTGAATTTGACCAGGCTTAGACTAGAGGCAGAAGACCTAATTGAGGGAACAATGGGGTTGGACAGAATTGACTCATTCAGAGAAGACGAGTTACGTTATTTGTGCAAACTGATTACTAACAAAGCAGGAACAGTACATCAGAAATAAGCAGACCTGACAGGAAAATATGACTCAGACAGTGCTTTAAATGGAAAAATAGAAGTGCAGGTACTCTGTACCAGAGTACCTGCTTGTTTCTGAGAAGTGCCGGTACTCTCCAATTAAAAGTATTACGTTTTTCTTGAGATATGCCGGTACTCTCCCTCTCAAAATAAAAAAGTGCCGGTACTCAGTACCGGAGAGTACCGGCCCATTTAAAGCACTAGACACAGATATTGAGAGACCAAAACATTTAAAGAGGAATTAGAGATTAGAGTTTGACTCAAAGGACTTTGAGAACATGAGAGTCTCAGGAATGAAAATTCACATTATGGAATTAATACAGAACATTCAAAAATGGGGAGCATTAGATAAGTGGGAAGGTAGATGGGTGAAGAAAAGAGACAAGAAGAAAATGGATTCTGTGAATCTACTGCAAATGTGCAGCAGGCAGAGGATCCGATGAAAATCTTACAAAAGAGAGAGATTCCCGGAGGGAATTGTGATCACATCCCATGTAGCAGAAGTGACATTTTGTACCAGAAAACAGAGAGGTTTGTAAAACTCCCAAAATGCATTTGGGGGGATTTGAACAGCCTGTTAGAAAAAGTGATTCCAGCAGACTTAAGGGTCGAGTGCAAGAGAAGTATAGATTGGCCGACAAGAGAACCTCAGAGAGATCCAGCAAAAGGCGCACCATCTCCTGATGTAATTAAATATTATTATAAAGTGATCAAATGTTTAAAAACAAGAATTTTGCAAAAGAATATTGATTTGGCAGAGAACAGCCAGGACAGCTCAGGAAGGGAAGGAGTCAATACATGCGTACTATGAGAGATTGTTGCAGGCATTTAAACATCACAGTGGCACAGAAACAACTGAGCTGAAAGACATGATTTAATTTTGTGTTCAGATTTGTGAAGGATTGACAGCCAAAATTAGACAAATCATTAAGAGTCATTTGATTTGTTGGCAAGCGAAGCCCATTGATGAAGTATTGCAATATGCAAAGTACTGTAGTGATGAGACTGAGTTGAAACAGAGAAAGTTGAAAGAAAAGGCAATGGTGACGCAGATTAAAGTGGCACAATCAGGAATGCAGGGACATTTTCCACAGCAGCAGTGTGGAAACATGTGGGTGCAAAACCAGGCGAAAAGATAGAGGTCGTGGTGGAATTGGAAATGTGAACTGTAGTCCTGATTTGAATACAGTTGTTCAGAATGATGTGCAAGGAATTAAAAATCTTTTACCATGTCATGCTTGTGGAGACCACAGACATTGGAAGCAGGAGTGTCCGATGTTAGTGCAGGGAGGTGTTGTTCAGCAGACAAACTAAATCAATTCTTTCCTAAATATGAGAGGATCGAGTAATGTGAATCAGGTGCAAGGTTTTCAGTCTATGCAACAGATGCAAATGCCACGTTTGCTGATTCCCCAGTCGCAGCAAATGCAACCCCCAGTTTAAATGGTACCTAGGCAGCAAATTCAAATACCTCAAGCCCCAATGGAGCAGCAGCATGTGATGCTTCCTCAGCAGGTCACAGGTCAAAGGCTTAATCAGAGTATAACACAATACACCAATACCCATTACACAGTGAGGATGAAGCGAATGATGACTGGGTGCGTGAGAGTTCAGATGAGGAGGAATGTGTATTAGCAGCTTCATTCGAAGTAGAACAGAAAGGTCCATATGTGAAGGGAAAAGTGATGGCTCATAAAGTCTCATTTTTAGTTTACACAGGAGCTACATGCTCTACAGTGAGAACTGAAGAAGTTCAAAACCTGCTCCTTTCAGGGAAAACAGTGCAGATTGTAGGAGTTGCAAACCAATATTTGACAAACCCAATTACAGAACCAGTTCAGGTTAAAATTGGAAACTTTAAAGGATTACACAAAGTCGTAGTTTGAGACTCAAGTTCGGTATCCTTAGTAGGAAGGGACTTACTGTGCAAAACAAGATTATTGATTACTTGCTCAAATGATGAAATTGCCATTCAGACTAACAGTGACGATGAAGATGACTTGTCCACAGGAACAGACTGTGACACAGTGAACAAGGAGTACCACGTGATTAGTTTCTTTCCAGTTTTTATAATATGAGATCTTCCTTCTAACTTACAGGAAACAGTTAAAATGAAAGTGTGGTATTTTACAGGAAAAGACATTAGTCTAATCAAAGGAGTTGAACCAGTTAAGGTCCAAGTCAAGCCAAATGTGATTTTTCCCCAGATTCCCAAATACAACATAACACAGGACACAATTGAAGGGATTGCACCCATAATTGCAGAATTTGGAAACCAGGGTGTTTTAAGGGAAGTGTTGACCAGCCCATGTAATTCACCTATAATGGGATTGCGGAAGCCATGTGGGAAATTTCAGATTGTTCAGGATTTGAGGACAGCAAATGATATTGTGATTAAGTGATGTCCCGTTGTGCCAAATCCAGCTGTGATATTGTTTCAGATCCCATGCGATGCTGAATGGTTCACCGTAGTGGACCTGTTGCAAGCATTCTTCTTGGTACCTCTTCATGAGGATGGTCAATTTATTTTCTGTTTAAATTTTTTTGATCGAGTCTACTATTGGTGCAGAATTCCTTAAGGGTTGTCAGAGTCACCGTCCATTTTTAACCAGATCCTGAAAAAAACCTTGGAGTAATTGGAAATGCCTTGCCAATCAACGTTAGTCCAGTACATTGATAATTTGTTAGTAGCTTCAAATACAAGAGATGCATGCAAGTAAGATACTGTTGCTTTGTAAAATCACTTGGAAAAGAATGGACATAAAGGGGGTCATTCTGACCCCGGCGGCCCGGGGATGCGGGAGCACCGCCAACAGGCTGGCGGTGCCCCGCAGGGCATTCTGACCGCGGCGGTTTGGCCGCGGTCAGACCAGGAAAACCGCCGGTCTCCCGCCGGTTTTCCGCTGCCCTGGGAATCCCCCATGGCGGCGCAGCTTGCTGCGCCGCCATGGGGGATTCCGACCCCCTCACCGCCATCCTGTTCCTGGCGGCTCCGACTGCCAGGAACAGGATGGCGGTGAGGGGTGTCGTGGGGCCCCTGGGGGCCCCTGCAGTGCCCATGCCAATGGCATGGGCACTTCAGGGGCCCCCGTAAGAGGGCCCCACTTTGTATTTCAGTGTCTGCTTTGCAGACACTGAAATACGCGACGGGTGCCACCGCACCCGTCGCACATACCCACTCCGCCGGCTCCATTCGGAGCCGGCTTCCTCGTGGGGAGGGGTGTCCCGCTGGGCTGGCGGGCGGCCGTCTGGCGGTCGCCCGCCAGCCCAGCGGGAAAGCCAGAATGGCCTCCGCGGTCTTTCGACCGCAGAGCGGCCATATGGCGGCTCCCTCCAGGCGGGCGGCTCCCGCCGCCCGCGGTGGTCAGAATGACCCCCAAAGTGTCCCCAGCAAAATTACAGTACTGTCAGAAATAAGTGAAATATTTGGGACACCTAATTGAGAAGGGAATTAGGAAAATCTCCAGAGAAAGGGTCACAGCCATATTACAGATGAATCCGCAAGCTACACAGAGAGACGTCAGGATGTTTTTGGGAATAGTGAGCTATTATTGTCAGTGGATTCCCAACTTTTCAATTATTTCAAAGCCATTGCAGAAGATGACTCACAAAGAAGTTACTGATCCCTTAGTGTTAGACCTAGCCTGTACGAAAGCCTTTACTGAATTGAGAGAGAGTCTGTGCAGAGCCCCGGCTTTGGGAAGGCTTGACTACACAAAACCCTTCATGTTGTTTGTCATGAGCATGATGCATGTTTTTTGTCCGTGTTGACACAAGTCCATGGTAGTTTAAACTGCCAGTAGCATATTTTTCAGCTACATTGGACCCAGTTGCAGCAGCTTTACCTGGCTGTTTACCTACAGTAGCCGCAGTTGGACTGAGCCTCACTCAGAGTGAGAACATTGTGATGGGACATCGTTTAACTGTTATGGTCCCTCACTCCATGGAAGTTTTACTTACCAGAACCAAGACCCAAAACCTGACCAATGCCAGACTGACACAATACAAGACCATTATTCTAGGGTCGCCCAATGTATCGCTGAAAAGGTGTACAGTGCTTAACCCAGCAACTTTTCTTCCCAAAGAGAATATTGATGTTGACAAATTGAAGGAAGTTGAACATGTCTGTCTGAAGGTCACTGATTTGTGCACAAAACCGAGACCTGATATTCAAGATACTCGATTGGAAGAAAATGACAACATTATTTTTGTTGATGGTTCCTGTTTAAGAGATAACATGGGAACACTGAGAGCAAGATATGCTGTGTGCACAATTTCTGGTATACTCAAAGCATCCTCACTCTGACAAGTGTATTCTGCCCAAGTGGCTGAATTGGTAGCCCTTACTAGAGCATGCCATGTCTCAGCAAAGCTTAAAGTTACCATATATACAGACAGCTAGTACGAATTTGGGAATAGTCCACGATTTTGGCCAGCTATGGTCACAGAGAGGTTTCCTGACCTCTTCAGGTTCACCAGTTAGAAATGGGGAAAGGATTCAGGATTTGTTAAAAGCTTTACAAATGCCTGAAAAGATTGCTGTGGTGAAATGCAGTGCACTTCTGAAATCACAAGATTTTGTGTCAATGGGAAATGGATATGCGGATCAAGTCTCAAGGTTTTGCGCATTGAACTGTATATCATTCAAAGACAAATGGGAATTGTTACCTGAGGAAGAAAATTGTGCCAGTTATACTCTAAACGTGATTGACATTTTGGAAGAATTGAAAGCGATCCAGGATAATGTTGACAGGGATAAAAAGAAAACTAAAATTGAAATGTATTCAGCGTGAGGATGATGTCTGAGTGTCCGGGGAGGGACCTTTGTTTTTACCAAACAATTTTCTGACTCAGATGGCTAGATATTATAATGGTCAAGCACATGTTGGAAGAGATGCCATGATTCGAACATTTTAGAAGTTTTGGTTCAATCTAAAGTTTAGACAGGTTGCTGAAGCAATTTGCCATTGTTGCATCATCTGTCAGCAGATGAACGTGGGAAAGGGGACTGTGGTTAATATGAGCCATATCGAAAGTTCGGGAGGTCCATTTAGCAGAATGCAGATGGATTTTATTGAGATCCCTACATGTGGAGGATGGAGACATGTGTGGGTGATTGTTTGTATCTTTAGTCACTGGATTGAAGCTTATCCCACACGAAGAAATGACAGCCTTACACTAACAAAGTTACTGCTGAGAGAACTGATACCTCATTTTGGGTTTCTGGTCTCTTTATAATCAGATAGAAGTCACTTCTACAATGAATTAATGAAATTGCTATGTTCAGCTTTAAACAGTGAGCAGAAATTGCATTGTCATTACTGCCCTGAAGCCTCAGGACTTGTTGAGCAAATAATGGTACCTTGAAGTCAAGAATTGCAAAGATGTGTGTGTCCACAAATCTGAAATGGCCAGACACACTACTGTTAGTTCTGATGAGTATGAGAATCACACCCAACAGGAAAACTGGACTGTCACCACATGAAATCCTCATGGGCAGAGCAATGAGATTGCCAACGGTTCCTGCCAATTCTCTTGTGAACATAACAGATGATATGGTGTTGGATTACTCCAAGGGTCTGGCTGTTGTGGTTCGCTCTTTCTCTCATCAGAAGGAAGCCACCATACTGCAACCATCTCAAGATCAAAGCCACAACCTTAGCGTGGGAGATTGGGTTGTGATCAGAAAACACGTGAGGAAGACTTGCTTTGAGCCCAGGTGGAAAGGGACATACCTAGTAGTACTGGTTACTACTACGGCTGTGAGGTGCGCTGGAGTTCTGAACTGAATCCACACTTGGAAAGTACCCAGTCCTTTGGACAATGAAGAAAAGTTGTTGAGAGTACCAAAAACTTCCAGACAAAACCAGAATCAGAGAAGAAAGAGACGGGCGAATCAGAGGCTGAATGTGAGAAGACCATAAACAGTGTAAACACTCCTGTGAGAGACAAAGTGGAAGACATACAGGAGAGTGACAGTGAACCAGCCCCAACTGAGGTAGCAGGAGATTCTAGTCCGAGGAGGGCTCTCCAAGAAGCAGATAGTCTTGAAAGACAAACAGAGCAAATTACAGACCCTGAGGTTGAAGGAGTTGAGGCGGATTAAAGCCAAAATGATCTTACTCCTCCTGAACCAGTCAGAGGTACATCAAGAGAAAATCCTGCAGAACAAAGAAAAGTTACAAGTCCAGCACCAAAAAGAGCATTGACAAAAGGTCCACTGAAAACAGATAAGTGGCCGAAGTCACAAACCAAGAGGAAAGAAGCAATTACAGTGACAACAATTGAAGAAGAAATAGACACAGGAAGAAGAGAAGATTTGAGTGATGGAGAGTTACATGGAGATTGAAGATTGAAAAGAAAGAGAATTGTAAATCAGAGGAACGCAGGCCCTGAATAGGTATATGCAACGACTAGTTAATGATGGCAAAGTTAATTTTTGTCTTTTTGTTTTGATTGAGAGATTCCAGGTTTATATTTTGGCATGTGAAGAAGATCAATGAAGTGAACTTTGCAAACTTGTGAAATGAAGAAAAGTGCAAAAGAGACTATTGAGAGTAACCGGGAGAGTATTTCAATCACATGATTTGACAAGCTGCTTAACTGATTTTGACAAATTATTGATTTTTGACAAGCCACCTATTTTTGACAAGGTCCTGGAAGACTGAGAGCTGTAAATAACTGCTAAATAAGACTTAAGATTTTTGTTTTGTTTCTGCTGCATAGTTATAATGTTTCTCTTCTTCTTTCTGATTCTTTACAGATCATGAGTAACCACAGCCAACAGGTTATGAACAATAGGTGCTGTAACTACATAGATATTGGTTTGGTGATTGTGTGCATGATGTTGATTGTGAGTATGACTCTTTTTGATAGGATTGTATCCAACCATACCTCTGCTTTAGAGACAACTACTACCCTCACAGAATTAGATAGGTTTAGAATAGATGAGGGGTATTTGCACGTAGACAGCTCCCAAGGAGAACTTTCTTCCAATGTTTTCTATCGCTTATTGCATGAGTATGTTGAGACAATGAATGCAAGAGATTGTTATTTTTGTGCACAGAGTCCTTCATCAGTGGAGGAAGGAGTAACTTACCATAGTTTGCCCCTAACTTATGGAATAAATTGTAGTCTTTTACTGACACGATTGTATAACCAGGAGTAATTCAGTACTTCTATTCAAACCACGATGTAGTGTTTTTGTTTGTTCCTATAATTAAGTACTTGAGTAGAGTAGCTAAGGAAAATACCATAGAATTACTAGGAGGATTCCTTGAACCTACATTAACCTTTGGCACAGCTTACACTCACAGAATAAATCTCACATGCTCGCTTACAGCTATAGAAAAAAGTTTCTGTGATCAGACTAATGACAGGAGAAAGGCATTGTTAGACCTGGAAGCCTTAGGGTGGTCACCCCTAACTTTTTGCCTGCCTCCCTCCACTTTTTGGACACTGTTTTTGCTGGTTTTAGGACTCTGCGCACTTTACCACTGCTAACCAGTGCTAACGGTCATATGCTTGCTCCCTTAAAACATGGTGACATTGGATCATACCCAATTAGTTAATTTAATTTACTTATAAGTCCCTAGTAAAGTGCACTATATGTGCCCAGGGCCTGTAGAGTAAATGCTACTAGTTGACCTTCAGCACTGATTGTACCACCCACTTAAGTAGCCCCTTAACCATCTCTCAGGCCTGCCATTGCAAGGCCTGTGTGTGCAGTTTCACTGCCAATTCAACTTGGCATTTAAAAGTACTTGTCAAGCCTAAAACTCTCCTTTTTCTACATAGAGGTCACCCCTAGGTAACCCATAGGGCATGGTGCTGTGTAGACAAAAGGCAGGACATGTACCTGTGTAGTTTACATGTCCTGGTAGTGTAAAACTGCTGTGAGGCCTGCTCCTTTCATAGGCTAACATTAGGGCTACCCTCATATACTGTTTGAGTGGTAGCTTCTGATCTGAAAGGAGTAACGAGGTCATATTTAGTATGGCCAGCATGGTAATACATAATCCTGGTGACTGGTGAAGTTGGATTTTATATTACTATTTTAGAATTGCCACATTTAGAAAGTAGGCATTTCTTCACACACGGAGTCCTTCTTGAAGAGATAAAAGGCCACATGTAGGTAGGTTCAGATTTGCGACCCGCGAATTGCGAGTCAGAGCAACTCGCAATTTGCGAGTCGCAAATCCGAATGTAGGATTGTGTCCCTGACACCATCTGCGATTCGCAAGGGGGTCGCAAATGCCCACCTCATGAATAATAATGAGGTGGGTCGCAATTTGTGACCCCCTTGCGAATGGTGGCCCTAACAGGGATGGTGGTCTACTGTGGACAGCAGACCACCATGTCTGTGACTGCTTTTCAATAAAGCAGTTTTTTTTTTTTTTGTAATGCAGCCCGTTTTCCTTAAAGGAAAACGAGATGCATTACAAAAACAAAAAATGAAAGGTTTTCGTTTAATTTTTTCAGAGCAGGCAGTGGTCCATAGGACCACTGCCTGCTCTGAAAAAATGTTTACAGTGACATTCACAGTGGGGAGGGGTCCCATGGGGACCCCTTCCCTTTTGCGAATGTGTTAGCACCCATTTGAAATGGGTGCAAATTGCGATTGGTTTGCAACTGCGTTCGCGGTCACAAAACAATCCTACATTGCACTGCGAGTCGCAATTAGGAAGGTTACCGAATCACAAAACTGGGTTTGTGCATCGCAGTGTGCTTTTTGCATGTGGCAAACAGCAAAATTCGCTGTTTGTGACGTGCAAAAAGCTACCTACATGTGGCCCAAAGTCTTTTTGGTCCTGGGACTTCAGGGAACAGGAGGCAAGCTCTATCCAAGACCTTGGAGAGCACTTCTTCACCCCAGCCAGAGAGCAGCAAGGCAGCAGGGCAACAGCAAGGCAGCAGCCCTTCACAGAAAGCAGTCAGGTGAGTCCTTTGGGCAGTCAGGCAGTTCTTCTTGGCAGGATGCAGGTTCTGGTTACTGGTTTCTTCTCCAGGAAGTGTCTGAGTTGGTAGGTGCAGAGGCCCTGTTTATAAACCCAAATGTGCCTTTGAAGTGGGGGAGACTTCAAAGAGTGGCTTAGAAGTGCACCAGGTCCCCTTTCAGTTCAATCCTGTCTGCCAAGGGTCCCAGTAGGGGGTTTAGCAGTCCTTTGTGTGAGAGCTGGCCTCCACCCTCCCAGCCCAGGAAGACCCATTCAAAATGCAGATGTATAATGGATGCAAGTGAGGCTGATTATCCTGCGTTTGGGGTGTGTCTGAGTGAATGCACAAGGAGCTGTCAACTAAACCCAGCCAGGCGTGGATGGTAAGGCACAGAAAGATTTAAGTGCAGATAAATGCTCACTTTCTAAAAGTGGCATTTCTAAAATAGTAACATTAAATCAATCTTCACCTGTCAGCAGGATTTAATGTCACCATTCTGGCCATACTAAATATGACCTTCCTACTCCTTTCAGATCAGCAGCTACCACTCAAACAGTGTATGAGGGCAGCCCCAATGTTAGCCTATGAAGGGAGTAGGCCTCATAGCAGTGTAAAAATGATTTTAGGAGTTTTACTCTACCAGGACATGTAAACTACATAGGTACATGTCCTGCCTTTCGCCTACACAGCACCCTGCCCTATGGGTTACCTAGGGCATACCTTAGGGGTGTCTTATATGTAGAAAAAGGGGAGTTTTAGGCTTGGCAAGTACTTTTAAATTCCAAGTCGAATTGGTAGTGAAACTGCACACACAGGCCTTGCAATGGCAGGCCTGAGACAAGGTTAAGGGGCTACTTAAGTGGGTGACACAATCAGTGCTGCAGGCCCACTAGTAGCATTTAATCTACAGGTCCTAGGCACACATAATGCACTCTACTAGGGACTTATAAGTAAATTAAATAGTCCAATTGGGTATGATCCAATGTTACCAGGTTTAAGGGAAGAGAGCATATGCACTTTAGCACAGGTTAGCAGTGATAAAGTATACAGAGTCTTAAAACCAGCAAAAACAGTGTCCAAAAAGTAGAGGGAGGCAGGCAAAAAGTTAGAGGTGACCACCCTAAGGCTGTCAGGTCTAACAAGTACCTAAAATGACTGAATTACATCATGTTAGACAAAAGCGAGAATCTTATTCTGGCATAGTCATATAGAGATATATTTGGAGTAATAATTCCTTCAGTGGTAGTTATTCTGAATTTGTTGAAAACTCGAAGGTTGTCTACTATTGTGGATAACATGCTGACTAATTTGTCAGGAGCCAGGATCCTAATGGATACAGAAATGGCTGCGGTAAGATCTATGACATTTCAGAACTGCCTTGCGTTAGACATTCTTTTAGCAAAAGAGGGTAGAGTTTGTAAAATGCTGAACTCTCAACATTTTGGCACATTTATACCTAACACTAGTAAGGAAATTAGACGCATTATTAACAATCTGACTAATGATGGAACTGACTTGAAAGAACTGAAAGAACCAGGAGTTTGGAAAAAGGTTGGCAAAGGTTTTGCTTCTGTGTGAAATTGGCTGGGCAACCTAGGGAAAGGGATAATTTTGAAAATATTACAGATAATATTGATGTTTGTGACTTGTATAATTGGAGCATGGGGAATGTATAAATTGGATCATGTGATTAAAATGAAGAAATTGAAAAATGATCAGAGGAGGGAAGAAATTAAAATGGAAAAGTTCTTCAGAGAAAATTCAAAAAAGGGAAAAAAGAAATAAAAGTTACAGAGAATGCACATTTTAGGTGAACAAAAATTTGTATGGAATGATATAAAGTTGTGATGACATATTTAGTCATCAGAGGAGGGATTGTGAAAGCTGAATTACTTAATAATGATTTTCATTTATTATGGGTTAAGAATCTGCATAGAATTAGGCTAATATAGAAAATAATGTGCAACTTAGAAAATGTGCCCACTTGAGTGGCTGTCATTAAAAATATGTAATGCTTTTAGGAGCTGAACTGTTCCTGATGACTTTATTTCTATCTTTGACCGTATTGCTTTAATTTCTAATGCTGAATGCTGATCACCTTAGAAACTGTTTCTTAAATGGTGCAGATAGCTTAGAGTTCCCCGTGCCTGAACCATCCCCTTAAACTGCCCGTTGCTGAAGCTGGCCAGACGGATGTCCAACTGATAAAGAGGATCGCAGCTTGCTGATCTATATGAGGAGAGATGTAACCAAAAATGTTAGTATCCTTGTTGTAGGTCATATTCTTTGTTTCTAGGTGCTAACCGCTATTTTGATGGAGCCATAGTTATATGTTTTTCCAAATTAACTAAATTGTTTTGCATGAAGCCCAAACATGCTATTCTAGTCAGAAGGTTAGTTAGGGAGTCCTGGAAATGTTAACAAATTGCAATTAACCAAGAATTTATGTTGTTCACCTGTTGAATCTAGATGTATGCCATTTTTATTACGCAATTATTCTTGCCAATAATTTGTACTGACTGTGACTCTTGAATGCTTAATTGTTAATGCTTTAGTTAAACTGAGAATCTTTATAAGATTTGTTTGGTATTATTCATGTATGAGTATAATTTGGTTTTGAGATGAATTTACGTGACCGTAACATTGTTGATATAGGGAAATAAACTTGCTAACTTTTACATAAAGGTGTGGTTAATCGTGGGCAAATGGGTCATGGTGTATAAAGATTATTGACTCCAGATGAAATGTTCGTTTATTTAATATGTTGAAAGGATTGATGTTTAAAGTTGAAGCTTTTAGTGGAATCACTCCAAGCATAGTCAAAAGGTCCGTTGAACCTCTAACCGCCCCCTTATGAATTAAAATATAAAAGACCAAATAAGGTCAGACGCGCTCACATGTATTGTTCATAGTGCATCAAGAAAACCTCTGGCCTTGGTGGGGGGTTTGCTCACAGGTTATTGATGCAGTATTCTTGGCAAGCAATAAAAAACTGTATACAGTTACTTAAGACGTCTCTTGATATTCAGGTCACCACTATCCCACAAGACATTGATATGTAGTTAGTAGGCCAGGGTGGAATTTTAATTCCGTGAGTGGACTTTGAGAATTGTGGTGACTTATGTTAATCTTGTAACACAGAGATTCCACCATAATCCACCAGTGGCCATGTGGCAGAATCTTTTTCCCATTCGACAATTCAATGACAACCGGAGGAGCACAAAACCTTAGAATGTATACTGGCAAACTCAAGCGAGATTTGGGGTCCATAGTGTGATTTCCAGTCACTGTGGATGGGCTCATACAAGATTTTCGAATGCCGGTGGTCATGGTCAGAGGGTTACTTCTCAAGGAGGTTTTCTAATCAAGCAGCAGGAAAATCAACTA